>NW_024062744.1:1200000-1646480 GCF_006381635.1 Hibiscus syriacus | reverse complement strand
ACGAAAGACGGTTGCGACAGCTTGGCGACTCCGCTGGGGACAGGTAAGTGAGTCAGGCTAAGGTAATTTCCAGTTGTCTTTTTAACGAAAATGGTAAGTTTAAATTTTAAGGTAATATTTCGATCCTTTTACTTACTTTTGATTATATTTTCGAGTAAATAGTTGGACTAATCGTTTTCTCATGATTTCAGACTTCAAAGTTTTTTTCTAAGGCTCTATACCCGAGCTCCCTATTTTAAGGGGGGTGAAAGCGACGCCTTCGTGTGAATTTATTCACCGTGCGGGCCTAGCAAGTAGCCTTCGGGATTCATATCTTATGTCTTCGTGTGAATTTATTCACCGTGCGGGCATAAGGGAATGTGTCCCTCGAGTTTAACTTAGTCCACACAAGCCTGTGATGGGTTTAGGACTAAGGGTCTGGCAAGCCAAGGGGGCACCGACAAGGAGAACTCGGGTACCGTTTTTTAAAACCTAAACCGGGAGACCATGAAGAATTAGAGCCTACCCCGAAACCACGTTCCAAAACTTAGGATATTTTTACCCATGTTTTTTTTTTTTTTCCTTCCGTCATTTTTTTTATTTTGTATTTTTATTTTACTAACGTTTTTGCCTTTGTGTTTGTTTTCTAGCATTTGCATCATTACAAGAGGCTATTGATCCCTAAAAAGCATTTGTTATACACAAAATAATTCGAATTAATGGACAAAGGTGTTGTAATACAAGAGATTGAAAACGCTGAGGCACGACTATGGTCCGAGAAGGCTCAGAAAGAGAAGGGAGACAGTCTTCAGGGAAACTATGTGTCAGAACTAGTTAGTTATGCCGCTGTCAGCCTGAAACAGAATAATGTCCAAGAGCTGCGAAACATTTGGGACAGTTGGAAGAATGACAGAAAGCAGAAGTTCAGCCAACGATATGGTGATATCGCCCTCTTGCTCCATGTCAAGACTGATGAGCCCTTACTCCGAGCATTAATTCAATTCTGGAACCCTGGATATAGTTGTTTCACCTTTAATAAGGAAGACATGGTGCCTACTATCGAAGAGTATACTACTCTACTGCACTGCGAAAGCATCAAACTAGAGAGGGCATATTAAACATATCAAGAGTCAGCCCTTCAAGAACGGACTGGCCAAGATTGCAGGGGTTGATGAAAAGTGGGTGACTGATCGACTCCGGCACAAAGGTAGCGGGGAAGGAATCGAGTGGATCCATATAAAGCAACTAATGAAAAACCACCCTGATGAGTGGAAGACTATAGACCTTTTTGCACTGGGTCTGTACGGTTTGATCATATTTCCGAAGGCTTTGGGGTGCATTGACGCTGCCGTGGTGGAACTATTTGAGCAACTTTCTAAACGAGTTAACCCAGCACCAGCCATCTTGGCCGAGACCTTTCGATCGCTCAACCATTGCCGAAGAACTGGCGGAGGAAGATTCACCGGGTGCATTCAGCTCCTTCAGGTCTGGATTCACAGCCACTTCTGGAAGACTGACGGGGTTGCCTACCGCCGTTTCAGCACCACCTATTCACCTCTAGGTGAATTTATTACCTTAAAATGGCATGAAGGCGCTTTGAAAGAAAAATGGATGAAGGTCTTTACGCATCTTCAAGACCGAGATATTGTCTGGAGAGCCCCTTGGTTATTCCTCAGTGATGTTCTTTTTCGATGTGGTGACTCCGACACTGTGACCTTACTTGGACTTTGGGGAGCAGTCGGGTATGCTCCGCTATTAGCACTTAGACAATATGGAGCACGTCAGTTTGTCCCAGCAACGTGCGGGTTGGCTAGGTCAGAGTTTGAGTATCACGGCGACAGCTATAAGAAGATGATCAAAGAAGCAGCTGATTCTTGGAGAAAAGTATTCCGGATGGATGTTGTAGCTGCCAGAAGCATGCTCACTCCGGATTATGTGGAGTGGCGAAGATTGAGAAAGAATGACAACATCCCTGTGCCAAACTGTGATGACACCCGAACCATGGAAGAACATCTCAGGCATGTCCCTTCTGAACTCGAGATACCAAGACCGAGTTTGAAGCCGTGAATAATGAGCTGAAGCAAAGGATAAAGGAACTTGAAGCTGAACGTTATCAGTGGAAGCTTGATGCTGACTCTCAGAAAGATCGGGCAGAAAAATTGGAAAAAGAACAAAAAAGAGTCTGTTTTGAGCTCGAAGACTTGAGAAAGGGGTATCAAGATAAGGTCAAGGATAACTCCAAGTTGAAGGTAACCTCTGAATACTGGAAAGACGAAGCTCATAGCCTGAAAAGGAAGTTCGAGGGGCCTGATGAGAGAGCTTGGAAAGAACAAACGAAGACTGCCCAAAGACGCTTGGCAGATAGTCAATATCAGAACCAGCGCTTGAGAGTTCGGGTAGCTGACTTAGAAAAACAACATGAGAAAGATGGCAAGACAATAGCTGAGTTAGAAGTTATTGTAGATGGGTTCAAGAGGCAAGCAAACGAGCTTCAGATGGTGCCTTTTGACGGAGGATTACAATGGTGTTTCCGTTGGGAACAAGCACAGCGAAGGGTGAGGGCCCGAGACGCAACCATCCGAGATTTCCTGGATCAAGTGCAAAAAGCAGCCCGTCATCTTCACGGCCTAGCAAGGGAAGCGGGTGTGGTTCGACAAGGCATTCAACCAGTGACAGATGAAGGCAAAATACTTGTCAACCTACTGGAAACTGTTCGGGGTCTAGAGGATTTAGTCCAAATGTACCTTTAATCTGTTTTTATGTCTCTTAAAAGATAAGACATTTTTGTCTGAACAAGGGTTATTTATAATAATGAACACTTTTCTGGATCAATGCCTCCAATTGCATACATCATGCATTGCATTTCTTGCATTTATATTTCATGTCTGTTTATTTTATATTTTTCCATGTTTTTACATTCGTATTAACTAACAGAACATGTCTTAGACACCGAGCTTACCACCACAAGCATCAGATACACATCACCCGCACAATACTCGAACAAAAAAGAGACAAATGGAAGCCAGAATGGAGAAGATCGTAGAGCACATGGAAAGACTTCAAAAGGAACTAGAAGATAAGATGGCTCAGAACAGTGAAAGTACTCTTGAGTCCATCAAGAAAAATCAGGAGTCCTTGGTCGACCAAATCGTAGCCAAGTTGTCGGGTCTACAGCAAGCTAGTGCATCAGGGGGCATTTCTTCCGAGGGAGTGACCATACCACCAACCCCGCAAGTGGTTATCTCACCCGGAATATTACACGGGGACGCATATGCTACTAAAGGGAAATCAGCACTACCCGGGGACTCATTCGTTACCAAAGCGAAAGTTGCACCTGCTGTGAAGATACAAACTTCTACAATCATCCCTGATGACCATCCGGATGATTATCATGTCCCAGACTTTGATGAGGAAGATAAAGCTAAAAAGATAGAAGAAAAGAAAAATATTAGAAGATCAAATAAAGATGGTCCAGGGAGACCATGATTATTATGGAGTGGACGCAATGGAGCTGAGCCTAGTTCCAGACTTGGTGCTTCCACCAAAGTTTAAAGTTCCTGAGTTTGAAAAGTTCGACGGGAACAGTTGCCCTTCAGCCCATATCACTATGTTCTGCCGAAAGATGACAGGATATGGCAGGAATGACCAACTCCTGATCCATTGTTTTCAGGAGAGCCTGTCCGGTTCAGCTATTCGGTGGTACAACCAGCTTAGCCGAACTCATATCAAGATGTGGAAAGACTTAGGCAAGTCTTTCTTGGAGCAGTATAAGCATATCAACGATATGAGACCAGACCGGGTCATGTTACAAAGCCTAGAGAAGAAACACAATGAGAGTTTCTGACAGTACGCACAGAGATGGAGGGATTTATCTGTGCAAGTTCATCCGCCCTTGGACGAAAAGGAAACAAGAAAACTGTTTGTACAGACCTTGAAGAAACCTTACTTCGGGCACTTGGTAGCAATCACGTCGGGAAGTTTCTCAGATTTGGTCATGGCCGGTGAAATGATCGAGTTGGCCATTAAACAAGGAAAGATTGAGGGAGGAGACTCCAGTAAAAAACCTCCCATGAAGAACAAAGAGCGAGAGATCAACAATGTAAACACCTACAGTGTCAGCAAGGGAGTTACGATCTCAAGCTCAAATTCCACAGCGGCTGTACCATCCGGTACTTCTAGACAGAACTCGAGAGAACCAAGAAGAGAAATGGAAAGGGAGCAATTTGACCCCATTCCCATGACGTATAAAGAATTATACCAACAGCTCTTCGACACTCATGCAGTGTCGCCTTATCCTATGAATCCAATAAATCCCCCTTACCCGAAATGGTATGACGAGAGCGCTCACTGTGAATACCATGGCGGTGTGCAGGGGCATTCGATTGAAAGTTGTCTCGCATTCAAGAGACTTGTGCAACGAATGAGAAACAAGTATTGGATCACTTTCAACTCCGGAGCACCAAACGTCGCCCAGAATCCCTTGCCCAATCATCAGGAGACAGGAATCAATGCCATTACTACTGAAGGGGGAAGGAGAATTAAATCAAGTGTTTCGGAAATCAAATCTCCTTTGGCTTGGGTATGGAGCCAAATGGTAAAGGCAGGATTTCTTGCACCATATCCAGATACGACAGAAAATGAAGACGGTAACCATTGTTATTACCACAACAAAGAAGGGCATAAAGTGCAAGATTGCCCGGAGTTCAGATTGTTAGTCCAGCTCATGATGGATCGAAAGGAGCTGGAGTTTTATGAAGAAATTCAAGAGTCCTTGGAAGCAGATGTTTGTGCCACTGGAGAATCATCAGATAGAAAATTTGGTAGGGGTAGTCCTTTGATAATTACCCCTAAGGCAAGTATGACAGTGACAACACCAGCCAAAGTGGTAATCTCCGCACCGCGGCCTTTTCAATATAAGGACAATCGGCAAGTGCCATGGAAGTACGAGTGTCAGGTGAGTACTTCCGGAGGAGGTAATAGTAAGGTGGGGCAAAGACCACTGGAGCCATTCAAAGAAGATGTGCTAGTTGTCAATGAACCTATAAAGGAAGAAGAAGCTAAAGAGTTCCTCAAGATCTTGAAGCACAGCGAGTACAACATTGTAGAACAGCTCCATAACTTACCTACACGTACTTCAATGCTAGCACTATTTTTAAGCTCGGAAGCATACCGAGAAGCGTTGTTGAATGTCCTTAATCAAACGTTCGTGCTACAAGACATACCAGTCAGCAAAATGGATCGACTGGTGAACAATATTCAAGCTGATAATCTCATCTCGTTTTCAGATGATGAGATTCCATCAGGAGGAAGAGGTCGAACGAAGGCGTTACACATTACTACCTACTGTAAGGGGCACGCTTTACCAAGTGTCTTAATCGATAATGGTTCAGCCCTGAACGTGATGCCTTTGATTACATTGAAGAGGCTACCAATAGATACCTCTCATATGAGAGCTTGTCAGAATGTGGTCCGAGCATTTGATGGGACCAAAAGAGAGGTAATCGGAAGATCGAGGTACCATTGACCATTGGACCAGCCACCTATGATGTTGAGTTTCTTGTGATGGATATCATGCCGTCCTATAGCTGTCTTTTGGGAAGGCCGTGGATTCATCAAGCAGGTGCAGTACCCTCCACGTTGCACCAGAAAGTTAAATTTGTCATTGATTGGGCCTTAGTAATTGTCAACGCTGAGGAAGATATCGTGGCAAGCGTGACCACGGAGGCTCCATACATCGAAGTAGACGAGGAAGCGGTAGAATGTTCGTTCCGCTCCTTGGAATTTGTGAATGCCACATTCGTGGCAGAAGGAAAGAGAATCCCAAGACCTCGACTCTCCAAATGCACAAGGATGGAGATCAAGCAAACCCTAGGCCGAGGCGCAAGAACCGGGAGAGGTTTTGGGAAATATTTGCAAGGAATGATCAATCCTGTCCGTCCTATCCCAAAATTAGACCAATTTGGGCTCGTTTTTCAGCCCGGTTATCATGAAAAGAGAAAGGAAATCCAAAAGAACCGGGAGAGAAGGTTGGCCAGATTGACTGGAAACGAACTCCAATGGAAGCCTATGACATTCCCGCCGCTCTTCAGAACATTCAAGTCAGGTGGTTATGTGTTTAAGACCACCATATCCGAGTTAGAAACGGCTCTGGAAGATCTGAACGTTAATGCCGTGACCACGGAAGATGTTGAGAACAGAGATAGATCCGGGATATGCCCTCTGCCACATGGGTTTGTACCTAGCAGTTGGTCGGCGGAAGAACTACCTGTGGTTTACAAGAATCTTTCAGAGTAATATTCGAACTATCCCTATTTGCCTATACCCGGGGCAATAGGTGATCTTTTGTAAGGGTAAATAAACATTTGGTTTAAGTTTAATAAAAGATGCACTTTTCTTCCCCATGGCAAACAAATTTTTCTTTATTCATTATCTATCTCCTTCATTCCAGTACTTCATTTCCAGTTACTCTCAAAGTTAGTTCTTGACCGTTCCGTGTGGGATATTATCCTCTCACACATACACATCTTCCTCCTTTCAGGTTCCCAGATAACGATAATGTGGGCACTGATGATCCTGATCCGGAGGTGGATTTTGAATCAACCATTTGTCTTGGGGAATTTGATGAATGCGATAATGAAGAGGAGTAAAACTTGCCTACCGAATTGTTGAGAATGATAGAAAGAGAAGAAAAGCAAATACTGCCACATGAGGAGGCGATTGAAATCTTAAATTTGGGCACTGAGGAAGATCGAAAGGAGGTCAAAATCGGCACAACTCTTTCGACTGAAGCAAGAAAAAACCTGATAGTCTTACTTCAGGAGTACGGAGATGTGTTTGCTTGGTCGTATCAAGACATGCCGGGACTAGACACGGATATGGTAGTTCACAAACTGCCAATCAAACCAGAATTCAAACCTGTGCAGCAAAAACTGAGAAGAATGCGACCAGAAATACTCCTTAAGATCAAGGAGGAAGTCAAGAAGCAATTTGATGCCGGTTTTCTCTAAGTAGCCAAATACCCTGAGTGGGTGGCCAACATAGTGCCTGTGCCGAAGAAGGACGGGAAAGTGCGCATGTGTGTCGATTACCGGGACCTTAATAAGGCCAGTCCCAAGGACAACTTTCCTCTGCCACACATAGACACTCTGGTGGACAATACGGCCGGGAACGCCTACTTTTCATTCATGGATGGATTTTCAGGGTACAATCAGATCAAGATGCATCCCGAAGACATGGAGAAGACCACTTTCGTCACAATGTGGGGAACTTTCTGTTACAAAGTGATGCCTTTCGGATTAAAGAATGCTGGGGCAACATATCAGAGAGCTATGGTGACCCTATTCCACGACATGATGCACAAAGAGATCGAAGTTTATGTTGATGACATGATTGTTAAGGCACAAACCGAGAATGGACATGTCAAGAATCTGAGGAAGCTCTTCCAGAGATTGAGAAAGTTCCAACTGAGACTAAACCCTAGCAAATGTACCTTCGGGGTAACATCTGGAAAACTATTAGGCTTTATAGTCAGCAGGAGAGGCATACAGGTCGATCCTAATAAGGTTAAGGCTATCCAGAATCTACCTCCACCACGAACCCAAAGAGAAGTCCGAGGTTTCTGGGCAGACTAAACTACATAGCTCGGTTTATCTCTCAGTTAACCGACAAATGTGACCCCATCTTTCGTCTCCTTCGAAAGAATAGCCCTGGAGCATGGGATAAAAACTGTCAGATTGCATTTGAGAAGGTAAAAGAGTACTTGTCTCGCACTCCGGTCCTGATGTCCCCTATCCCAGGAAAACCTCTGTTTTTGTATCTCTCCATATTCGAGAGCTCCATGGGGTGTGTCCTGGGTCAACACGACGAGTCTGGGAAGAAGGAAAGAGCCATCTACTACTTAAGCAAGAAGTTCACCGATTGCGAGGTCCGATATCCTCCTATTGAGAAGGTTTGTTGTGCCCTGGTCTGGGCTACAAAAAGACTTCGACAATACATGTTGTATCACACCACTTGGCTGATTTCCAAGTTAGACCCGCTAAAATACATGATGGGTGTACCTGCTCTATCCGGAAGGTTAGCCCGATGGCAGATGCTTTTGTCTGAATTTGACATCGAATACGTGAGCCAAAAAGCGGTAAAAGGCAGCGCCATATCCGATTTTTTGGCAAGCAGAACTGATGAGAGCTATGAGCCGCTGGACTTTGATTTCCAGACGAAGACTTAATGGCCATATCTTTGGAGGAAGCAAGCATTTCAGCGGACAGTTCCTGGAGAATGCAGTTCGATGGGGCATCAAATGCACTAGGACATGGCATCGGGGCAATCCTAGTCTCCCCAGAAGGGAGTCTACCCATTTACCAGCAGACTGAACTTTGATTGTACCAATAACATGGCAGAATATGAAGCCTGTGTCTTGGGAATTCGGCTGCACTGGGGCAAAATATAAAGACTTTGCGGGTGTATGGAGACTCAGCCTTAGTAATCTATCAGCTCCGAGGAGAATAGGAAACCAAGGATATAAAGCTGTTAGAGTACCGAAAGCTAGTGTTGGATCTGCTCGAAGAGTTCGACGAAGTTACCTTCCACTACGTGCCTAGAGAAGAAAATCAAATGGCTGACGCTTTAGCTACCTTGGCAGCCACATTCAAGGCTGGCGGGGAGTCTGAAATGATGCCAATTAACATGCAGTCGTATGAGTACCCAGCTCATTGTTACCAAATTGAAGAAGTGAAAGACACTAAGCCTTGGTACTACGACATTCTGCAGTATATCAAGCATCGGAGTTATCCAGAAAAAACCACTGAAATCGAGAAGAGAACCCTTAGAAGGTTGGCAGCTGGATACGTCCTTGACAGAGAGGTTTTATACAAGAAAAGCCATAACCAAGTTCTGTTAAGGTGCGTCGATGCTGAAGAGGCAAAATGATAGTGGAAGAAGTACATGATGGAGTTTGTGGAGCACATGCAAATGGGCATATGATGTCAAGACAAATAATGAGATGCGGATATTTTTGGTCCACACTGGAAAGTGATTGCATCAACTATGCTAGGAGATGTCATAAATGTCAGATTTATGGAGACAAGATAAATGTTCCACCCCATCCGCTTCATGTAATGACGTCACCATGGCCTTTCTCTGTGCGGGGCATGGACGTTATCGGGCAAATCCATCCGAAGGCTTCGAATGGTCACCGTTTCATTCTCGTAGCAATTGACTATTTCACGAAATGGGTAGAGGCTGCGTCCTACGCCAGTGTCACTCAATCCACTATTTGCAAGTTTCTGAAGAAAGAAATTATATGTCGGTATGGTCTACCTGAAAGGATTATCACCGATAACGCAACAAACTTGAACAACAAGATGATGAGTGCTGCTTGCGAACAGTTCAACATAAAACATCACAATTCCACTGCTTACAGACCAAAGATGAACGGAGCAGTAGAAGCAGCAAACAAAAATATTAAGAAGATAGTGGAGAAAACAACTAGCCTATGGAATGGAAGCAGTGCTACCCATTGAAGTCGAGATTCCGTCTCTCAGGGTCTTGTCAGAAGCTAAACTGGATGATGCAGAGTGGGCACAATCCAGATATGATCAGCTTAATCTGATAGATGAAAAAAGACTGAAAGCCATTCATCATGGTCAAATCTATCAGAAACAAATGATCCGAGCACATGAAAAAGGTGCGCCCAAGAATATTCCGCGAGGGAGATCTAGTGCTAAAAAGAATTTGGCCAGTCCAGAAATATTTCCGAGGAAAATGGACGCCAAATTGGGAAGGACCTTATGTCGTGAAAAAGGCTTTCTGGAGGAGCCCTCATCCTGACTGAAATGGACGGACCTGAATTGCCACATCCCATCAACTCGGACGCAGTCAAGAATACTTCGCTTAGGATGAAAACCTGAGAGGGCGTCCTAAGTCGGAAAAAAAAAATTAGGGTGAAAACCCGAAAGGGCGCCCTAAATTGAGAAAAGAAAAAAGAAGGGAAAATAAGGTGGGTTCAAGATGAAACCCGCAAAGGGCGTCTTGCAACCAAGGATGAGTCCAAGTTAAAAACCCGGAAAGGGCGATTTGGATATTAATAGTGGAAACATCCCGGCGCAGGAATCTTCTTCAAACTCAACAGATCGGAAAAATGTCGTACTCTCCCAAACGTTGTCGCATTTTCAAAAATCCTTTGGCAAAGGCTGCATTCAAGGTCACCAAACGACTTTTCAGCTCAGAAGTGCCCACATTATCGAGATCTAAGACGTTCATTTACACATCAATCGTGTATTCGTTTTCTAGAATGTTTGCCATGTATTATTTGTTCTTCTCCTCCCTTATGAATAAAGACCATCTTTCCTCCAATTCCTTTTGAGTATCTTGAATTAGATTTAAACCTAATGATTTATTTATTTTTATGAAAGATAATCGCATATTACTGTACAAAGATTCATTGAAAAGTACAGGTACCCAGAAGCCGATCAAGGCTCATGCACATGCTTGAGATGGTTGAGGAGCATCTCCAAAAAAAATGTGCACATCAGATTCAAACGTTTGAAGAATTCATGATCAGAGATCCCAACTTCAAGCTTTCAAAATCGAGAGTCAACAACGACAGGCCATCAGAGATCGAGATTTCTCTCCAGATCCCAGAATAACATATGTTGCTTATACATTTTAGGCATAACTAAGAGCATGACATCCATACCATCGCATATATGCATACCTTTGCAGGTTTTACCCAGAGCCAATTTCAACTTCACAACGAAGGATATTGGACTCCAGACAACGCAAGTTCAACTTCACGACGAAGGGACCACTGGTTGTCAATAAACATTTCTTAATTTCAGAGCCAATTTCAACTTCACAACGAAGGATATTGGACTCCAGACAACGCAAGTTCAACTTCACGACGAAGGGACCGCTGGTTGTCAACAAACATTTCTCAATTTCAGAGCCAATTTCAACTTCACAACGAAGGATATTGGACCCCAGACAACGTAAGTTCAACTTCACGACGAAGGGACCGCTGGTTGTCAACAACCATTTCTCAATCCTAGAGTCAATTTCAACTTCACAACGAAGGATATTGGACTCCAGACAACGTAAGTTCAACTTCACGACGAAGGGACCGCTGGTTGTCAACAGACATTTCTCAATTTCAGAGCCAATTTCAACTTCACAACGAAGGATATTGGACTTAAGACAGTATAAGTTCAACTTCACGACGAAGGGACCGCTGACTGTCAACCGACAACTTCTCAATTTCAGAGCCAATTTCAACTTCACAATGAATGATATTGGACTCCGGAACAATACTTGGATTTCAACTTCACGACGAATGATTTCCAATTCTCAGGCTCAACTTCACGACGAATGGGCCATATACAATTCCAACTTCACAAACAGATTGACCCAACTTCACGACGAAGGAGTCATCTGTAACACCCGACACCGAAGTCTTCAGGTCAAGTTTCACCTTCGCGATGAAGTATCTTGAGCCAAAAGACGGTTCAGAGGCCACTTACCAAAAGCTTTGAGCTCGTTTTCAACTTCACGACGAAGGATTTCGTACTTGAAATATTCCAGTTTTGACTCAACCTCACGACGAGGGAGTCATTGCGTGATTGACAAACCAGTTTCAGCATCGAGTTTCAACTCTACGATTGAGGATAGTCGATGTGGACGAAATATGTGTCTTTTAATCTTTGCTCTATTTTCGTTACACGATAATGAGCAAAGAGGGGCAGCTGTAGACGCATATTTTTCGTCCTTACATAAAAATTATTATATATATAATATATAATAATTTATTTGTTATTTTTTTTTTCTCTTCTTCTTTACAGGCCTAAATAAGAAAGTAAGGCCCGTTACACAACAACCAGACCCAACACAGATCAACTAGGGTTCCCAAACCCTAACAGTTTCTCGTCCAGTGCCGTTTCCAGAACCAAGCCAGCAAGTCCCCACGCCCCACGTCTCTGGCCACGCACGCAACCGTCACCAGATTTCACGGCAACCATCAACAACCCCCACAAGCAAATAATGAAAGTTAGAGTTTGATTAGGACTCAAATTAGGCTAAAAATATGCATTTTTTTGTATAAATAACCATGTAATCTCATAGTTAAGGGGAGGAGAGGGTTGATACGGAATACAAAACACAGATTACACAAAACTACGAGCAGTATCGGGTTGAAACCGAAACATTTTTCAAGATTCTCGAAAGTAACAGAAGGTAAAAGTCTATACCATTTCATTTTGAGGCTTGCATGCTTGTTGTTTTGTTGTTCTTAATTCGAAAAATACCAAAGAAAACTATTTTGGCCGATGAACTCTTAGGGGAAGGATCGAGACTTTGATCTCAGTTCTACCCTCCCCCGAGGCCTATTTCGAAAAACCAGTTTAAGATTTGGGTTGAAGGCAAGAAGAGCTTTCGAAAAAGGCTTACCTTTTCGTGTTTGGCTGCCGATGAATGACGGCCGCCGCGGATCAGCGGCGGCGGCAAGGCAGCTTGAGGCGGCGCAGGGCCATTTTCTGGAAATGAACGGTGGTGTGTTCATCTGTTGGATGAACAAAAGAGAGAGTTTGAGTGAGGGAGGGGAGCTCTTGACGAGAGAAGAAGAGAGGAATGAAACTTTAAAAAAATATTTGAGTCATATAGTGAGCCCAGCAGACCAAACTGGCCCGACCCATGCTTATATCAGATCCGCGTATTTGGTAATAAATTAGGGTAAACTACCCTTTCGGTCCCTTCCTTAAAGGTCTGTTATTTTGGTCCCAAATCCGATTTTAAACTCCGATTTGCTTTCAAATTGGCCACTCGATTTGCTTTTCTTTTCATTTAATCCTTATTATATATACATACTAAATTATATTTTTCTATTTATTTACTATATTTATCTATTTTTGGTGTTTTATTTATTTATGTTATATTATACCATTTTTTTATCATTATTTTTATATATATACGTATAGATATTACTATTAGTACTTTTTTCATTTTCATTTCATTTTGTATCCTTTTATTTCATATTAATATCTTGTTTAAACGTGATTATATATGTATATTTTGTTCTTTTTTTTTGTATCTTAATATATATTTATCTATTTATTTGTATTCTATTTCCCTAATGTTCGTGTATATATTTGCATATTTTTTTATTATTATTTTTAATTATCTTATTGAATGTTATATTATATATATCACTAGCCTACCTAACATTTGAATTATCATTTTCTCATGGTCCCCCCTTGTCCACAATCTGACCAAAACTTCACCTTTCGGTGAAATGATGGTATTTCATCTTTTTAAGATTTATAGGTTTGTTTATTAGACATATATGCATATATGTATATTATATTACCACTACTTCTTTTATATTTTTTTTCTTCATTTTAGTTTATCCTATTTTTTATTCGGTTTATTTAGTATTTATCATCATTTGTTTTATTTTTTAATTAATTAATTTATTCCTTTCATTTGACTTATTTAGTATTTTATTTATTTATTTATTTATTTCTTCTAACATTTTAACTTTGTAGAGAAACTCTCAATTGATCAAAGGTAAGCAATTAGGATAAGAGTTTTACCTTTCAATTTAAACTTTCAATTTTTCTTAATTTAAGACAACTGGAAATTATATAGTACGAAAGGGCAGTTCAAGGGTGCTAACCCTTCCTTGACTGTAAACGACTCCCGAATCCGACATATCTTTGGTGACGTAGATCAGGTAAGAAATAAGGTATCCGGTCAACCTATTTTTTTTAAAAAAATAAATGATCGGTGGCGACTCAATCCACATTTTTCTAAGTCGAAGCCCAATTCTGGGGCCCAACCTAAAGACGGTTACGACAATATATATTAGTAATGCAAAATTTTTTAATGGACCATACACAAATAAAATTTTAAGACTGGCATAATTAATAAAATAGATAATCATCATAAGAAAATTCAAATTCCAGAGTTGCTCACACAAACATGATCTGCCACTGGTCAGCTTGGATTCCAAATCAGATAAACTGAGAGATGGAGAAGCTAATAAGCCTGGCTTTATTTGGGGCTTAACCCCATATCACCATGGGATTAGTCTTGTGAGGTGGGGGAGTATTTGTGGGTCGCAAGAGGAAGGGGATGAGTAGTAAAGGGTAACATGACAAGGCTCATGTATAGCAAGATTGGTAACATGACAAGACACCACGTTCGTTGGCAAGTACCACCAAGTGGTGGTGTATAGATACGAACATATGATTTATATTTTATATTAAGAGAAACAAATTTAAGGTTCTAAAAGATAAAAAATTTATAAAATTTCAAAAGGATGAAAACAAATTATCAATAGAAAATACAAAGAAAATATTTAAAATATATGATAATATGAAATTTTCAAAAAGATAACCGCCTCCCGTAGATGTAAGGTTAATACAGATGGGACAAAGAGTTTAACAAATCAGGTTGCTACTGCTGATGGTGTTATCCGAGATCGGGATGACAAATGGATTCATATGGCTTCTCTCGATATATCAGTGTTTGCTCGGTTATGGATGCCGAGATATGGTGAGCATACGATAAACTACTTCAAACATGAAGGGTAGACAGGCGCAAGGTCTTTTTGGAGCTCGATAGCTTAAAGGTGGTAAAATGATCAATGGTGCTGATAGGGAAAGACATTTTGCAGGCCGAAAAAGAGTTGGATGGGCTCCATGTTTTTAGTATTCCACCAGCAAAATAAGACACGATTGCCCGCGATTAGTTCATTAACTTCGGATTAACGATCTTTATATTTCAATTTTATAATTTATTTATAAAAACAACACTTCTTAAAGATTATTTAGAAAATTTATACCTTTTCGATATCGCATAAATAAAAATATGTCATGCCAGACATATAGCTTATAAAAAGGAAATGCAATACTTCTCGAAGACATATTACTCGAAACATATATACTATTTATAATTATATCATATGAAAGGCATACTTTGTCAGTCACACTTTTTTAGTCTTTTGTCTTATAAACAAAAATGTGTTCATTCTAATCATATTCAACCATTCATATTTTTCAATAAATAACCTTCTAGAATGTTGTTTTTATAAATAACTAAAAGAGCTGTATAAATGAAAACACTCATATGGAACATGCCCAACTGGCTGAGAAAGAGTTACCAATAAATGAAAACACATCAGAAATGGGAATAGGTAACCAAAATAGTAGTACTCCTGGAATACAAGGAAGAGAAAAAAGAGTAAAATATGGCATATCAGCGGAATAGCTACGGGGCCCAATGGACAATTCAACATAGTCCTAAGAATGTAGCAGACAAAAAAAAATCACCATTCTTACAGAGAAAGAAAGAGCCGATACAAAGGGAAGCTTCAAGTAGAAATCATATGGAAATTGAAGGACGAGAGACAACGGGAGGAAACACAGAACCCATCAGTCAACAGATGATTATTTTGGGTTAAAATTTAAACATTCAGGACGGTTCGATGGAGATGGACTGCTCAACAGGTTTTGGTTGTCCAGAAGAGAAAAAATTGAAGGACCTTCAACTCATACAAGATACAAACCCACCTGTTTTCCAGGTCAAAGCAACACCACATACATCATTATAATGAAGATTATTTCCTGGAATTGCAGAGGAGTGGGAAATGACGAGTTCACTAGAAATTGCAAAGAAATTTCTAAAGTGGAAAAACCTGACATTATGAATCTGTTAGAAACTAAAGCCTCTTTGGGGACTAGAAAAATCCTTCAAAAGAAGCTGTGGTTCGATAATCAGTTTGAAATCCCTCCACAGGGTAGAAGATGCTAGCAATTTTAATATGAAAGTCAACTACAACACTGATCAAGCTATCCACTGTGAGTTAAATATTGGAGAAAAAAACTGGCTGACAACCTTTATTTATGCTCAACCTAAAAACAATAAGACGTAGGAATTCTGGAATGACTTGGAGACTTACGCGGAAAACCTAAATCGTCCCTGGATTGTCATGGGAGGCTTTAATGATATCGCTTCTATTGATGAGAGGGAAGGTAGCAACTTGAAATGTATTGAGAGGATCATAAATTTTAGAGAGCATTGGAACAACTGTAACCTTTTTGATGCTGGATGGTCAAACAACAAATTTACTTGGCTGAGAAGACATCACGACCAAGTTGTACTTCAAGAGAGACTGGATAAAGCTCTTACAAATGTTGAAAGCTTAGACCTCTTTCCGAATCTGAATGTGACTGTCCTGCCTAGACATTATTCGGATCATCACCCGATTATGGTGGAAACAAATTTTCCATTAGGTTTGGATAAAATCAGAAGACCTCTTCGCTTTGAAGCTCTTTGGCTCACTCATCCTGACTTCAAATCCATTTTCAACACAGCTATGGAAAGAAAGAAACACTCAATAACAGAACCAATTGAAGAAACTGGAAAAGATATTCAGAAGAAGTGGAAAGAGACTGCATTAGATAATATTTTTAAACAGAAGAGAATTCTTCGAAATCGCCTGAAAGGTATCCAGAGATCCCCCAACTACTTTCAGTCAAAAAGATTACAAGATCATGAGAAATTACTTGATGAGGATTATCAGAAAATCGTGAATCAAGAAGAGATTTTGTGGCTTCAAAAGTCTAGACTGGATTGGGTCTTGAAAGGAGAAAGAAACACAAAATTCTTTCACATTACTGCAAAAATTTGAAGAGAACGCAATAGAATATCTTGGCTGGTTATCAATAATGTTTGGTGCTCGGAGAAACAGGCTATTTTTAGACATATTGCTGATTTCTTCAGTGATCTATTTAGACAATGTGGCAGGGGCAACCTTGATGAACAATACAACAAGTATAAACCAGTTCTGTCTGAAGATGATAGAATGAACCTGGTAAAGGAAGTATCTTTAGAGGAAATTAAATCTACTACCTTCTCGATAAAAGAGCTAAAAGCCCCGGGTCTGGATGGCACGCAACCAATTTTTTACAAAGAAAATTGGGATACGGTTAAAATCACAGTCCCGCATTTGGTCAAATCTGTTATGAATACCGGCGTTGTTGATCCTCAAATTTTGAAAGTTCATCTTGTTCTAATTCCAAAAATTGAAGCGGCTGATTCCCTTACCCTATTCCGTCCCATAAGCCTGTTTAACACTTCTTACAAAATCATTGCTAAGACTCTTGTTCATCGCCTCAGACCGATGCTGGAAAGACTGAAAGGTCCTTACCAAAACAACTTTTTACCTGGAAGAAGCACTATTGATAATGTTCTCGTGGTTCAAGAAACGGTTCACACTAACGAATTTGAAAGGAAAAAGAAGGGGCGGCTATTATGAAAATTGATCTCCGAAAAGCTTACGATAGGGTGAATTGGAATTTCTTTTCGAACACTCTCAAGGACTTCTATGGAATGGAGAGAAAACATAATATTTCACTCCAGAACAAGGACTCAGACAGGGAGATCCCTTATCCCCTTATCTTTTTATTTTGGTTGTGGAAAGATTATCACATCAAATTCTAGAAAAAAGTTGATAATGGTAGATGGAAAGCTATACGACTGTCTAGGGGAGGGACTAATTTGAGTCATCTTTTCTTTGCAGATGATCTCTTATCCATGGAGGCAAAGAACAAATTACAACAGTTCGTAAAAGCTTAAGCGAATTCAGCCTAGCTTCCGGATTGGAAGTTAATCTCCAAAAGTCTAAAATATTCATTTTTAAAAACATAAGGTACGAGGATGTGGTTCATCTCAGTAATTTGAGTGGAATTCCCTACACCAACAATTTGGAGTTTATTTAGGGGTACCTATTCTTCACAAGAGGGTTAACTCCGAAACCTACGCGCCTCTAATTGAAAAAGTCATGAAGAAGCTCGCTCGTTGGAAAGGAAAGGTACCGTCTCTATCTTGTCGCAGAACATTAGTGCAATCTACCACGGCTGCGATACCTATTCACACCATGCAATCTACTATTTAATCAGCTGGGACACTGTGTGCAGATCTAAAACAGTTGGGGGACTGGGGATACGCCAGACAAGACATATGAATCTATCCTTAATGGCGAAGAACAGCTGGAAGATGTTTAAAGACCAAGACACTTTGCGGACTAGAATTTTCAAAGAGAAATATCTAAAAAACACAAATTTCATGGAAGCTGAAAACTGCTCTACAAGCTCTTCGACTTGGAAAGGTATCCTTAAAACCCGTGGTATTGTGGAATAAGATCTGGAGTTCATACTAGGCTTTGGGCGCTGAGGGGTGCTTATCCTTCCCCACGTAATCGACTCTCGGACCTGTTAAATTAGATTTTTGATATACGCATACTAATTTGCCTTGAAAAAACGATATTTCTTAAAATTGTTTTAAAAGACGTTTTTAGTTATTCGACCTACCTAATCCAAAGGTGGATGACGACTCCTATTCAATTTAATTCAAATAAATTCAAAACCGTCAATTTTTTAAATAAAAGTCATAATTTTTTTTAAAAACTTAATTGTTTTTTTTTTAAAATGGTTATGACATCTATAGATTCACCATTAAAGCTCGATGTTGATGAATCAGAGTTTTTACCGGTCCCGAACTTGATGGCATTTCAAATATCAGGCTCCTTCTCTTTAATCAATGCACTTAGCATAACAACCTCCTATATTTCGATGCGCCATTCTCGCTCCAGCAATGCTCATCATCTACTATAATGATCAGTGGACAAAGTCGTCTTACCCGTACCTGCTCGAGTTTAAATAACGTTTTCAGTCGCATTACATTTCATCACAGTTGCGAACGTAACAATCCTTCAAAACCGCGTGCACGATAATCCGAAGAAAAGGGAAACATCGCCGCCTTTTCCCATGTTGCAACCGGAGTGGAGGGAGAGAATCCGGCGCATAGGCCTGAGATAGTGCATAACACTGAACAAACCTTTCTTCATTTCCCCTGCATACTGTGTGCCGAGAAAGACCATCTCCCTCCTACCAAGGTTGAGGTCTATGCTGGTGGAGGAAGTCATGTAATGGCATAACACTGAACAGACCTGAGGTCTATGCGTTGTAATATGGTGAAATCCGGGTGGCCGAAGTTTTCGAGCTCTTCCGGGGTGGGTCGAATGCACCAAAGTATCCTACTAGCTTACATGTAATGTTTCGAAACGAATGGAATCGGAGAAATCTGCAATTCTATTTGTTTTTGGTTCGTGACTCACATGTTGTGCATGAACAAGGAGCGTTATGCTCTGGCTGATATGATACGGACTTTGATTCTGTGTTCTGGGTCCCAGTTTAGGAACTGATCATTGACAACCATCCCTCAGCTTACGTCACTGCTCATAACAGTATTATTATTCTACAAGCAACCCGCAACTTAATTAACTAAAACTTGAACAAGTATATATATTACTATACCTTATCCAAGGAATTCAAGTAATCCACAGCTCTTTCTCTGTTCACCATGAAAGTATGCTCCTCCATTTCAATGTTGGGCGAGCCCCTGCCAAAGGAAATTAAGGTTTTTATTATTGATAGGGGTATAAAATTTGATTTTTGGCCAGTTCGATTCAGTCGGTTAACCGAATTGACCGATTTAACACCCCTATATCTTGTTGTTGGATAGAACGTCCAGCGACTGACATTCCATCGCACCTTTCCCCTACTCTTTGTTTCCATTATTTTTCTTTCTATTACCCTTTCAGGCAGGATGATAGAATTCAGTGTTTTCTATTCAAAAATAGCATCACCACCGAGACCCAAGCTACCATCGTTCAAACCTCAATTGCTAAGAATTAAGATCGTTGGCCTCAATTGCTATTTGGGTTCTCCAAGAACTGTTAGTCCGCTTGCAAAGTTGTTGGGCGGTGGCTGTTATTATATGCTTCGCTAAAGAGTGCCCGAGATTCTAGGGGTAGTTAGTTGCTCTCCTAGATCTTGTGGGAATATATTTTCTTTGGGACGAATATGCAAGTAGTGACATTCATTGAAATGCATCACTATTTATATGTATTGAAATGTATTACTAATATAAATTAGGGTAAAATTAATTTTATTTATTATTGAATTTTTAGAAGTTATAAAATAGACATTAAATTTTAAACTTTGTTAAAAATAAATAGCAATCGTTAAATGTTATTAAAGGGTGAATAACATTCAAATTAGTGAAAAATATCTTATTTAACCCCTCAATTATAATTAAAATTTCTTTTTAATATTTTTCAACATTTTTAAGTAGTAACTCTAGAAACTTAGATTTTTTTAATTTTTTTAAAAATATATGAAAATAAATTATTTTTAAAATTATAAAAAATATTTTCAAAAAATTCAGTTATCAAATATTGAAATTAACATTTTTATTAAGAAAAAATTATTTTATAACTAAATATTTCTTTAATTGTTGTTGTTTTTTTAAAATAATTTTTTTATAATTTTCGACATTCAAAACTTTATATTATAAAATGATAATTTTTTTATTAATGATGTGATTTAAGCATTTAACTTTTGTTTAACAAATTTAAATGTAATTTAAAAATCATACATCCATAATTTTATTATATCATATCAAATAATTTTTAATTTATATGGTACAAATTTAATATTTATAATATAAAATTAAAAGATGATATTTATTTTGTCTATATCTATTTTATTTTCAATTCAACAAAACTAATAAGAATTATTTCAATTAAAATTAAGAGTAAAATTAAATTTTTAGTTATAATTAAAGGGTCAAATGAAATATTTCTTAATGGTTTTGTGCTCATTTTGTAATAAAATTAAAATTTAATATTCATTATGTAACTTTTAAAAGTTAAATGTTCAAAAAGATAATGTTGACAGAATTTAATGACTATTTGTAAACTTTACCCTATAAAATTAGTAGTGAATTGTAACTAATGACGTAAACTTTCAAAAGAGCAGAATTTGATACTTTCGGTGGTCTTGTTGCGGCACTTGTTTGGGGAAGTTCTGTTGTGCGGCGGTTAAAAAATGGTTAAAAAATAGCGTGATTGGTTAAATAATTGATCGGTTAAAATTTAGATCGGTTATGTTATATCATTTAACCGGAAATAGTATTAAGTACAATAACATATTAGGTAGCGCTTATATGATGTAATAGGTAGCACTTATATAAAAAAAATAGACATTTAACTGGAAATATTATTAAGTACAATAACATATTAGGTAGCGCTTATATAATGTAATAGATAGTACTTATATTGACATATTTTCTAACTAAATCGGTATATTTATACCGGTAACATTGTAAATTTACATATTACATTATAATTATCAGTTTCGATGTTTTCGGGGATCGATACAATTTTAAATGTATCGACACTTTATGCGTGCACCTCGTTGGGCTTTCATTCTAGAAAAATATATCGACACAATCTTAAAAAGTGTCGATAAATTATATAGACCTATTTTCTCATAAAACCGGTATATTTCTAATGGGTACATTTTAAATTTACCTATTACATTGTAATTATTGGTTTCGATGTTTTTGGGATCGATACTGTTAATAAATGTATCGACACTTTATGCGTGCATCGCGTTTGGCATTCATTTTGGACAAAATGTATTGACACAAATTTAAAAAGTGTCGATACATTATGTTGATCTATTCTCTCATAAAACCAGTATATTTCTACGGGTTACATTGGAAATTTACCTATTACATTATAATTATATGTTTCGATGTTTTTGGAATCGATACTTTTAATAAATGTATCAACATTTTATGCGTGCACCCCGTTTGGCATTCATTCTGGACAAAAAGTGTCGATACATTATGTAGACCTGTTTTCTAATTAACCGGTATATTTCTACCGGTTACATTGGAAAGTTACCAATTACAGTATAATTATATGTTTCGATATTTTTGGGATCGATACTTTTAATAAATGTATCGACACTTTTGTTTACATGTTCTCTTATTAAACCAGTATATTTTACCTATTACTTTATAATAATTGGCTTCGATGTTTTGAGGATCGATACTTACAATAAATGTATCGACACTATTTTGGAAACTTTATGTTTGAGAACCAAGTTGGAAACAAATCTTTGTGTTTACGAATTTTGTCATTAAAAAAGTCTATTGTAAATGTTAACATTTACATTGTAAATTTACCTATTACTTTAAAGTTATTGAATTTTGTAGTTATTGTACATACCTAAATATCTCTTGCAAATTTAATGTTGTACCCACCCTTCAACTACCACTACCAATATCATATCCTAATGAAAGCACGACTGAAATATGTTGTTCAATGAACCTTTACTTACATCTCCATCAACTCCTGTTGGGACTACTAAACTTGTACAACAATATTTTTACCATGGATCATACTGATGCAGACAATGTTAAGGCAACCGAGGAATGCCATGAAGTACATAATGTTGATGAATCTGACAGATTGGTTGGTTAGCTCTTCTCTTCACGTGATCAAGCTTGATACTTTTACAAGGGATTCGCACGGGAACATGTGTTTAGTGCACGTCGAGGAACAACACGGCTTGACGTGGTAGGGAATGTGAAGACACAAGAATTTTGTTGTTCCAAATAAAGGTTTCGAGTATCAAAAGTCAATAATGTTGATCGTCAACGTGCTCATACACCAGTCACAAGAACATGATGCAAGGCTAGAGTCGTAGTTACAACAACAAATACAAACGATCACTGGGTTATAAGTAAGTCTTATCAGAAACATAATCATGCATTGTGCATACCTACTATGATACAATTTATGTGTTCTAATAGAGCTGTAAGTAAGGCTAATATCGATGAGGCAACAGTATTAAAAGAGGTCGGTATTGGTACGCCACAAGTAATTAACTATTTAACGCAGCAGGTAGGGGGCTATAATAATGTTGGATTTAAACATAAAGACCTCTACAATGCACTTAAAAGAGGTAAAACAAAGGAAATCATCGATGGGGATGTGAATGCGCTTATTCCTTACTTTGATTATAAGAAACATAATGATCTTAGGTTTTTTATGACATACTCGGTAGACGAATCAGGGGAATTGCATAATCTTATTTGCTCGGATTCTACATCGAGATCAAATTACACATGCTTCGGTGATGTAATTGCGTTCGACAAAACGTACAAAGATAATTTGTATAGTCGACCAATTATGCCTATTATCGGTGTCAATCATCACCATAACACAATTGTGTTTTCCACTGCCATAATCGCTGACGAGACGTCCCAATCTTTCGAGTGGGTGCTATAGAATTTTTTAGAAGCCATGATGAATAAATCACCTATTTCAGTTGTCACCGATGGGGATAGGGCAATGCAGAGGGCTATCAAATCTGTTATCCCTTATGCTAAGCATAGATTATGTTCTTGACATCTTTCTCGCAATGCACAAGCTAACATTGGTGACCCAAAATTTACAATATCATTCTCAAAATGCATGGCTTCCTGGTGGACAACCGACGAATTTGATATTCAATGGCGTTCGGTTGTTTTAGAATTCAACGTTGAAAAGCATCCATGGGTGATTGAGAAGGGAAATACTCAGCACTTATAGGCACAAGCATATCTAACCAGTCATTTGTTTGTCAATATTCGCTCAACACAAAGGTGTGAGTCTATGAATGTTTCACTCGCAATTGCACTGAAACACAAGAATATATATTTAGATGTTGTTTGTACAATTGAAGATGAAATTAGTAGAATACGTATGAACGAGTTGAAAGTTGATTACTTAAGTTTCCAGACAAAGCCCTTCAAGATCACAAAACTGGTCGACCTTAAAAGCTATGCTGCTGAGATTTATACACGCGAATCTTTTCATGTGTTCCAAGATGAACTTCAACGAGAGGCATAATACCAGATTCAGGAAGATATTCAGTCCTTATCAGATGAATGTCAAAATTATATTTTGACAAAGTACAAAGAAAAAAATAGGACATTTGAAATTAGCTTTGATTCTCGTACGAAAACCCTAAATTACTCTTGTAAAAAATTCGAGACCGTCGGACTTCCGTCTCGCCATCAACTTCACATTTTGAAGCACTTGAATTACACATATTTTCTCGGGACTTTGATTCAAAGTAGGTGGACTAACGACACAAAGGCTTCTGCACCTAGTTTTGTTGACCTAAATGTGCCTCCAGAAGTAATGCAAATGGCAAGGTTCGTTGCTCTACGTGCAACGTCAAGTAGGTTATGCTACATTGCATCAAAGACAGACGCGTCTTTCAAAAACGCAAGAGATGAGATGAAAAGACTAACAGAATAATTTGAAAACTCGTTCGGTTTGAATGATTCAGTCAACCAGAGCAGTGTAGTAAACAACGTTCGCGACCCTCAACGAAAACAACGCAAGCAAAAAGAAAATACATTTCACGTGTAAATGTTTAGAAACATAAATAATTAATTACCTAACTTGTTTGATGTCGTTGACGTAATTTGTCACGCAAGATGGAGACTTCATCGTGCAATGATGAAATATCAGCTCGCATTCCGCTCACAAGGGAATCAATATGCTCCCGAAAATTGATCATGTATTCCATCACTGTCTTAATTGTGACATCATCTCCACCTGGAGCTTCTGGAGCTTCTTCCATCATTGTGTCTCCCATTGGTTGGTCTTCTTCATGGCCAATGGGGTTCATTTCCTCCCTCTCTTGATCTAATCTGACATCCTTGGCACGCTTTCAACCGACGTTTTCAACAAAATCATATCATGCTCTAGTAATAAATAACATGTCAATCTTGTGGGTTAATCGAATAGGGGCGTCATGCGAAAAATCAATTTCTTTCTTATTCAACAGATGGGTGATGACACATCCATATAGTAATAAAGTTGAAATTGATGCTCCCTTTGTGACCATATATACAATTGAATTAAATATCAGTTTAGCAATGTTTGGAGCCGTTTTGGATATATACTTTGTTATCCACCAATAATCGCTGTCTCGAATCGTTGAATATTTTCCCCTAGTATGCCGAATAAACCAAGTGAGCATTTTGTGAAACACTCTCGCCTCTACATCTAGGTGAATTTGGATATTTCTAGCAACCTGTTGTATTGTAGTATCTAAATCATTTTCATCTGAATCCCCTTTATTATGTACACCTATACCCTCCGCAATAGTATCTGGAGATATATATATATATCATTTCCCATGACATGGGTATTAATTCCTATTATATTACTCTTATTAGGCTCACGCTGGAAGGAATAATTATTGTAGAATACTCTAACGAGGTTGGGTAATATTTTGGTTCTACACCAAGGAATTCAAGCCAACCCCAAGATGTAAATGTAGATTTAAAACTAAATTCATATTTATCATCGAACAAGAAACCCAAGTCAAAGACACGTTCGAGACGAATCTTCCTTACTTTGAAACTGCTCTGCCATCTTTCTTTCTCCTCATCGGATATAAAGTTCAGAGTTTCGAACGACCTGATTTGCTTAGAAGAAGCAATTGGTTGAGAATGAGGTTGTCATTGAAAAGAGCTTGGTTGAGAAGAACTTTAAGAAAGATCGCGCCTTTGATGCTGACGTTTTGGAGCCATTTTGGGTGTGGATATTGTTACATTGGAACATAAACACATTAAGGGAAAAAAAATAAAATATCGATAAATTTACCTGAATATCTGATCGTAATTGTTATGAGAACGTTGGTATTCGTCGGAGTGGAAGAGTTTTCTTTTGCCTTTAGGTTTAGGGTTTTTCGATTTAGAGTTTGTATCGATTATAATCTATAATAATTAAGGGGGAAAACACGCGAAATTTAAAAAGGTATCGACACAAATTTAAAAAGTGTCGATACATTATGTTGACCGCTTTTCTAATTAAACCGGTATATTTATAGCGGTTACATTGTAAATTTACCTATTACATTATAATTATCGGTTTCGATGTTTTTGGGATCGATACTTTTTATAAATGTATCGACACTTTATGCGTGCACCTCATTGGCCATTGATTCTGGACAAAAAGTATCGACACAAATTTAAAAAGTGTCGATACATTATGTTGATCTCTTTTCTAATTAAACCGGTATATTTATACCGGTTACATTAGAAATTTACCTATTACATTATAATTATCGGTTTCGATGTTTATGGGATCGATACTTTTTATAAATGTATCGACACTTTATGCGTGCACCTCGTGGGGCATTGATTCTGGATAAAAAGTATCGACACAAATTTAAAAAGTGTTGATATATTATGTTGACCGCTTTTCTAATTAAATCGATATATTTATATCGGTTACATTGGAAATTTACTTACTACATTATAATTATCGGTTTCGATGTTTTTGGGATCGATATTTTTTATAAATGTATCGACACATTATGCGTGCACCCTTTTGGGCATTCATTCTGGACAAAAAATATCGACACAAATTTCACAAATGTCGATACATTATGTAGACCTATTCTCTCATAAAACCGGTATATTTATACCGGTTACATTGAAAAATTACCTATTACATTATAATTATGGGTTTCGATGTTTTTGGGATCGATACTTTTTATAAATGTATCGACACTTTATGCGTGCACCCTTTTGGGCATTTTGCTCTACATAGCTCTTCATGTCTTATATTTTACCCTTCAATTTTTCCTCTTCATCCAAGTTTTTCTCAACGACCCCCTTCACCCCCATAAGTTCACTCCTCAATTCCACAACCTCCTTGACCACTCCATCAATTTTTCCACCCGTCACCATCTTAAGTTCACCCCTCAACATCTCAACTTATTTCACAACTCCATCTATTTTTCCTTCCACTTCCCTTTTATGCCTCTCAAGTGTCTCTTAGACTCTTGATTGTCTTTGCAGAATATCAAAAAGGATTTTTTTATATCAGCCAATTCAGACATCAAAATGTCGAATTTATATGTTTTCCTTCACCATCATCCACCCGACCGTCATCTACCCCTACAACCATCTTTTCTTCCTTCTCCTCTACCTCCAGTGCCTCCTCTACCTTCTTACCAATAACCTTCAAAATTAAATTGCAATATTAATACATTGATTATATTCTTAATATTATTTAATTACATTTATTACCCTTTCTTGCTTCCTCGGTCTATCCACCTTTAACTTCGCCATCACTCTAACCACCTCTTCCTTTCCCATGAACGGATGCATGCCACTCCAATTCTTTCATAAGCCGGTAAACTATCACAACCTAACCAAAAATTGAATAGTGCAACCTGCATTTATAATAAAATTTATCATTTTATATAATAACTATACTATCATTTTATATAAAAAACAAAAACGTACTTCAACTCAATTACCTCTAAGATTTCTATGCACCCTTTGAGGTATCTATGGTTGCCCTTTTGAAAGGTGATTGTTGATTCAATAAATCTCGAATGGATATATTCAGCTCAATTGAATTTACCCTTCAAGCATTCATCGCAAATAAACTTCATATAGTCCTTGTTCGTTGGCGTATCACTCGTTGGACAAAGAAAGATCCCGACAATGTATAATAGAACTCGAGCCTTCAGGTCATCCCCCCGTAAGATCCACTTTTGATATCCTCTTCAACTTCAGCATATGTCACCTTCTACTTCAAACCATATTTGGAGGCAAGTGCTTTCCAGTTTTTACTCTTACAGACTTCTACAATACTTTTGCCTTCTTTTCGTACCCCCAAGACGGCTACAACACATGGGACCCCCAGAGGAAATGAATAATCACCATATTTAGCAATACATTATTGTACATCAAATTGCTCCATCAAGGATCGACACAATTCCCTCTGAATAAGTCGATTCTTTACTCCTACCAACGATCCAAACCTCATTTCTTCCAGCACATTCAACTTATTCATCTCCTTAAAGTGTTCAATTAAGGAATTCACCCTTTTTATGTTGCAGCTTGTCGACGCTTCCTACATTTTTTAACAATATATAATGTTATTTTTCTTATATATTTTGTATCAATGTATTTGCAAGTTTAATGAATACCTTCTTTTCATGTGTTTTCCTACATTCTTTGTATTCTTCACTATCATTCTTTGACTGTGCGATGAAAAGTTCCTTCTCAGTATCACTCATCGAATTTCATTTCTCCAACATATCATTTCTCACCTAATATTAAGCATAAACGTTTCTTAATCAATACATTAACGCTAAATAATACTCAATGTCAAATTTAATTTACATACCGAACCGATGTGTTTGCCACCTTCCTTCATTTTTTGGCATTCGGTCATACTGTCAACATTTAAAATTTGTAATCAATTTAAAGTTCTTAAATACTTTAATCCAAATATCATTTCAACAATAATAACAAAAAAACATTGATACTTACATGAAGTACATATATCCACCATTTGGTTGCTTTCGGCCCTCGGCCTCAATTTCAAAGTCATCTTCGCCACCAACAATTCTAAGATCCTTTGACTTTATTTTTCCTTCATATAACAGTTTACGCAAATCAAATCAAATACTGGTTACATACATTTTATTCAATATACAAATATCGATAACTACTCTTGTAGTAAAACGGTTTCCTTCAAAAGAATTTGAATAGCCACTACAACAAGTGTTGACATATTTATACAACCTACAATATCATTTTCTATCTATAATATTATAAACAAATATCCATATTTATTTTCTACCTATAATATTATATAATCGGTCTCAAATCCTTCTTGACTTCGATTCGAAATCCCCAAACCAAACCTAAAACCCTAATCTCTATTTCCTTCAAACAAATAAGAACACTTAATACACCAAGTATCGACACATTTATACAATCTATAATATCATTTTCTACCTATAATATTTAATACAAGTATCGATATTTATATTTTACCTAGAATATCACTTTCTACCTGTAATCGATCCCAAATGCTTCTTTACTTAGAAAACCCCAAACAACACATAAAACCCCTATTTATGATTACTGTAATAATAAAAATCTAGGGTTTCCACAACATACTTTTCGATTCGACTGCAGCAACAAACAAACAAACTTCTCTTTAGAAACGCCTTCTGAAATGCAACAACAATTACGCTTCGATTTCAAAAACTCACCCGTCTTCTATCTATTTTCAGGTAAATTTAGCTACGCCCTTTATATTTTCACAAGATATGTTATTTATATTTAATCGATACAATACCCAAAGTGTCGATACTTTTATGTCAGGTGTCGATACTTTCGATAGGATATTTACCTATTTCTTTAAAATTATCGATAATTTATTACGCGTACTTATTAAAGTATCGACACTTTCAACATATCTGGTAGCGTTTTACCGGTTTTTTCATTTTGAGACCGGGTTTGTCATATTTTTACCTATTATATTGTTAAGTGTCGATACATTTTTATAAAGCATCGATACTTTATAGGCGCTATTACTGCTTGTCTTTTAAATTCTAAAAGTGTCGATACTTATAATAAAGTATTGACACTTTCAACATATACAGTAGCGATTTATCGGTTTTTTCATTTTGAGATCGATTTTATTATATTTTTACATGTTATATTGTTATGGATCGATACATTTTTATAAAGTATCGACACTTTATAGGCGTTATTACTTCTTGTCTTTTAAATTCCAAAAGTGTCGATACTTATAATAAAGTATCGACACTTTCAACATATCCGGTAGCTCTTTACCGGTTTTGTCATTTTTGAGACCGGTTTTATCATATTTTTATCTGTTATATTGTTATGGATCGATACATTTTTATAAAGTATCGACACTTTATAGGTGCTATTAATGCTTCTCTTTTAAATTCCAAAATGTCGATGCTTATATTAAAGTATCGACACTTTCAACATATCCAATATCGCTTTACCAGTTTGGGCATTTCGAGACCGGTTTTGTCATATTTTTACCTGTTATATTGCTATGGATCGATACATTTTTTATTTGTATTGACACAAACCGACAAGCTAGGTTTGCCGGTTGCCAAATTTTTTAATATTTCTTCATGATTTCTACCTACAACATTATTATTACTCAACATTTCCAGTAGCACTAAACCGATTTTATTAAATATTTTTTATTGTATCCGGTCACGTCGTATATTAATCATATATTAGTTCACCTTTCCTACTTGTTTGAGTGCCATGAAAAATGCAACATGTTTATAGGAAAAAAGAACTAGCGCGTGAGTTTATTATTGGAAACACTATTTTCCATAAAGTGGGATAACGTCAATGTTTTAAATGGCTTAAATACTTTTCATGGTTCTCAAATGTTTCTTTTATCTTGCGTATAGGGGTGGCAATCGAGTGGATAAAAATAAAAAATAACTGAAATCTTCACCTATGAGAATGATGATGGGGAAAGTTTTATCCCCGAAACTCAAATGGGGATGGGGATGAGGACGAGGATTACTATATACAAACCGTGGGGATAATCGAGCCGTACCCGTGTGAATAATCGTGGAAATCCCCGAAAAATATCTATGAGATTACATGTTGTCACCGTTACATCTTAAAAGAATTAAATTGCAGTTTAAATCTTTTCTCATTTAATACATTGATTTGTTGATATTGAAAATGGTTAAGATTGTACACATACGTTAGGTGTTAGATGAATATTGAAATTTGAAACTTTTATATTATAGATAGAGATCAATTTGAGACAATTTGATATATCTTACAAGTTTTAGGTGTTGCATTGATTTTAAAAATGTTTGTTTAGTTTATGGGATGAGAATTAACCGAAACCCATAGGGATCAATAAGGAATGGGTATAGGGACAAAAAAATCCCCTAAATATATAATAGGGTTTCGCCAAAATCGTATCCACAAGTATTGGGGACATAATAGGTAATGCAAAACTGTCCCTGTCCTACCCGTAGCCACCCCTACTTGGGTGTCTCATGCTTCCTCGATGGGTCACCTTTCACCAACTTCGGACCCATCTCCCTCGTTAGTGACGCCAAAGAAACACTGTCTGATTCCGATACAAAATAATGAAAAACACAACACCAGTATACAAACACAAGTATGAATCTAATGACACGTTAATTGTTTGATGGATTGAAGCTGCCTACTAGAGCACTCACTAGCATCACGATGTATATTGGTTAAATTGATTGATTTATCGCAGAACTCAACTGGATCTGAGATTAGCCGTGTGTCATAAGTTTACTCCTATTTTAACAAGTTCAAGATTCGTTCACTTGTTAAGAGAATAATTGTTTATTTCACTATGTATTAGTTCAAATCTAACATATACCAGAGTTTAAGCGACTAATTTTGTTGTTGTTATTTTCTCATTTTCAATAATATTTTATTTATTTGCATTAGTGGAGGATTGTTAGATAATACAAATAATTAAATAAAAATAAATATCTTTTAAAAATATTATTTTATATTTGGGAGTTATTGAAGAATGATTGAGATTTTATAATAAACATCTCTATTTATCATTGATTTACTCCTTATTTTATCTTTATAAATATTAAATTATACTTCACTATTTGATATATCAGTTTTTTGTTTTCTCTACAATTATCTTCCTCTTTATCTTCGAAAAGAGCAATACCAAACGAGTTTCATTTTCTTATTTCAGGTGTACGAAATCTAGAAAATTGCGTTAATCTTGGGGCAACGTGCACTTTCAGGATAACATCAATCTGAACAAAATTGTTTTTAAGACAATGATTATATGACATAGTAATTATATTGTCTTTATTTTATTTATTATTTATATTAGTCAATGCTAATATCTTCATTTTGCAGTAGTACTTTTTCTAACAATAATTATAAATTTTTATATTATATATTTAAATCAAATAAACTAGTAATTATTAATCAAATAAAAATCTAAAATTTAAACTGATTTAAATTATCAATTTTTTTTAAATTGTTTGAAATTAAATTCAAATTGTAGCATTCTCAAAACTTTGTTTTAACTGAGGTGTTTTTTAATCAAACATCAGTCTACAAAGCTAAACGTTTTCTAGACATTGATAGACCAGATGTTGCGTATTGACCTTAATTAAGTCACAAGTCCAACCTTATGAATAGTATCTTTCTTTAATTAAGTCACAAGTCCAACCTTAATTAAGTTACAAGTCCAACCTTATGAATAGGAACTTTTTTTTATCGCACGCGTGCTAGATTTTGATTATAAATAGTAGGGATGGCAACTCAACCCGAATCCGACAGGTTCCGACCTGATCCGACCTGATCGGGTCGGATTTTTTTTTAAAAAAAATCGGGTTCGGGTCGGGTCGGGTTTTTTTTAAATGTACTGTTCGGGTCGGGTCGGGTTTAAGGTGAAAAAAATCCGACCCGACCCGAAAAATATATATAATTTTATCCTATATATTTAGGGATAATTACAATAATGTCCCTCCATATATAATTTTTTTCAATTAAGTCACTGTTTTCATTGAATAAAATTTTTTTTATTATTATTTCGGGTCGGGTCACGGGTGAAAAACCCTTTCTTCTCGGGTCGGGTCGGGTGGCCCAAAAACCCGACCCGACCCGACCCATTGCCATCCCTAATAAATAGTATCTTTCTTTAATAAACTAAATAAATAAATAAACAAATAAAGATGGAGTGATGATGACTTGATTAAGAAGGGATGGTTTATGACAAGTTGTCATGATTGATTTCAATGAAAAATTATTGAATTGAATATTTAGGAGTTGTAGAGATTAAAGAGCGAGAGAGAAAAACTTTAAAGTGTATTGAGATTCATTTTCTTTTGCAGTAGAGTTAATTTGTTTTTTTAAAACCCCAAAACTGGCAGGTTTCCATTTCTGTAAAACCAAAATCTCTCTCTCTTCAAATTTCCTTTTTTAGCATGTAACACCCTCAATATTATGGTTTTAATTTAAATTTATTTAATTAATTTTGAGGAGCAAATCATAAAACTTTAAACTTGGGGTCAATTTTTTAAAACTTCTGGAAGTTTAATGACTTAGCTCTGAATTTGATCCCTACCTGTCAGCAAAGAAAATATAAATATTTGGACAAGGTGAGGCTAATAGACCTTGAACCCGTGATCTAAAATATGGCCAACTATGCCTCTACCACTTAGCTTAGGCCACCATTTGTTATATTTTTAATAAATATATTATTTAAATTATTTTAACCTACGTTATAACACATTTCCAAAACTAACCCTCGGTGTAGTGAACCAAAACCCCAAATCAATCTACCCTAAACCTCTCATCGCCCTCCCGATCCAGCCGTCTCTGGCCAGCAATGGCGCACACCGCCACCACCACAAGCACCAACGACACCTATAGAACCCAACCCCAACCATCAATCACCTGAAACCACTATTATTATGCACGAAACAACAAAAGAACATTCGAACTCGTTACCTCCGATCTTCGTCGACGTTTGACGATAAACGTCACCGCCCTTACCAGCAGGAGCGTCATCTCGTCTCGAACAAAAACCCCACCAGTTACTCGTTGTGATTCATCGTAAAACGTCAAGAATCGTCGCTTGAAGTTTCGTCAGAACCCCATCGTTGCCACTGGTTTCACGAATTTTTGACCGTCGCGATCGTTTCCTCACCTCACCGCCCCGAACACTAGACTCCCCAGCTCCATGCGACCAAAACTTGATCGGGTTCGTAGCCCCTTGTCGTCGTTTTCGCTGACCGCCGGCGTTGGTAAGGTCGATTTTAAATTTTGGTTAAATTGACACGATTTTGGGTTGAATATTGGCTTGTTGTGGGTTGTGATGTTGAAAGGATGCTTCAGGGATAGTCGGGTTACCTCAACCGAAGTTTTTCCCGCCGTACGCGCCGTCGTGTGCGCGTGGGGCTCTTCTACGCTCCAGGGAGCCTTCTAAACAGGTTCAGTCGGTCTGGACCGGCCCAACCCGGTTTGAATCGATCCAAGTCAACTTGGACCGAATTGAGTCAACCTAAATCAATCTGAGTCAACTCGAACCGGTCTTACTCGTTAACTTTGACCCAACCTGTTGATTTTGATTTGACCCGTTGACTTTGACCAGAGTTGACTGTTGACTGTTGACTATTGACTTTGACCAGAGTTAACCGTTGACTTTGACCCAAAAAGTCAATTTTTTGAAAAGTTATATTTTATGTTTTTCGACGTCCTGAGTCCTAATCCCAAGTCAGTTTTGCTAAATTCGAACCCGAAAACCTCCAAATTGACCATTAAACTCGAATGTACCTATGTAAGTTAAGTATTTATTTCAGTGCATCAATTTTAACTAAAGGGTCAAGAACTAATTCATGTTATCTTATATTTAAGGTACTCGTGGATCTCCTGACCGTTCGTCTGCTCGACTCGGTTCCTCCCGATCCGCTCATCCGTGAGAGCCTGTGAATACTCGTAAAGTTATATAAACTTATTAAATATTCAGTTTAGTATATTTACTCTGATTATAATCATGTTCTGATATAAAATAGGTTCTCGTTCAGCAGAAAAGCGTAGTCACACTGGTGGTCGCTAGATCTTCAAACTGATTATTTTTGCAATGTGTGTTCCTTGTGTGCCATATACATGTTTTAAATATATGTTTGAAAAATCATGTGCACGTGACTGTTTTATATTTTTTGCAATGTGATTATCTATTTGACTTGATTTTATATGATTTATCTGATTTAAAGTCTGATATTTTATTTACTAAAGTATAAGCTTGATTGTCTGATTCTTGTTATCTGGTTACTATTTTTACTGATAAATAAATATGTTTGAACTCTGATTTCCTGCTATCACTGGTTACTATCTGAGAAATATTTTTCTCTGGGGTACTCTGGGATTTGTATGAAGTATCTGCAGGTTCAACTCGGTCAAATTGGTAATTCCTTATATAGGTTCAGACCGATTGAGCTGATAATTCCTTATAGACCTAAGACGACTCTTGGGTGGACACCTGGGAATAATGGGCCTAGTGGTAAGACCTTATAGACCCTAAGGTACTCCCTTAGGGTGGCTCATCTGTTGTGTGCATTGGGTAAGTCCTTATAGGCCTGAGGGAATTCCCCTAAGGTGGGCACCTATGCTTCGGCTAGGGTAAGACCTTATGAATTCAATATGCTCCTTTAGGTTGGCATCGATGCCCTTCAGGGATAGGATAAGTCATTATGGATACAGTTCCAGTGAACTACATATGGTGTTCAGTTGGAGGATGATACTGAAATTTTAAACTAAAAACTCTACTCATGTTTTAATAACTGTGATCTGAACTGATTTTAAAAACTTAAGTGTATGTTTTATTTATGCACTGTTGTAACACACTGAGCTCCCTAGCTCACTCCTCCAAATTTCACTCTTTCAGATACTTTTTGATAGGTGAATCATACCTCACACTTGGAGGATCGACACATTAGCACAGTGACATTTTTTTGTAATGTATTTATCTTCCGAGCTGCATTTATTTTGGGTGACATGTGCCTATATTTTGAAAATATCGCTTTTGTTACTGATGTTAGATTTGCTTCGATATTGATTTTAAAATATTTTATTTTTTATGACTTTAATTAATGAATTTAAACTTTGATGCTATTAATTATATTTTTAAAGATGTTTAATTATAATTTGGATTTTAAGTTATTAATATTGTTTTTGGAAAAAATTTATTGTAATCCGCTAGTTCTGGTCGAAACGCATAGGTCGGGTCTAGGGGGTTAAAAATTTTGGTATAAGAGTTTTCGATTTTTAAAACCTCAGACTGTGAGTGGGTTTAAACTAAAAAAATACAGTTTAAAATATTTTACAAAATAAGTCACGAAGGTCATGTCACCAAGTTTTTACAAGTTTAACTGTGTACGGACTCCAAGTGCCAATATTATATTATGATATATCTCTATGTAGTGAACCTCGAGATCCATCAAGATAAGTGCTAGACGTGGTCGTCGACTTAGCTGAGGGCGTGGTCGTCGACTTAGCTGAGGGCAAGATCGAAAGATTTGTCGACCTCATAGATGAGATGCATGTAGATCCCCCGCCTCTGATAGATAATTCTACTCCTATGACCCCGATGGATCTGCCTCCAGCCCCTGGAATAGGTTTGACTACTCTAATTAGAGGAACGACTGTTTATGAGTTTGAGTTTGTGAGGGCAGTGTTAGACGAGAATCTCGGTAGACAATTTCTCAAGTTGATTCAGGAAGCGGTCAGAGTTGCAGACGGTTTACCCGAGGTTCCTATTTCTCAAACTTTGATTGCTAATGGAGTTAGGACCTTTAGAGGCCCTACTAGTGGAGCTCCGAATGAGGCTGAGGATTGGCTCTGCGATATTGAGTGACGCATAGACCAGTTAAGATTAGACCCGCAACGGCGTTATTTGGGATATGTCTCCATGTTAGACGGGAATGGCCACACCTGGTGGGAGTCTGTTATGAGCAGCGTTCTAGTCGATCGCTTGATTTGTGATTTCTTCAGGGAGCGTTTTAGGAGCCATTTTTTGGGAGAGTGTTATCTAGCTCAGAGACAATAGTAGTTTTAGGATCTGGTTTAGGGAGATATGACCGTTTCTGAGTACAAGATCGAATTCTTGAAGTTGTTGAAGTATGGTTCTAGTCTGGTACCTACCGAGAGTGATAGGTGTCGAAAGTTTACTCAGGGAATGAGATACGAGCTAAGTCGTCAGGTAGTTACTCACCAGGATGATTTGTTCAATGTTGTGGTAGGGAGAGAAAAGGACACTGAGGAAGTCGAGGCTTCTGCTCCTGATAGAGATAGGGTAAATTGATATCGCTCTAGAAGGTCTTTCGATCAATCTGAACTTTTCACACGCCCTGATAAGAGGATTCATACTACTGCTCATCAGAAGAGTCATACTGGTTCAAGGCATGTGCCACCTCCACCTCTATCAGTTATTCGAAGCGATTCTTCAGGTTTTACTTTGATACTAAGTTACGAACACTGTGGAAATCAAAACGGGGGAGAGTATCGTAAGAAAATGGGTACCTATTATCGTTGGGGATTAAATGAGCACTCTCTGAGGAATTGTCCGCATCCAACTTCTGTCGATTGAACCCCAGCTCAAACTTCTACTCGTTCTCATGTTTCTGTTCAAACCCCCGCTAGGATTCATAGTCAGGGTAGGAATTCCATATCTATTTCTAGGGTCGATAGTAGAGCTCGATCGCATAGTAGAGGATCAGCTGTTTCTAAGGCTCGACAGTTGCCCTTGTCTACGCTACTCGACGTTCTGGTGATCGAGATGATCCAGGGACTTCTGCAGGTATACTATTTATTACTATTTATGTTTCTTGCCATGCATTCCTAATAATGTTTTTACTGTACCTGAGTTTTGTAGCTTGAGACCCCTCAAACTTTTGATTAAGGCACCGAGACCCTAGTTTTCGCCCTGAGTTTAACAAGTTTCTCCGTTATTGATAATAGTGTAATTAGCCTTTGTCCTATAAAGAAACATTCAGAGATCTAGTTTCTGCTATTGTTTGACTCCGGTGAATTTCAATGACTAAATTCTTTTAAGGGGAGGAGAGTTATAACACCCTCAATATTATGGTTTTAATTTAAATTTATTTAATTAATTTTGAGGAATAAAATGTAAAACTTTAAACTTAGGGTTATTTTTTTAAGCTTCTGGAAGTTTAGAGACTTAGCTCTGAGTTTAATTCCTATATGTCAATGAAAATAAAAACCCCAAATCAATCCACCCCAAGACTCTCGTTGCCCTTCTCAATCCAGCCATCTCCGGCCAGCAATGGCACACACCGCCACCACCACAAGCAACGACGACACCTAGAGAACCCAACCCTAACCATCAACTACCCGAAACCACCATGATTATGTACGAAATAACAAAAGGTCATTTGAACCCGTTACTTATTATCCATGTCGACGTTTGAAAATGAGCGTCACCGCATTTACCAGCAGGAGTGCCACCTTCCCGAAAAAACCCTACTGGTTACTCGTCGTGACTCATCGTAGAACAACTTGAATCGTCGATTGAAGTTTCGTTAGAACCCCATCATAACCACTATTTTCATGATTTTTCGGCCACCACGATCATTTCATCGCCTCACCGCCCCAAACATCATACTCCCCAGCTTCGTAAGACCAAAACCCGACCGGGTTTGTCGCCCATCATCGTCATTTTTGTTAACCGCCGGGGTTGGTAAGCTCAATTTTAGGTTTTGGTTAAATTGACATGATTTTGGGTTGAATACTGGCTTGTTGTGGTTTGTGATATTGGAATGATGCTTCGGGGATAGTCAGGCCGCCTCTACCAAAGTTTTGCCCTCCGCGCGTGCCGCCCAACCCGATTTGAACCTGTCTGAGTTAACTCGAACCGAATAAAGTCATCCCAAACTGATCTGAGTCAGCCTGAACCAGTTTGACTCATTGACTTTGACTTAAACCGTTAACTTTAACCATTGACCGTTGACTTTGACTCAAAAAGTAAATTTTCCAAAAAGTTATATTTTATGTTTTTTTATGTCTTGAGTCCGAATCTGAAGTTTGTTTTGCAAATTTCGAACTCGAAAACCTTCAAATTGACCGTTAAACCTGAATGTGCCTATGTAAAATAAGTATTTATTTCAGTTCATCAATTTTATTTGAAGTGTCAATGACTAATTAATGTTATCATATATTTCAAGTACTCGTGGATCTCCTAACCGTTCGTTTGCTTGACCAATTCCTCCTGAGTCGCTCGTCTGCGAGAGCCCATAAATAGTAGTATAGTTCTGTAACCCTGTTAAATATTCAGTTTAGTATGTTTATTCCAATTATAATCATGTTCTGATATAACCTAGATTCTCGTCCATTAGAAGAGCGTAGTGAAGCTGATACTCGATAGGTATCCAAACTAATTCTTTTTGCGAGGTGTGTTCCTTGTGTTCCATATACATGTTTTAAATATCAATTTGAAAAATCATGGAACACACTGAGCTCCTTAGCTCACTCCCCAAATTTCTCTATTTCAGATACTTTTTTATAGGCAAACCGTACCTAGCACTTGGAGAATCGACACATTAGTATAATGACATTTTGTTGTAATGTATTTATCTTCCGAGCTACATTTATTTTGGGTGACATGTGCCTATATTTTGAAAATACTTCTTTTGTTACTGATGTTATATTTGCTTCGATACTGATTTTGAAATATTTTATTTTTTACGAGTTTAATTTACTGAATTTAAACTTTGATGTTATTAATTATATTTTTAAAGATGTTTAATTATAATTTGGATTTTAAGTTATCGAATAATGTTTTTGGAAATTTTTTATCGTAATCTGCTAGATATGGTCGTAACGCATAGGTCGGGTCTAGGGGTTACATAACAACTATCCAAAAAATCTTTAAAAGTCATTTTGCCATTGATCGTTGCTTTGTTTAGTGCACCACCCATACCATTAGAATTCTTGCATCGGCTTGAGTCCAACAGTGGTCATCTTGTTGTCTCCGTCATCGGCGTGTTGAGTGGTGAACAATAAGCAAAATTTTGACATAGCATAATTGAGCTCTCTGCCGTTCACCATGGTGAACCGAGCTAGGTAAGTTCCTTAAAACTCTTAGAAATAATTTTAGAAAAAAATTTTGTAATGTTTTCGAGCCAAATTAACCTTGCACGAGCCCCTACGTGCCGTTGCTACGCGTGGGGATTGTCCATGTCTGATGGACCTTCTAGAAGCAGGTCAAACCAACCCATTCAATCTGACCTGACCCATCATCTGATCCGCCCCGTTGACCCTTCTTGCCTAAAATCCAAATCGATCAGTTAGACAGGCCCAATAGAACCAGACTGAATTGATCCAACTGAATCGAACCTTATTGTTCCAACCAAATCGATCAAGCCATTGACCATTGATCGTTGACCATTAACTAGCATTGATTTTGACCATTGACCGACGTTGATTTTTTTAAAGCTTCCCTCTTGAGTTTTCTGACTTTCTAAGTCCGATTTTGTGGTCTGTTTTGCCAAATTTTGACTTGAAGGACCCGAAATAAGCTCGTTAATCCAAAAATTCTTAGTGTTTTTAACATTTTTGTATATCTATTTGGGATTTTACTATGCAATTGATCTGGGATTATATTTTTATGAAGGCACTCATGATTCCCCTTATATGAGGATGATTAGATCCGATACTTTTCGTCCAGATAATCAACTTGTTGCACATTATTCGAGATCTACTTGTAGGTTTCTATAAATAGTTGAATCAAAGTTTATTATTTTATGTTAGGATTTTGATATAGCTCTTCAGATTCGTAAGGTCTAACGCTACTGCCGATCATGATAGGCAGACCCAAGAGTTGGCTACCGTCCCAAACTTCTTAGATCGGTACATGTGTGTTCTTTTTGGTGTTACAAAATTGTTTTAAACTATATGTCTGTACAGTTTTGGAATTTAAATATGTTGACTACATGATATTTGTTTTACCGCATGTTTTGACTTATGATATCTGATTTACCGTATATTTCTGGCATGATCATTGATTACCGTATTTTTGTATCTAATTCTAAAAAAAATGAATGTTTTCATATTTTAAAGAATTAAATCGTTGTTTTCACTCAAATTCGTTTTGTACTACAGTGTTTACGTATTTTGTTTATGGACATGTTTTGTACAAACTTAATATATGTATAGGTTTACAATGCCCTCCCATTATTATCTCCGTATTTTATCGTTTTATATATTTTATTCATCGAAATGCATTTTAAGTGTGTTTTTTATCTAGAAATAATTTCTATATATGACATGTGACCGCTTAAATTTGGGCGTACCGCCAAGCTCGGGTCTAGAGGTTACAGACAATGCCTCTGAAGGATATATAATGAAGAATATAACACTTGTGTTTACTTAGTCGAAATAACTTTATACAATGACATAAATTAAGATTCTTTTTAAAAGATATACTATGGAAGGATATGGTGAGATAAATTTTGTAAATGATGCATTAAAGATGAGGTGATATAAAAGACAAAAAACTAAGCCAAAGACTTTCATGGGCCAAGTTAGTCAATTTTATAAATTTTTTGTACTAGTGGTATAAATTTTTCTTGCAAATAACTATAAACTCTAAACCTTAAATTTTAAAATATAATATTTTAAATCTTAACTGAGACGTAATAACAGTAAAACCCCAGTTGCGTAAAAAAGATTCTACTATGAACCAACAACTTTCCTTATTGTATATCTTAAGTTTAAATAGATAATTTATTATAAATAAAGATTGGAATCGAGCCGACTTATAGCGATGGAATCAAACAAATAAGCATACTTCTCAATCAAACGTCACTTTTAGGGAGTTAATTACAAACAAGATATGACGACGGAAGATACTTGGAAGACTCCATCAAGAAGGAAACTTTTTTTCCCTATAAAAAGTGGCCAAACTTTGATTTTTTTATTAGGTAAGATACTATTACATTTCTAAGATAAATATTCAAACTCAAACCTACATTCATGAGAAATTATTTTATAGACTCTTCCCGCCACGTTGTTTATAATCCTTATTAATTAAAAAAATCCACCTCGTTAATTTTTTTCCATGTCATTTATACATTAATATCATATTTTCTAAATCATCGTCTTCTCTAATAATACACTAAAACCAAAAGTAATAAGAGTTTATTTTTTATTATTAATCGCATTCCATTCTCTTCTCTAATAATATATATTAAATCTTTGATTAACGTCATTTGTTAATGCAAAATTATTCTATGAATCTTTTCCACCACGTCATTTATAGTCCCTGATAATTAAAAATCGATAAATTTTTATAATAGCAAAAGACGTTGATTAAAGATTTAATATAGATTATTAGAGAAGAGAATGGAATGCGATTAATAATAAAAAATAAACTCTAGTTACTTTTGGTTTTAGTGTATTATTAGAGAAGATGGTGATTTAGAAAATATAATATTAAATGACATGAAAAAAAATTAACGAGGTGGATTTTTTTAATTAGTAAGTATCATAAATGACGTGGTGAGAATGATCTATATAGGATAATTTCTTCACATTCGCATAAGGTGAAACAATATGAACATTTCTAATCACTACATTAATTAATGAATATCAGCCTAACCTTGAATTTAATTCATCAGGATTTGCAGTCCAACATCATAATCAAAGGTAATTTTTAGTTATAAATAGGTATATCTTTTGGAAATCCTATAATTTGAAGGTTATATTTTATTTATTAGTCAAATATATGGTGTTTAAGGGTGGGAACTTAGACGGTAGATCAAGAGAAATCTGCTAAATACACTCACTTTTAAGATTTAAAGACTACATTAATTGTACAACAAGAGTCGCCCGTCCAGCTCAGTTGGTAGAGTGCAAGACTCTTAACCTTGTGGTCGTGGGATCGAGTCCCACGGAGGGTAATTCATAATTCGGAGATCTACCACGGAAGCTCCTCTCAACCTAGTGTTGGGGGCAGCCTACTATCCTACCTCCCCTTACCCCATTACATATGGGAATAAGGGTTAGCTATATTAATTGTACAACAAGCCCATGTGGAAATTGCACGCCTTTTGTCAACATTTGGATTTTATAAGTTTAATTACTTATCGAATGGTTTTAGTAATAAAAGGGGTGATAGTTCTTGATTCGAGTAATTGTATCAATAAAATGTTTATGCTTTTATTAACGAGTTAAAAAAAATTGATGGACCGATATTAAAATGTTTATGCGTACAGATATTATATATCATAATCACCTCATGTGGGGAAAACCGAAAACCGAATTAAACGGGTCGGGTTTGGGGTGATAAACGGGGACGGGGACGGGTTTGGTAATCCCCGCCCCGATTACCCGCCCCGATTACCCGCCCGATACCCGACCCGATAAATATTAAAAATAATTATTATATATATATATATATATATATATATATATATATATATATATAATATTAATAAATTTAATTTAAATAAAAAAATATATTATATATTTAATTTAATATATATATATATATATATATATATATATACTCGGCCCGATTCTCGGCCTAATACCCGACCCAATACCCGGCCCAATACCGGTTTAAATAATCGTTTATGCTAAACGGGGATACCCGTTTCCCCGCGGTTTTTCCCGATTACCCGACGGGGATCCCCGTTTAAATCCCCGTGATTTTTTAAACGGGGACGGGGACGGGGGGACCAATACCCGACCCGAACCCGGCCCGTTGCCATCCCTACTCATGTGAAAACATTGATGGACCGAAGTCCAAAAGGGTTGGCGACGACAATTTATCCTTTAAAATTATTAAATTCTTGTCCGATTTAAATAATTTATATATTTTTATTGATAATTTATTTTCGTTCCTTAAAATATTATAAACTTATTTGCCTAAAATTTTAAAAATTTATCGGCCTTTAATGAAAATGTCTGCGATGCGTTGGAAACGCAATTGAATGTGTTTCCATTCCAATTTCCATGATTGATTAGGATCAGGATGGGCATGGAAACTTTTCCAAATCGTGGTTCGGTCCAGCCGCAGCGGCAGGAAGTTTCCTTGATCCGGTGCGTTTTGCTTCCAAGGATTGCATTTGTCAAGGTCTTTTTAGTCTTCTACTCACAGAATTTCCACGTTTTCATTTTATTTTATATCTCATTTTCAAATTAGTGGGTAGCAAACATTTTTTTATTAACTTTAAATATATTATTTAATAATTGTTTAAATCAGCCGTAATGTTTGCTATTTTCCCATGGAAAGGCCGATCAAATTTCTGAAGCAATCAAGTCTAACATATGATGTTCAACCTTGCAGCGCTATGAGCACAATACTTTCTTTTTCTTTTTTCTTTTTTTTATGGATTATTTTCTTTTATAAATGATAATGTTTTACAGAAAAATATAAAATAAACCAAACAACTAATTGCTCTAGTGGAATGAAATATTAGATCTCTTAAGTAATTATAAGGGTTTGAATCTTGGCCATTGCGAATGGAGTAAACTGTATTGGGAGTATCACCATTGACTCTAATGTACCCGATATAGATTAGTTGATTAATAAATTGAATATTAATGGTTATACCAAAAACTAATATAAAATGAATTTATATTGATTACCGTTAAACACGGATATATGTAAAAAACAATTGAATTAGTTCTCTTTAAAAATTTCAAATTATAATATATTTTAAATTCTTTTATTTATATTGTCTCTTGATAAATTATTTTTATTTCCTAAATTTTTATAAGTACATTCTCTTCAAAAAATTTAGAAGTTGAATTTCCTACATAAAATTATGTATGGTCTGTTCAATTAAAATTAATTAATTAATATATTATAGGGATAAAACCAATTGAATTATAAATTTTAAATTAATAGCTTAGGAATTCCCTGAAATTTCATTGATAGTCTCGTGTATCTATAACAAGCCAAAAACTTGCCTTCTATATATTATTTTCCTTTCTAACTTCCTCTGTTCTTCTCATTTCCAGAAATGGAAGGAATTGCAGCAGCTAATTTTGGCCGTCGTAAACTTATTCATCTGGTTTGTGCCCTTTTCTTCTCTAATTACTGTGATTTTCTTTAATTTTCCCCATAAAGAAAATGGGGGTTTAGAATGAAGGGAAAGCCGAATTTTCTATCCCACCAAATCATGTGAAGTTTTAAAACAGTCCAACAGTTTTTTATTTTCATTATCGAAAGGTGTTCGATGAAATACATAAGTGAAAAAAAACAAAGCAAAACATTTCAGGTGAGGCATGCGCAGGGCAAGCACAATCTGGAAGCAGAGAAGAGTCGAGATCCATTAACATCGTTTGACTATTTGGATGCTGAACTCTCTCCTCTAGGCTGGCAACAGGTCATTCATCAGAGTTGAATCAATTTTCCTTCCTAAAATGACACTTGTAGTGATTTTTTTTGTCTCTCTTTAATAGGTTCGTGATCAACGAAAAGATGTTTGTTCAACTGGATTGCTAAAGGGGATTGAAGTGGTGATTTCTTCGCCTATGTCAAGGTACCCAAAATTTTCTCATCTTTTGATCAAAGATGCCTTCAGTCTTGTATGAAATTTTGGGTTGATGTTTTCAGGACACTGCAAACAGCTGTTGGAATTTTTCACGGTGAAGACGGTGAAGATTCGACAATCGTCTGTCGGGCTCCGATTATAGCATATGAACTTTGCCGAGAACGACTGGTATGTTATCGACATCCAACTTAAACTAGGAGCTACCATAGATCAGGCAAGGATCACATGGCAGCCAAAAAGACATATGCCTTTATTATGGAAAGGTACCCTCGGGTCAGGAATAAAATCACAAACTGACATAAAATTTTATGACACAGAATACAAATTTAAAAAAATATATTAAAAATTTAAGAATATAAAACTATAAAATTTTAAGATGGTGAAATTAAATAATTAATAAAAATATTTATATATATGAATAATTAAAATTTTCAGGGATGGGACTTTAATCCTCAGCATCCTCTCAATCCATACCTTAACCAAACAGTTTTTGGATTTTGAAATTAGTCCTTTCTTTTTCTTTTTCTTTTTATTTTCATATTCCCCATTAAATAATCCATGTATCCACCCGTTAATCAAGCAAGTTTGGTCACGCGGTGTTCTCTTCACATGGAGGGCCACTCTTTGGTCAGGACCAAAGAAACCGGAAGGAAAAACAAAAGATGAGGCATGAAAGGGGGAAAAAACATTATTATATAAAATTATATATATATATATATATATATGTATATATTATTTTTAAGAGAAAATATTTGATGATTATATATAATTTTATATATATATATTTTTATAAAAGTGTATAATTTTTCTTATTATATTATACACATAAATAAAAATAAAATTAAACGAAGTTATTTTTAAAAAAATAGCCATATGTATTCATTAATATAAAATATTACACAAACAATATATTAACTATAATTTTTTTTATAAATTCAAGTATTTCAAATTCAAATTCAAATCTTTTCATTATATATAATATATTATATATTCACACAATCACCTAATAACGATGATTGAATTACGCTTGGGATGGGACACTTTTTAATAATATTTTAAATTTATGTTAATTTAAATATTTATTAAATTAATTCTTGAATTTTTTACTTTAGATTTAAACATTATTATATTTTATTAATTTTAAAAATTAAATAACATAATATTTTAATGTTTTATAAAAATTATGTCCCTATATATGAGTTGGTGTTTACCATAATCAAAGCAAGGGACAAAACAATTTGTAGCCATTGAACTTGACAAATTTTCTCAATTTAACCCATAAACTTTATTTTGATCCATATTAGTATTTAAACTTGATAATTTTTTAATTTAGTCTTTATATTTCATTTTAATCTACATTAGTCTCTAGACCTAGCAACTTTTCCAAATTTAGTTTGATAATTTGACATTTTGATAACGTGCCACATCATGGAAAGGACTAAAGTGCATCAAAAATTCAAATTTGAAGATAATATAGACAAATGAAAAAGTCAACAACCAAGTTAAAAGAATTACCAAATTCCAAAAGTAAAAATTATTTTATCCCTTAAAACAATTCTATCTTAATTTCAAACTGCTTTCTCTCAGATATAAAAAAATTATTATATTGAAAGCCTAATCATGATATTGTTGTGAGGTGCAGGGAAAATTTGAATGCGACAAAAGAAGGAGCATCAGCCATTACCGGTCCTGTTTCCCCGCTGTTGATTTTTCATTGGCAAGTGATACTTTTTGTTCTCTTGGTTTCCTCGGTGGCCTTCGGTTGCTGCATTCATCTCTTACGCCTTAGAATTGTTGGGCTGTTTCATTGATTTTATTTCCATCTAATAAGTAATTTAACAGTGCTTTAATGTTCAGATCGAAAATGAAGATGACGTTTTGTGGAAAGGCGGTGATCAAATAGAAACACACGAAGCAGTGAGAGCTAGGGCTATGAAGTTTACCCAATGGTGAGTCTGTTTTCCTCCCTCTAATTCAATGAAGATTAATTTGGTTAATTAATACCACGGACACGGTGAATTTATAAGATTTTAGAGATGAGAATAGATTATACAATATATATATATATATATATGATAATTTAAATTTTTTGAAAGAGACGACTGCTCTTATCGATCCATTCGTGTTTGTGCGTGTAATGAAATAAATGCATGGTGTTGTAGGTTGTGGGAGAGGGAAGAAAAGGAGATAGCAGTGGTGAGCCATGGAGTGTATTTGCAGCAGGCAATGATCGAACTTGTTAAAAATAATTTGTGTTACCCTTTACACAGTGATCCTCTCCCCCGGTCAGACTCATTTCCCTCTTTCATCTGCAAATTGGATTTGCTCTAAAATTTTTAATTATTGGAATTTGTTTTTGCAGCTTTAAAAATTGTGAAATCCGATCGGTGTTCCTTTTTTCTGAGAGGTGAGGCCATATCTTCTGCAATAAAAACGAAAAGTTTGTTGTTTCAGTGGAAGAATGAGAATCCCTTGTGACATTGAACAAATCCAAATCAAAGATTCTGCCGAAGAGGATGTTTTAGTGGAGGAACTAGAGGTCGCAAATTAATCAACAAAATTTGTCACTTCATCTCTTCTCTAACCAATGAAAACCACATTGTGTTTGGACCCAATAATTTCTGAATTTATCGTGTTCTAATCATATTTTAAATATCTAATTCTTTTTTAAATATATATTCATTTGTCGAAAGCATCATCAATAATGATTTATTAATTACATACCAAATAAATATGTTCATGACTATCATAAGTAAAATATAACAATGACCTAATGATAATTTGATAAGTGAAAGAGTGAACAGTTGAAGCAACGATATACAAAAATGGATCATTCCAACATCTTCGAACACCAAACATGGAGGAGAAAAATTTGAAGAATATCCAAAAACATAATAATGAAAAATTGATCTCCCCTTAATGACAATCTCATCCGACACAGATATCTGATAACCAACGAAACATCATATACAAAGAACAAATAAATCATACATCAGGAAAAAATCAACCACGAAATCATATATAATCACATACCTAAAAAAACCAATAAAGAAACTTGCACCAAATTCTAAAATCACCTATAACTATGATACTTTACTAAACAAAGGATAAAAAACACTGTTATAATTATATTAAAATATAATTGAAACTAATAAAATTAGATAATAATTAGCTGAAAAGAGGAAAAATGACATGGAGATGACCGTGAATAGGTACTACCACTGCCTGCGACCAACGGAAAGTAACATCTACAGATAAAAGTTTTATTTGGCGTCTAAATATATTTTTATATATTATAAGATGTATTTTTATATTTTATATTCAAGTAAAAACAAAAGTCAGACGTACGTCGGCCAAAATGCAACCAGTCATGTGTTTATTGGTTGTTGATTTTTCAAACAAAATTAATGATTTTGAGATAATTCAATAATAAAATTAAATGTTAAGGATTAAAGATTAAAAATAATAAAATATGCACAGTTTGGGAAACAAATGCTTCATTAAATCTTCTAATTACTATTTTCGTGATTTACTCATGTGAATTAATTAAGATAGCTGTTTATATAATAAAGAATGCCACGTCATGGTCGATAGTCGGTATTAATTTGATTAGGTATGGCCGACAAATCGTTATCGGCCGTCACCGTTATTTCCTGGGAAAGCAAAAGGTCACTTTTTATCGACGTTTATCTTGAAGTATTATAATATACGAATTTAACCATTTTTTTGTCAAAATGATCAATAAATTCGTAACTCAGTTTTTAATTTCGCAACGCGAATATGTAAATCGCATTGCGATTTTCCAAATTCGTAACGCGAAAGTCAAATTCGCAACGCAGAAGTCAAATTCGCAACGCGATAGTCAAATTCGCAACGCGAAACACAATATTAATTTCGCAACACAAATGTAAACAGTATTATCGCAAATCATCTCTAACCTAAAACCCTAAAGCACAACTCAGCCCCATATCTATCTCTCACTCTCTATGGCGACATCCGTCCCCATTTCCGACGAAATCCGTCCCCATTTCCAACGAAATCTGTCTATCTCCATCTCTCAGATCAACCATCGAATGTTAGTTTTTTTAATCTCTTATTTTTATTTTGAAATTTTTGTATTATTATTAGATTAACCATTTCACTGAGATTGCTAAATTCATTCAGTTGCTGTCAATACTGCTAAACTGTTTAGTCTTTAACCCTGTGAAGTTAGTATTTGTCTTTGTTTTGTCTTTTTGTTGAAGAAACCCTAAATCGCAACACCAAATTCGTAACGCGAAAATGAAAATCGCAATGCGAAACTAAAATCGCGTTGCGAATTTAAGTTTCAGAAACTTCTTTTATTCACCAATTTGAAACTTGAATGAATTGTATTACTTTAACCAAAAAACAAAGACAAATACTAACTTCACAGTGCTGCTAATTTAAGTTTCAAGAATAAACTACTACTCTTTATGTTGTCCTTGAACCTGCACTAAACTTATATGTTGTCCTTTTAAATGTTTATATAAGTGCTTACTTCTGGAATGTTATCTGATGCATTTTGTGAACTATGATGGAATAATGACTTGGGTGAATATCGTGCTAGTTTGAAATATATTTGGCTTTGTTTTCACTGTTTAATATCATGTCTGTTTATAGTGTATAATTTGTAGTTTTTGGTATATCTAACTTGGTATGTTTATTGTTTTTGTAGAAATTTTTTTCGGCTGCATTGATCTTAAGGAATAAATTAAGCCTAGCCACTAAAATTGCGTCAGCGCTTACACCTCTACAAAGAAAATTGTTTGAGGATACTTGCTTCGAGCCATGGCTGAAAGTGCAACATACGGGTAGAGATGCTATGTTGACACATTTGTTTCTTCAGACCATGACTAACGATATACCCGAGGGGGTACAACGTGGTGATGAGGAGATATGGTTTCATTTTCCTCCGGCACCGGCGTATACTTGTTTTGGGCGGGAGGAGTTTTTCTTAATCACCGGTCTACGCTTCGGACAGGATGATGTAGGTCGGTACACTAGTCATATCGCTTGCCCATCATGGTTATATCGGGTTTTTCCTGAGCTGGAAAAGTCGAAGTCGAGTATACACGTCGACGACTTGAAGAGATTATTTGATAAATATGGTTTTACTCGGATGGATGACTTTGATGTTGTCCGAGTATGCCATTTATTACTTTTTCATGCCGGCTTTTTAGGCAAAGAGGGCAGACAACCAATCTCTGAGGACCTAATATTATTGGTAGAGGACCTAAATGAATGGAACCTGTTTCCGTGGGGTTCATATCTATGGAAAGCTACCTGGAAGAAGTTGTCGTTTGACTTTGAGAACCGAAAAAGTTTGCGGGGCGATGGTTCTAAATACACTTTGACAGGCTTTACTTGGGCCTTTAAGGTAAGAATTTATATATTATAATGTTTCTAAAATTATAATTAATTATTTAACAATTACTAATGTTTGTGTATTATATTGTTTGTAGATTTGGATATTTGAGGCTTTCTCCAGCATGCGGACATATGCGATAAAAAGATCAAATGATATTCCTAGGGCTATTACCTGGAAGAGGATCCGCATGTTGGATTTGGAAGAGTTAATCCCATATACGACGATGAATGATGTAAGTTAACACACAAATACTACCATATAAACAAGTTATTACTAGTACAAGTTTAACTTTGTTTGAGCTTTTATATTGTTAGGTGGCCAACTATCCATTACAGAGGCTGACACCCACAGAGGCTGAGCTTGCCACTGATTGGTGGCAAGCTAGTAAGCGGTTTTTTGATGGGACGGATGATGAGCACCCCCACCTCGAGATCCATCACCTGATCGGGCCGATTTTACAGCTCGACACCCGGGGCCATCACCTGATCGAGCCTCTTCTCCACCTCTACCATCACCTATTCCATCACATCATCGAGCCTCTTCTCCACCATCACCTCATGATAGGCGACCGACAAAGAGGTCACGACATTTATCTCTCTGTTCTCCACCTCCACGGGATGAGTTAGGGGAATTACGTGATGAGGTCGGTGCTTTGCGTCATGAGGTCGATACTTTACGTGAAGATAATGGTGCATGGCGTGATGAGGTTCGATCTTTACATGGTGAGGTGGATTTTTTACGCGATGACAATGGTGCACTACGCGGTGAGGTATCTACCTTAAGTGATGAGGTTGCCGCTCTACGCGAGATTATTTCATTGTTACAGAATGAGGTTAATACTCTACGCAATGAGGTAAATTTGTTTAATACTATATTAAAAATGCAAATAACTTTTTTTCAGCATTATTTATTTATTTATTTATTTATTTATATATATATTAATTTATTTTCTGCGGCCCGATAAGGTAGATACTTTACGTCGGGGTTTTCTTATATGATGGGGTTCACGCATCAGATGTCGTGCACGTGCCATTACGTCTCCGTTCACCCCACTAGTGCCAAGACTCCGTAAGAATAAGCCCGATGCACTTATCATCATTCAAGAGGCGCCTCTTATCGTTCAAGAGACCCTTCTCATCATCGAATAAGCCCCTCCCACCATTGAAAAGGCCTCTGTCATCGTTCAAGTGGTCCTGCCCGCCGTTCAAGAGCCCGATTCATTTGGCGTCATATGTCGACATATTGATAAACCCCCTCCTGTGCCCGATATGATAGATGTGTGTTGGCTTTCGTATGAGTTACCGGCCAGTACCATTCCTCAGCAAGAGATGGAAACACTACCGGACACAATTACGGATAATACCCTTTGGGCTAAGACCACAGTTGATTTTTATCTACATGAGCGGAGCAAGGGGTGTTATTCTGACCTATGCCAAATCGACGATGCTATTCATTTGTTTCTTGATCGGTCTTGGTGGGGTATTTTATTAGGGGTTGAAGATAATGGCTTCCTCGAAGGGGGGTAAGTATTATATTCTTCTTATATTGCATTTTGATTAATTTTTTTTAAATTATTAATAAATTCACTAATATATTTATTTTTTTATAAAACAACATATTGATGCATGGGTGTAACATCTTCTAATAATAAGGAAATTGAAGAAAAGAGGTACTCGATGGACTATTATGCCAACGCCTTTTCACGCAGCTCACTTGAAGGATCAGAGAAATGCTTCATATAAGTTGGCTAATGGAAAAGCTAAACTTTATCATGCGTGGTGGGAGGTCGATAAGGTTAGTATTTATTTTTTTGAATATTTTAAAGGTTTTCATAAATTTTATTTGATGTGCATAATTATTTATGATTGTAGGTGTTTATCCCTGTTTTGGAACATCGTCATTGGCTTCTCGTCGAGCTTCAGCTCCCATCCCTGAAGACAATGGTATATGACAGCATGTTGAATTACATACAATTGTCTGATTTGAGAGATATTATTACAAAGAGATGGAGCGATCATTTGGCTAAATACTTTAATGCGATTGATTATTGGACAAAATCTGGAAACAAGAAGCCAAAGAAGTTCAAAATTACAATGATCAGAGACGAGACTGCGCCACAACAAACGCAGGGATCCAGAGGAGATTGTGGTCCTCTCGTATGCTTTTGCTTGGAACGTTTGACGACAGGAAGTATACAATATCTACATCCCACAGATAGAGATAGAGCTGCAGTAGGCTTGTGGTTTCGGTATTATATGGCCAGATCGATATATACGAGACGCTGCCTACCTGCATCCGCGTGCTGAAAGTTGTACATAAACAATTGGTAAGTTTGAGCAAATGTTTGGTTTCTACAGGTTAATCCTGAAGTGAGCTGCGTGAAATGTATTTGTGCATAAACAACAGTCTGGGTACACTTTTTTTTCTTTGTTTAATTGAATTTTATATTGAAAGTTGATTTGATTAATTGATGAGGAAATAAGATTTATTTTTTGATTAATTGATTTGTTTAATTTGATTTGTAAATAAGAATTATTTTTTTGCTTGTTTAATTGATTTGTAAAAGTTGATTTGTTGTTTCTAAAAAATTCAATCTGCATTATGTTTGAAGGCAAAAAAGACCTGTTGAAGGTACAAATTCGCAACGCGAAATAAGCGTTGCGATAGTCAAATTCGCAACGCGATTTTCGGTTTGCGAATTTAACTTTCGCGTTGCGAATTTGACTATTGCAACGCTTATTTCGCGTTGCGAATTTGACTTTCGCGTTGATCACAACATACAACATCAAGGTATATACAACATCAAACACATTCCAAACTATAAATACAAGCTAAGGACACTTGAAGAAGCAAGAGAACAACTATCCAAAAAATCAAACACAAGAGAAAATCCCAACATGATAACAACTGAACAGATCATATCAATGTTCAAACTCAAGTTGTAGATTTTGATTTCATTTTGCTTGGCACCATATGAGATTTAGATTTTGATTTCCTTTTGCTTGACACCATATGAGCTTTGGATTTTGATGAGCATCAGAAGCATTTCGGACTTATGATTTGGGTGGTACTCAAAAGCATTTCGGACTTATTATTTTTGTTATTATTACAAGTTGTAGCCCTCAATTATCGAGATTTTTAGTTGCCATTTGTTGCATTTCTCGTATACCACCCAGATCATACGTCCGAAACGTTTCTGACACTTTAAAGTTGACCAAAAAATACGATGGTCAGGATTTTCCTCGCATTTAAAGTTGAAAAAAACAATGGAAATTAGGAATAATCAATGATAACATTCATACTTGGCCTAATATTTATAGTGGGGCCAAAATTTATATTGAAATTTAAATTCAAACTCCAATTACATATGAAATGAATTTGAAATACAGTGTTAAATTGAACATGGAAATTGCATAATTGATTCATACTGTTCAAGTAACATGCTTTATGAACCATCAAGCTAAAAGACAATATTGATTGAGTTTAAAGCTGAGTTGTGAGTTGATGGGGTTGTCACACTTGTCACATGGTTGGAATAAAGTACTCACATGGAAGAGATAGATTGTTTTGTTATACATAGCCCATCTCATCTGAATGAAAATATACATACAATATAATCAAACCAAAACATACATACACAACAAATTTATACATAACAATGTTCAAATAATGTACCCACAAAAATGAAATTAATCTGATGAAAAAGGGTTATTTCTAACGAAGTCCGAAATATTATTTTTCCAAATAATGTACTTATAACAATGTTCAAATAATGTACCCACAACAATGTTTAATTGATTTGTTGTTTAATTTTCAATCTGCATTATGTTGAAGGTAAAAAAGACATGTTGAAGGTAAATTCGCAACGCGAAATAAGCGTTGCGATAGTCAAATTCGCTATGCGGTAGTCAAATTTAAAATGCTTATTTCGCGTTGCAAATTTTGACTTTCGCGTTCATCGTGAAAAGACACTTGAAGAAGCAAGAGAACAACTATCCAAGCAATCAAACACAAGATAAAATCCCAACATGATAACAACTGAACAGATCATAGCAATGTTCAAACTCAAGTTACTAATGAATGTCTAACTGAAAATGTATACATTCACACATAAAATACACATAATACAACTTTTGCATTTAAAAATCACCTAATTTAATAAGTCCCAAAAGGTGAAACCGGTTATGATTGGGATTTTGATTTCCTTTTGCTTGGCACCATATGATCTTTGGATTTTGATGAGGATCCATTTTTTGGTAGAGGAAAAGATGATTGTGATGGCACTGGTGATCCACAGGTCAACCTTGTATGACCACTTTCCTTACACCGACTACATGTCAATATCCTCTTCTCATCACCCTTAGACGGTATACGATCGTGATTTTTTGGCCGGCCAGGTAGCCTGCTGTCCATGACTGGTGGCAAAACTGTTTGTAAGTCATCTGGTATGTCTCACTCAGAAGGATGTGGACATGGGTAGACAATCTCGGCATAAGTCTGTCGATATACTTCTGTAGTGTAGCAATCCATAGCTTATGTGCTTGAATCATCTTGGTTTAGATGAAGAGCAACTTTTATAACATGGTCATACGGATAACCAGATGTTTGCCATTTTTTACAACTACACGCCTTTGCATTTAGATCGACAAGCCCATTTAAGTTATTATGCAATACTTCAAACAAAGTGTTTGAACATGGTTCAACTCCAAGACGTTGACTTCACAACACATTTCATTATATTTTTTTAGTCCATGGTGTAACACGACGTTCCAATGTTCCTGTAAATTTAAATAAATAATACTTAGTCAAATATATGATAAGTTACGAATTTAAATAAATAATACATGCATGGTTTCTTTTCTTGTAGTACCACTGTTGAATAGAAGCTCGAAAAAACTCCATTAACATAGTAATGGGTAATTTCCGGGAATGATGACTTAGAGCGTTGATTGATTCTGCACTATTAGACGTCATGAAACCATATCTTGCTCCAAGTTGATGTACTCTTGACCATCTTTCAAACCCGACATATTCTAGTGTTTGAGCACATTGAGGCAAAACACGTCTTAAACAATTTAAATGCTTATTAAAATCCACTTCCCGATAAGCTTTTACAGCCTTCCAGTATGTTCATTTGTGATTTTTTATATCAGCAGACCTTGATTTTAGATTTCTATACAAATGAACACCACAAAGTCCATGAAAAGCATTTGGGAAACACCTTCTAACATCGTTGTCAATTGAGTTTTCCCTATCGGATACGATTGTCAGATTGCTAATAGGACCTATGCAATCCCTAAGATGCCCCATAAACTATGTCCATGAATCAGAGGTTTCAGATTTGCCAACCCCGTAAGCTATTGGTAGTATCCCATTATTAGCATCCATGACTACTGCTAATAAGTTTAGTCCAAGGTATTGACCTTTCAAATATGCTCCATCAACTATAATAACTGGGCGCATGCAAGTAATAAACGAAGGAATCTACAAAATCATATACACAAGAAATATAATCATTTAAATGTGAAATGCAAGCAACTAATAAAAATGAGTCAACAAAATTATAATTATTTATTAACCGACCAATGGTGATAAACAGCAACTCAAAGCGTCCATCTCTATCTGTTTTGATATAAGTTACCGACCCAGGATTTTTCAGCTTTAAATTGTGACAATAAGCTGGCAGTTGGGGAAACGATGCTTCTGGCGACCCCCTTAACAATTCCAAGGTATAACATTTGGCTCTCCAAGCTTGAGAATATGAGATACTAATCTTGAAACGAGCATTCATGTCAGTCATAATTTCATGTCCCCGATATACCCTTCCATTCAAAAACATTAACTCAGCCAGAAAACCACCCAACACCTTTTTGTTTGTCTGTCTATGGTGAGGAAAAACTTGGGTTCTTGAACATGTATGTTTATCAATAAAAGTCCTAACTTGAAACATTTTGCAATCTTTTATCCTCTTTGCAATCATATGCCACGTACAGTTTTTGTCAATCATACACCTTGTTTCGAAACGATCTTTGCTTGATTTGTTAACTCTTAGTTGATAGCCATCTTCCACACATTTTGTATACAAAGCTATCTTCAAGTCTTCCTTTGTATCAAAACAATCATCTTTCTTGATACGAATAAATTTTGTGTAACAATCAACTGATATCTTTACCAACTATTCTTCTGGTATCTGAAGTAATTCTGGCATATTCCAGTTATACTCCCGTGGCATTTTCTTCTTTTTCCTTTCTTCGGGGACTTTTTCTTCTTCTTTTTCTTCTTCAGGGTTATACGAATTACAGAATGGATGTTCAACATGTTCATTCACATTCGTAACTTCCTCCTCATTATCATCAACAACATCTTCCTCGGCAGTGGTTGTTTCATCATCAAAATTCAGGTATTGACCAATATCAAAATCATTACATGCAGGGTCTGTTTCTTATTCCATCACATCATCAAAATCCGAGTATTGACCAAGATCAAAGTCCGGGTATTAACCAAGATCAAATTTCGAATACTGACTAGTACTCACAATTTTTTCTGTTGGCTCATAATCGTCTAACTGGTCAATACGAAAACCAGAATTTGGTGATGAAAGTTGATTGGGATTTGGATTAGGAAAAGGTTGTGGGTTTTGAGATTGTGTTTGATATTGTGTTTGGTATTGGAAATGTGGTGAAACAAAATTTGCTTGGTGATAAAATTGTGGTGGAACCATTAAATTTTGGGTTGAAGAACTTAGTTGATTACTACCCGCTACTGACCCAACTTCACTACTTCTAGGTTCAACAACATATAATGTAACATCATCTTCTTGCGAAACACTAATGTAAGCAATGAATCGTTCAATATCTTCATTGTCGGTTAACAAATAAACTTTACTTTTTCTCAGATAAGATAGCCTAAATCCACTTAGAGGCTCTAAATTCAATTTCTTTGCAACACGTAACATTAAAGTTTCATAAGTTAACTTTTTTAATGATAGTTTTAGTTAAAGATTCATGGGTAAATGCACATATTGTAAAACACCATGAACATTCTCCTATGACCCTCCAAAACACAAATCTATCCAAACATGATCAACATTAGATGATTTCATTCTAAAAATTGTAAATTAATTTACTAAACAAACGAGCTATAAACTAGATATCATCACTAACTTAGAGAAAAACATACCTTTATTAAGTTGATAGTTGATAATTTAGGAGAGAAATCATTAAAAAATTATATAGAAATAAAATTATGTAAAAAAATAGAGATGTAGAAGGATTTCGTTGGATATAGGAACGGATGTCGCCGGAGAGAGTGATAGATGGAGATTGAATGAGTTACGATTTAGGGATTTAGGTTATGAGTTGTTGCTGCTGCGTTGTTATATACCCAAAACATTTGTGTTACGAATTTGAAATTCAGTTGCGAATTTGAAATTCAGTTGAGAATTTGACTTTCGCGTTGCGAATTTGACTATCGCGTTGCGAATTTGGAAAATCACAATGCGATTTACATATTCGCGTTGCGAATTGGAAACTAGGTTGCGAAATTGGAATTCGCGTTGCGAATTTGTTGGTCATTTTGGCAAATCCAAAAAAAGTTGGTTAAATTCGTATATTATAAGGCATTTTTGGTCACTGAAGTTATTTTCTCTTTTTTTTAGTTACAAATAGGTACTTTAACATGTTTATGTAAGAAATTTTGGACGATTGTAGTCACGTTCTCCATTTCAATACCATATTATATACTTACAGCTGCGGCCGAAAGAAATTCACTCCACAATACCTTAATTTCATGATGATCCACTAGGTTAAGGATCTGAGGATTGCCGCTTTCTGGATCCTCCGTAGTTCCCGGAGGTTCTTCTTGCTGCAGAAAGAATATATCTTTGAACAAATACTACATTGTACTTAACCCATATTAATAAAGAAAAAAATTATTGAAAAATCACTTATAATCATAAAATATGATCAATCGTCATGAACAAGCTATCTCCAAATACAAATCGCGTATCTAAATTAAATTCGAAGATCTAAAACAAAAATGTTAAAAAAATAATAATATTTCTGGTAACACATTTTCTTAACCTTATATTATGCTGCCACACGTAAGACTTTTCCGATAAATTTTGTTTTTTTTCCTATTTGGATTATAAAAATGATTTGATTCCATCTACAAATTGTGCAGTCGTAGGGATGAACGCCCGCAATAGATACTGTATCCTATTCCTACGCCTCCACTCACACTAAGGTGGGTTGTTGCGTCACTCCTTAATTATGCTTTCGCTGGAAGAATCAAATTTGGCGCAATGAGGGATCCATTTGGGCAAATCATTATTATTAGCCGAGTGTCAGTTTACATGTTTACGCTCAATTATACATTTTTAATATTAAATGCATCAAAATTTTAAGTTTAAAGGCTATTATCCGATCGGATTTGATTTACTCTTATAGAAAACGTAATGATAGTCGAGTATGAAAAGTTAGTCAAAGTGGAACAAGTTATTAGAGAGGAGGAAATGCAAATATTTTAGTTGGTATGGATGGTTAGTCTAACACCACTTGTAACGTTGGTTAGCTTTTTATGGCAGACAGTGGAAATTTCTCTTTGTGGAGTTGAGGACTATAAATCTATTCTAATCTTGACTTTGGGATTGTGGAAATATTTCATCAAATGGCAACCTATATACAGTCATCTATCGAGCAGCGAGTGAAAGTAATCGTTCATACTAAAAATTTAAAATTATCATATAATTAAAAAAATCTATGTATTCTCTGTTGAAAATTTATTTTCGTACTTTTTAAAGTTTTCTAAGTTCGTCAATTTTTAAAATCTTAAAAATTTATCTTCTAACATAAAATCGTTCACGAGTATATACGTATTTTGGGTCCAAAAGTTTTGGACCTTTGCTATATTAATGGCTCTCTCAAGAAGCCAACAATAGTTTCTGTTATTCCCAAATCAACATTACTACAAGGACTAACATATGATTTTGTGTTAGAAGATTGTTGTTCGATTTTATTATTTTCAGTTGTAAGCATTTATAATAATATTTTTTCTCGATCCTTTTTTTTATAAAGAGTATTATGATCACCGACAGATGCATGTACATCCTAGGGTGGGTACGTGCCCACCCTGTAATTCAATTTTTTTACTAGTTATTCATTTTTATCGAAGGTGTTTATCCTAAAATTCTATTGTGTCTATACTGAAATTCGGATTTCTTTATATTAGTTGTTCATTTTACTAAAGGTACTCTCACCTTGAAATTTTATTTATGTCTGCCTCATACAAAACTTTTTTATTATTAATACATAAGTGTTCACCCTGAAAAATATTTCTGGATCTGCCACTGATTATGGTTATAGGTGTCTTTAAACTCCCAATAAATGTTTCTTTTATTGGTCTTCTTCTTGGTCTCTATTTTTACGATAATCCTTAATTGTTTGCTTGTGACGACACATGATATTGTGATTAAAGAAGGATTGATTTTTCATTTATTTGCTTTAGATACACTCTAGATTCTCTATATTTACTTTTTCTCATTAGGTTGTCATTAGTCATTAATCGTTATATTTTATTTATAATTATCTTAAATGTATCTCGGATTTAGTTCCAAAAGATACTTTTTATGACTAATGCAACTTACCTACCTATCTATTTCATTTTTTTTTAAATTCCAAAATCGATATCAGTTAGAGTAAATCATAAATATTAAACATTGACCATGAAACGAATATTAAAAATTGGATAAGCCCAAAAAAAACTCTTAACACCTAATATTTATCGATCATACGAATAATATATCCAAAAAATATAATATCGTAATAGACAGATGTAATCACAATTGATTAGTTTAGTAGATAGATTGTCACGAGGAGCCACAATGGGATGAATATTTATAATTTCTAAATTATTCAAATAGAAAATTATAAATCTGTTTTTTGTCCACAAATTATTCGAATATAATTATCTAAATTCGAAATAAATAGTACTACCCCTCAGATATTCAAGTTCGTTGTATGTAAATATCCTCAACTCAAATTCCCACCCTTTTGCCATATAATCATCTTTAGACTTTGGGGATTGTCTCAAAAAAGGTGGGTTAATATACGGTTAATATATGGTATTACCAGATATATTAAAAAATATTTAATAAATTCGGTTTAACGCTACCTATTATGTTGACAGACTAATAATGTTTTAGGTAGAAAACATGAAAAACTATTAAAAAAATCGGTAACCGGTAAACTTTAATTATCGGTAAGTATCTATCTTTTTTATAAAAGTGTTCGTACTTTCAACATATCATGTAAATTTTATCGGTTTTGTCATAATGAAATTGGTTTTGTCATATTTTTACCTGTTATATTGTAAAGTATCTATCATTTTTATAAAAGTGTCCATACTTTTTTCAACGTGAAAACATTAATTTAAAGTTATCTTTTGAGTGAGTTTTAAGATATTAATTTAGTAATTATAGACGTCTAATGATTTATTTTTTACGTTACGGTATATATTATTATTAAATTAAAAACAATAAACATATATATTACATATTTATTATTATCTTTGGTTAAAATTGTTAAATTTAAATACTAAATAATATTTTATAAAATATCAAAACAATCAAATAATTTTTTGTGTAAATGAAATTATTAAATTAATATTGTAGGTGGAAAACATGAAACACTGTTAAAAAAAATTGAAACATAAATTACATAACTTTAAAAAAAATATCGATCATTTTTATAAAAAATATGGACACTTTCAATATAATAGGTAAAAATATGATGTAATAGGTAGCGCTTATATAATGTAATAGGTAGCGTTTATATAATGTAATAGGTAGTGCTTATATTGTAAAGTATCTATCCTTTTTATAAAAGTGTCCACACTTTTTCACTGTGGAAAACATTAATTTAAGGTTATCTTTTGAGTGAGTTTTAAGATATTAATTTAGTAATTATAGGCGTCTAATGATTTATTTTTTACGTTACGGTATATATTATTATTAAATTAAAAATAATAAACATATATATTACATATTTATTATTATCTTTGATTAATATTGTTAAATTTAAATGCTAAATAATATTTTATAAAATATCAAAATAATTAAATAATTTTTTGTGTAAATGAAATTATTAAATTAATATTGTAGGTGGAAAACATGAAACACTGTTTAAAAAAATTGAAACATAAATTACATGACTTTAAAAAAAAGTATCGATCATTTTTATAAAAAGTATGGACACTTTCAATATAATACGTAAAAATATGATGTAATAGGTAGCGCTTATATAAAATAATAGGTAGCGTTTATATAATGTAATAGGTAGTGCTTATATTGTAAAGTATCTATCCTTTTTATAAAAGTGTCCATACTTTTTTCACTCTGGAAAACATTAATTTAAAGTTATCTTTTGAGTGAGTTTTAAGATATTAATTTAGTAATTATAGGCGTCTAATGATTTATTTTTTACGTTACGATATATTATTATTATTAAATTAAAAACAATAAACATATATATTACATATTTATTATTATCTTTGGTTAATATTGTTAAATTTAAATTCTAAATATTATTTTATAAAATATCAAAACAATCAAATAATTTTTTGTGCAAATGAAATTATTAAATTAATATTGTAGGTAGAAAACATGAAACACTATTAAAAAAATTGAAACATAAATTACATAACATTAAAAAAAGTATCGATCCTTTTTATAAAAAGTATTGACACTTTCAATATAATAGGTAAAAATATGATGTAATAGGTAGCACTTATATAATGTAATAGGTAGCGTTTATATAATGTAATAAGTAGTGCTTATATTGTAAAGTATCTATCATTTTTTTAAAAGTGTCCATACTTTTTTCACTGTAGAAAACATTAATTTAAGGTTATCTTTTGAGTGAGTTTTAAGATATTAATTTAGTAATTATAGGTGTCTAATGATTAATTTTTTACGTTACGGTATATATTATTATTAAATTAAAAACAATAAACATATATATTACATATTTATCATTATCTTTGGTTAATATTGTTAAATTTAAATTCTAAATAATATTTTATAAAATATCAAAACAATCAAATAATTTTTTATGTAAATGAAATTATTAAAATAATATTGTAGGTGGAAAAAATGAAGCACTATTAAAAAAAATTGAAACATAAATTACATAACTTTAAAAAAAAAAGTATCGATCCTTTTTATAAAAAGTATGGACACTTTCAATATAATAGGTAAAAATATTATGTAATAGATAGCGCTTATATAATGTAATATGTAGCGTTTATATAATGTAATAGGTAGTGCTTATATTGTAAAGTATCTATCCTTTTTATAAAAGTGTCCATACTTTTTTCACTCTGAAAAACATTAATTTAAGGTTATCTTTTGAGTGAGTTTTAAGATATTAATTTAGTAATTATAGGCGTCTAATGATTTATTTTTTACGTTATGATATATTATTATTATTATTAAATTAAAAACAATAAACATATATATTACATATTTATTATTATCTTTGGTTAATATTGTTAAATTTAAATTCTAAATATTATTTTATAAAATATCAAAACAATCAAATAATTTTTTGTGCAAATGAAATTATTAAATTAATATTGTAGGTGGAAAACATGAAACAATATTAAAAAAAATTGAAACATAAATTACATAACTTTAAAAAAAGTATCGATCTTTTTTATAAAATGTATGGACACTTTCAATATAATAGGTAAAAATATGATGTAATAGGTAGCACTTATATAATGTAATAGGTAGCGTTTATATAATGTAATAGGTAGTGCTTATATTGTAAAGTATCTATCCTTTTTATAAAAGTGTCCATACTTTTTTCACTGTAGAAAATATTAATTTAAGGTTATATTTTGAGTGAGTTTTAAGATATTAATTTAGTAATTATAGGTGTCTAATGATTAATTTTTTACGTTACGGTATATATTATTATTAAATTAAAAACAATAAACATATATATTACATATTTATCATTATCTTTGGTTAATATTGTTAAGTTTAAATTCTAAATAATATTTTATAAAATATCAAAACAATCAAATAATTTTTTGTGTAAATGAAATTATTAAATTAATATTGTAGGTGAAAAACATGAAACACTATTAAAAAAAATTGAACATAAATTACATAACTTTAAAAAAAATATCGATCTTTTTTATAAAAAGGATCGATGCTTTACAATATATCAGGTAAAAATATGATGTAATAGGTAGCGCTTATATAATGTAATAGGTAGCACTTATATAATGTAATAGGTAGCGCTTATATTGTAAATTATCTATCCTTTTTATAGAAGTGTCCATACTTATTTCACTATGGAAAACATTAATTTAAGGTTATCTTTTGAGTGAGTTTTAAGATATCAATTTAGTAATTATATGTATCTAATGATTTATTTTTTATGTTACAGTATATATTATCATTAAATTAAAAACAATAAACATATATATTACATATTTATTATTATATTTGGTTAATATTGTTAAATTTAAATTCTAAATATTATTTTATAAAATATCAAAACAATCAAATAATTTTTTGTGCAAATGAAATTATTAAATTAATATTGTAGGTGGAAAACATGAAACACTATTAAAAAATTAAAACATAAATTACATAACTTTTAAAAAAATATCGATCATTTTTATAAAAAATATAGACACTTTCAACATATTATAATGTAATAGGTAAATTTGCAATGTTATCGGTATAAATATATCGGTTTACTTATAAAATAGGTCAATATGAGCGCTACCTATTACATTATATAAGCGCTACCTAATATGTTATTATACTTTATAATATTTCTGGTTAAATAATATAACATAACCGGTCTAAATTTTAACCGATCACTTATTTAACCGGTCACGCCGTATATTAGCCGTTTTCTAAGCGCCGCACCGCAGAACTACCCCTAGACTTTGGGGAGTGTCCCAAAGTATGTTTTTTTTCTTCATTACTGTGGGCCCCAAAATTATTTAGGAAAAAAAAAGATGTTAAGAAATTATTTTGGGATCTACGACATTTTTCATAGTGCAGACTCATCACCATGAGATATTATTTTTTTTATTTTGAACATAATATTTTAATATTTTTTATCTAAATTTCTCTGATCTAAAATATGAGAATAATATTTTCAATCATTTTCTAACATCCTTCAAATTTTCGTAAAATTCTGGTTCGATCAGATTATTCGATTTAAATATTGAACTTTATTGCGTTATAGTTTTTAACATAAATCCCGTACCGAAAATCTAATTACCACAAAAATTCGTGTTTTGGGTTAAAATGTTCATTTACGGGCTAAAATATATAACTTTTTAAAATTATAATTTTAGTCCTTTTACAAAGTTTATACTTTAACCACGAAACTTTCCTAATAAAAAATTTGGGGTATTACATAGAAGTAAGTATAAAATGAAAAAAGATTTTTCAAAATTAAAAATTGGAGCTTAATTTTTTTTAATTCAAAAAAATATTTTATTATTTTTTAAAGGGGAGCATTTTTCAAAAACAATTTTTCAAATAGTTTTGTTATATAAAAAGGGTGATGTTGTCGAATTGAGATTTGATATAACAATAATTTGTAAAATTGATTTTTGACTTAATTGAATTTCTTAAAACTTTATCAAAAATAATTCAAAGTACAAATTAACTTGAAAATATGTTTTAAATATTTTCCAACTTAGTTGAACATTTTCAAAAACATACTCGATCATTTTCATGCTTTAAAGTGTGATTTGGGTGATTGCTCAATTTGTTCAAATATATTTGCTTTGTGAGGTTTTCAAAATTGTTTAATTTATTTGTAATTTCTCTTATGGAGAGAGTGTAAGCAAAGTTTTGGGTATAAATCTTGTGTGTTGTTGTAAGGTTACACCTTGCCCTCACAGGTTAGCAAATCGAGTGGATTTGAGAAATCTTTAGTGTGGACGTTAAGGTAGTTGATGTAAACTTGGTTTAGAAGTCGAACCACTATAAAATCGTTTTGCAAATCTTTCTATTTTTCGGTTGCTTCTATCAAATTGTTAAAAGTCAAATTCACCCCAACTTGACGTTTTTCAGTTATTTGTAAGAGCTAACAAACGTTTCTAACGTTACATGTTTAGGTGTCTGGACTGTTCCATCGTTAAATTATGTCATTAAATGACAGGTGTCACCTTTATAAAAAAATTTAAAATTTATATTTTTAAAAAATAAAATAAAAAAACTACATGAACGTGATATGTGTCACTTAACAGCTGAATTTAACGTCCGTTACGACCGAGGTATCTAAAAGTGTAATGTTGGAAACATTAAGCACCTGGATTAACCGAAAAATTTAGACACTTAAATAAGGTAAACAATAAAATTTAGACACTTATTTTTGTATTAAATCAAAATTAAAACCAAATTTTGATATTAGAGAGGCATGAACCTAAGACTACTTGAATAAAGGATCCAAGTTTTAACCTTAGTTCTACCAAAATATATATTTAAATTCAATTGTTTACACAAATCATGTGATTTTAGTGGTCAAGAAACTTTTTTTTTAGTAATAGCGGTCAAAAGACTTGTTTTTCATTCTAACGATCACGAGTTCGAGCACCAATAGAAATATGAATGTTTATATTCAATTAGTTAAGAGTCTTCCAACAGATATTATTTTGTATTCACTCTCAGAATTATCAAGAATGAATTAAATTGAATGCAATTTTAAAATGTAAAAACGATATATTATAAAGGTTTGAAAGTGCGAAGTTTTAAAAGAAACATTAATTTTTATATTTCTAATCAAATTAAAACTTAGATTAAGTTAATATTTTTTTAAAAAGTAGGGTAAACTACAAAAAGCGTCATCAACTTTATTCGCACTCCTATCTAGTCACTCAAATTTAAAATTTTTCAATCTAATAACTCAACTTTATACATTGAATTTTTCTATCTTTTCCTGTTGAATTTTTCTATCTTTTCCTGATGAATTTTGTAACAACTCGAAAAAATTAAAAAAAAACATTTTATAATTGTGTAAATTGGTGGAATTTAGGGATTAAATTAAAAGTTTTCAAAACTTGTAGGTCATTTTAGAAGTGAGAAAAATTCAGGGACTAAGCCCTGAATTTACCCAAAAAGTATCGGCAAACACTCTATTAAATGGTTATGAATTGGATTTCGGGGGTATTTTATCAAGCAAAATAGCCAAATTTCCTCATCTAACGCCCAACTTTCAAATCCGATTTCGACGTCGTCCGACCATCGATCGTCGATTTGAAACCACCATCATGTTCGTCATCGACCAATGAATAAACCCTGTAAAATAATTGAAGTAAAACGCTATCAAACGCCGTGAATTTTGATTCGAAGTTTTGAAGTTTTTTTAGCACCACCACCGAGAAAATCTTCAATTCATCTCCGATCGTTGCTTCGTTTTCTATACCTCCCGCACCATCGTGTTCCTTGTGTCGTTTCGAGTCCGTCGGTGTCCTTGTTTCTGTCGTTGCCGGCGCGTGAGATAGGTGAAGCGGTCAAAGTTTCAGACGTGTTGAAATCGAGCTCTCCACCGTTCAAAATTGTGAACCGAGCTTTGTAAGTGCCTAAAAATCGCTTAAAATAATTTTTGGAAATTTTTCTATAATTTTTCCGACGCTGGAAGAGGTCCCACGCGCCGCCACTACGCATGTGGGAGGTTCAAAATTGGTTTGAAGCATTAAAACCGGTTTGACCGGTCCGACCCGACCCTTTAACCGTTGACCGTCATTGACCACCGTTAACCAGAACTTTGACCGGCCATTAAACGGTCGTTGACGTTTTTCAGGTATACCTATTTTGACGTTTTTCGACGTCCTGAATCCATTTTTGGAGTCCGCTTTTCAAAATTCTGACCCGAAATCCCCAAATCGAGCTTATTAACCCAAATATGCTTAGTATTTTAGCATTTTTTATTATTTATTTGAGATATGGTTAGGGAATTAATTCAATAAGATATTTTATGAAGGTACTCATGTTTCACCTAAGCAAGGATCAGTTAGGTCCAGAGTTATCCGTTCATCATATCAGTCTGAACCACATACTACGAGAATAACCCATAAGTTTTCGTAAATTATTTAAATAAAGATTAAGATTATTTATATTAGGATTCCAATATGGATTTTTCCAATTCGTAGGATCTAGTGCTGCAGCAGAGCGTGATTGACAGACCCAGTAGTAGGCTTCCCTATCCTATTTTTCAGACTGTTACAGGTGTGTTTCATGACAGTGTTATTTTACTGTTTTAAAATATTATTTGAATTGTTTCATATTGGTGATAATTCATAATATTGTTATGACATGATACATGATACATGATTTCTGAATACTAGTTACACGACATCTGATTACAATATTTCTATATATGATTTTCGAGCATGAAACATTTTAATGTTTTAATGGATTAATCACCATTTTCACTCGAATACATACTTGTTTATTACTGTCATTAGGGGGGAAAATATTGTTGGAGGAATAATACTTGCAGGCTCCTCTGCTTTGTGCTCAGGGCCTTACTGGATGTAACGGGGTGTATGGTTCTGGGGAACCTACACATTTTGTTCGTGACGGATGGGGGTATTGTTCATATTTTTTTAAAACAAAACATGTTTGATAAACTGATTTTACTGGAATATTTTATTAGTATGTTTTTATACACTGTATGGAGCACACTGGGTTGTTTAGCTCATTTTGTAAATTTTACCCTTTTCATATAACAGTAGACCGTAAACTAGCAGATTTGCCATCAGGGGAGATCAACTACTTTTATTTTGTACGAACATATACTTTTATATGCTTTCAGTTTTTTTGGTGACATGTATTTTGCTATCGTATTTGATATAATCTTATTATGATATTTTGTTCTGTAAATGTTTTGTAAGGTTTATGTGATATTTTGATATGTATGTGTTTTACATGATTTTCTAAAATATGTATTAATATATGTTTATCGTATAAATCCTTATTATGGATAAATTTCACATATTACTAAGACATGAATTTCAACATTGTTTAAAATATAAAAAGAAATCTCTAAATGGGATATGTGACTGCTTAGGTTTGGGTCTAGTGTTCAGACCGAGTCTAGGAGGTTATATTTAGAGGTATTAGAGCTTTCGGTTTTAAACACTCTGACTATGGATGAGTCCTAAACTCTGTATTTTTAAGAATTTTGATATTTTCAAAAATGTGTCACCTTATTTTATGAATTATTTTTATCTGAGATCCCTGATGATAATCTGAATTATGTTTCAAATTCTTTCTATAGAACCTTATAGATCCGACAATGAGTAGTGCTAAAGGTCGTAGAAGAGGACGTGGTCGTGGTCGAGGGTGAGTCGCTTGACCTTCTGTTATGATAGATGATCTGATGTCACCACATGATCCTCCTATTCCACAAGTAGATTCTACCCTTTCTCATGATGTTTCGGTTACTCCCGTGAAAGATCCTCTCGTCACTGAAGATGAGGATACTGACATGAATGAAGTTGCTATTAGTAAAGTTGTCTTTCGCATATTTTAGAGAGCTGCTAGAGTCCCTAGTAATATGATTGCAGTCGAGATTTCGAATTCTTTGGTCGCTGCTGGTATAGTTCCATTCGAGGGTATTACTGGTGGACCTCCGACTGATGCTGAGTATTGGCTGGAGGATACAGAGAGAGTTATAGATGATTTTTATTATATGTTTTATATGCCTCACTAAGTCAACGACTTAGCGTGTGATTATTTCACACGTAGGTTCCGAGAAGAGGAAGATTGATAAAAGTTATGCAAGACAGGTCAGTTCATCCTTTCCAAAGATCATATCAGAAAAGAAATGTATAGTATATATTTTGTAATAAGGATAGTGGTTGGCATGTAAATAAAGGTTTAAATCCGATATGTTATAATCGGTTTGTAAAATCATATGATAGAGTTTTGTAATATTTTAAACGTATTTACGCAAATGTAAATGTATAGTAATGAAATGTTAAATTTTTACGAGTTTTATGAACGTTTTACGAAAGTCACTGTAGCAGTGCATCGATGCACAATTTTGCTTCGAAATTTTAGTGCATCGGTGCACTACAGCACTGTTCACAATACTGTTCACGGTACTGTTCATTATTGTTCATACTGTATTTTACTGTTCATAAATATGTTTTTATCTTAAATTTTTATAATGAAGCATAATTCAATAATATATCATCGTATTTTCTTAAAATGAATTCAAATATTTGGTTATTTTGGAAGAATACTATTTTAAAAGTCAATGTGACATCTCGAACTCGTATTCAGGTCAGGTACGGGTTGGGGTGTTATAATTATTCTCTGGAAAAACTGGCTAGATTGTACATTTTTTAGATCGTTAGACTTCATGGTGTTCCGTTGTCTATCATTTCTGACCGAGATCCGAGATTCACTTACAGGTTCTGGAAGGTTTTGCACGAGGCTCTGGGTACTCGTTTGAATTTCAGTACAATTTTTCATCCTTAGACTGATGGACAGTCTGAGCGAGTTATTCAGGTGTTGAAAGATATGTTACGGGGTTGTGTGATTGATTTCCATGGTAGTTGGGAAGATTTCTTGCCATTAGTCGAGTTCACTTACAATAATAGTTACCAGGCAAGTATTCGCATGGCACCGTATGAGGCTCTGTATAGACGTAGATGTCGTACTCCTATATGTTGGACAGAGTTGCATGATAGAAAAACTTTGGGTCTAGACTTACTTCGAGAGACTGAAGATACTGTCAGACTGATCCGTGATCGCTTAAAAGAGGCATTTGATAGGCAGAAATCATAAGCAGATAAGCGAAGTAAGGATATCAAGTTTGAGGTTGGGGATCAGGTTTTTCTCAAGGTATCACCATGGAAGAAAGTATTGAGATTTGGACGTAAGGGTAAATTGAGTTCGAGATTTATTGGGTCGTATCATATTCTGAAGAAAGTCGAAGCCGTTGCTTATCAACTTGAGTTGCCTCCCCAGCTCAATCGTATTCATAATGTTTTTCATGTATCTATGTTGAGGCGATACCATCCAGATCACATCATTCAGGTTGATGAGGTAGAGTTGAGACCTGATTTGTCATATGAGGATGATCCCGTTCAGATTTTAGAAAGGGGTGAGCGAGTTCTTTGGAATAGGCGTATTCCAATGGTCAAAGTTCAATGGAGTAACTGTGGCCCCTCAGAAGCTACTTGGGAGACATTAGAATCAATAAAGGCTCAGTTTCCTCATTTATTTTCATAAGGTAAATTTCGTTCGAGGACGAAATTTCTTGTAGAGGGGGAGAATTGTAACAACCCGGAAAAATGAAAAAAACATTTTTATAATTGTGTAAATTGGTGAAATTTGGGGATTAAATTAAAAGTTTTCAAAACTTGTAGGGCATTTTAGAAGTGAGAAAAATTCATAGACTAAGCCATGAATTTACCCAAAATGTGTTGGCAGACTATCTATTAAATGGTTATGAATTGGATTTCGGGGGTATTTTATCAAGCAAAATAACCAAATTTCCTCCTCCAACGCCTAACTTCCAAATCCGATTTCGACGCCGTCCGACCACCGATCATCGATTTGAAACCACCATCGTGTTCGTCATCGACCGATGAACAAACCTTGTAAAATAATTGAAGTGAAACGCTGTCAAACACCGTGAATTTTGATTCAAAGTTTCGACTTTTTTAGCACCACCGCAGAGAAAACCTCCAATTCATCTCCGATTGTTGCTCCGTTTTCGACACCTTCCGCACCATCGTGTTCCTTGTGTCGTTCCGAGTCCGCCGATGTCCTTGTTTTCGTCATCGCCGGCGAATGAGGGAGGTGAAGCAGTCAAATTTTCGGACGTGTTAAAATCAAGCTCTCCACTGTTCAAAATTGTGAATCGAGCTTTGTAAGTGCCTCAAAATCTCTTAAAATAATTTTTGGAAATTTTTCTGTAATTTTTCCGATGCCAGAAGAGGTCCCACGCACCACCACTGCGCGTGGGGGAGGTTCAAAATCGATTTGAAGCATTAAAACCGGTTTGACCCGTTGACCCGACCTGTTGACTCGACCCGTTGACCGCTGACCGTCGTTGACAACCGTTGACTGAAACTTTGACTGGCGTTGACCGGCCATTAAACGGTCGTTGACTTTTTTTGGGTATATTTATTCTGACAACGTACCGAATTCGTTTTTAGGGTCCGTTTCGCCAAGTTCGAACCCGAAAGCCTCCAAATCATCTGTCCAACCCATTGACTTTGACTTTGACCAAAAAGTTAATTTTTTAAAGGTAATATTTTATGTTTTTTGACGTTCTGAATCTGATTCCGAAGTCTGTTTTGTCAAATTCTGATCCGAAATCCCCGAATCGAGCTTGTTAACCCAAAAATGCTTAGTTTTTTAGCATTTTTGATTATTTATTTGAGATATGGTTAGGAAATTAATCCAATAAGATATTTTATGAAAGTACTCATGTTTCACCTGAGCGAGGATTAGTTAGGTCCGGAGTTGTCCGTTCGTCAGATTAGTCTGAACCACGTACTACGAGAATTACCCGTAGATTTCCGTAAATTATTTAAATAAAGATTAAGATTATTTATATTAGAATTCCAATATGAATTTTTTCAATTGGTAAGATCTAGCGCTGCAGCAGAGCGTGATCGACAGACTCAGTAGTAAGCTTCCCTATCCGATTTCTCAGGCATGAACTGCCTGGCCTGCTATTCTCATTGAAAACCCAACACGTTAATGGTTTTGTTTTTAACCTCAAACCTCCTCGGAACTCGATGTGTGGCATATAATCCATGATGGTTTAAAGTGTAAACAAAACAAAATAAATGAATAAAGTTGAGGTGCTGCCAATGTAGACCTCCTACATAGTCCAAGTTATCGGCTTTGTAGATTAGTCTTCATTTCAACTATATTTTTAATGCCGCTAGATCTACCCCTTCTGGTCGGTCCGTGTCAACCAACATATTTGAAAGTATGGTCCCCATTCAAGTTTGAAAAAAAAAATACTTCAACAATGTTCAGGCCGCGGCATAGACCTTTTAATCACGCTGTATTGTATCTGTCAAGTGATGCTTATCAAATTGTGGTCGTAAAAACCTTCTGTTGGTGGTCAACATAAGAGGTGATGGTTCATGGCTGTTGTTGGATTGAGAGTTGACAGTTCACCCTATTTAAAGCGGGTCGAGAATTCACTGTAAAAAATGTCATTTATGTTCTAGATACATTGGCATGCTCATATATTAAGGGGGACAATTATTGTATCTCTTCTCCTCTTCGAGAGAGGCTCCTCTTCTACGAGGCAATAAAGATGATTAAAATGTTAGGTCATCATAATTTATACGAAGTGCGACAAAAGAAGATTATTTTTCTTTAACATTATCATATCGCATACAACAACATATATAAGAGAAAATAAATATTCACCTCTTCTAATTAAACGAGAGTTCTCCTTTTCCTTTTCTTCAAAGTTCATTCTCTTTCCCTCATTCAAGCTTGCGTCGAAAGTTTTTGTATATGATCTATATCAATCGGTGACCCTTCATTCAAATTAAAAGAAGTAAACTAATCCATTAAGTCTTTCCATCTCTTTCCACAAAATATCATCCCCTATTAACAATAAGCTGTTGATTTTTTCAATGAGATAATTTTAAAACATGGAAAGGACAAATTTAATGGGATAGAGGGAACATATGTTTTTCCTCGTTAAAATAATTAAATTATCTGACTAATAGTAGTACTTGTACATAATTTACCTAAAAATAGTTAGTAAAAATATATCAAAAATTAGATATATAAATATTTACTTAATTTCAATCATATTTTTTTATGCATTATGTCAATATTGATGTTAACTTAAGTCAAATTCAATCCATAAGAATCAATATATTAAATCTTGATTATTTGAATCAAGAAATTATTTATGAATCACACAGACATTGTATATTTGTCGACACATCTTTCATTGAGTCATCATCATTTGCGATGAAATAAAAATAATACTAATCAGCTTGGTAAGTTGGTTCGTGCCACCACTTAACCATTTAATTGTTTCAATCAAGTCACTAGTCGTTATCTGTTGACGGAAATGATGATGTGGTAGTTAAAAGGAATTGGCATAATTATAGTTATGTGGTTTGATTGAAACAATTAAATAGTTAAGTGGTCAAATGAGTAGTGGGTTTTAATGGCCACATCATCATTTCTGTCACTGTTAACTGCTAGTAGATTGATTGAAACAATTTAAGAGTTATGTGATCAACTGAGTAGTCTACCCTTGTTTTTATTACAAATATTGATTGACCCTTTACTCTAGTCCAAAAGTCTTGGTTCCATGGCATGTGAGAGTTAATGAATTAGGATGCAGATTCCTTCAAAAACCTGGTTTAAGCTCCTTTATAAATCAATGAATATCCTGTTGTTGCCAAACCAACTTCTTTGACAAGGTTTTTTTGTACAAAAAGGTTTTTTGTACAGATTCTGGGGGCTTTTCAATTACAAAACAACATTGAAATTTAGACAAAAGCTTTCCTTTATAAAGATATGTTTGGACGATACATGTAGTATTAGAAAATATATTATATAGGACTCGACTGAAAAAAAGAAAGTTAAAGTCTTTTATTTAATTTGATGTTAAAAATTAGAGTTGATTTTCATAAACTTGATCGGATTGATTCAAATAAATCAAACACTTTCTGTAACGTAGTACAAGAAAACAACATGTATTTAAGTTAAAACAAGCAGTCCAGCCCTTTTTGGGGATGGGGAAGAGAGGGTGTCTGAATCTACCTGGAAATTTGAGTGAGAAAAAAGGAACCCATGATGGGAGGAAATGAAACGGGAGGATAGGCGTGAAAACACGACACGCAGATTCTCCTTAATCCTTTACCACCACTACTTTAGTATTTAAAAAAAAAAAACTTCCTTTCACTGACTTTTACCCTACTGAACACAAACCTAACAAGCATGGCCATCTGTGTCAGGTTTTACACTTTTACAATGAAGTATGAGATTTTTCACTGTTTGAAATGATACAAAATCCCTTTCTTTTTCTGCAGGAGAGAGCGAGATGGGGGGTAAAAGATCAACCCTGGCCTGGTTTACTAAATAGCTGGTCTGCTGCCGTGGGATGCCCTCCATACTGCGTCAGCATTAATGGCCCTACCATTCTGATTTGCTTGCCAATGCAACACCAACATGAGGCACACAATTCATTAGTAGTACTGGTAGCAGTAGTAGTATTCACTCTGTTTTATTTACTCAAGATTTCTTCCCCATACCATACATGTTTTGTCGAATTCAGCGCTGCTTACCAGTAATATACAATGTTTTATGTCTCTGTCATGGGATTAGAAACGTTAAGTTTTGCTGCAGGTAAGCTACGTGCAAGGAAACTCAAACTCAAACTGCTCTACTCCCAACAACAATGTTTACCATTAAGAATCAATATTTTTCAAGTTCAGATTAGTTATTTAGAAATTTTTTTAATTATTGATAATACGAATTTTCTAAATATAATTATTCAAATTTAAAATTTTGTAAGAAAAATATCATTTTATTTTATTACTCAAATCAGTAAATAAGTTCGAATTCCTCGCTTTATATCTTTGTTATATAAAAAACATACTAATCTTTTTTAAAAAGCTCCCCCCCCCCCCCGGCGAAAACCTTAAAATGTACTCTCGTAAAGTTACAACTCCCCCTTACCCCAACTTTTCCCCTTAAAAAAGTAATAATTTATTAAAAAAAAGTGGTATTTGTTTGTTATATTCTCCGATGGTCTGCATCAAATAGTTTCTACATCAAACCCCATACTCATTTGTGCCCACTCCTCTATCTTCTTCCCTCTCAAACAACAAGAAAATATATCATATATGTCTTTTCATTAGGCCCTACAATCTCCCCCTCCTCCCTCAACACTATTTCCTCTTCAAAAGCCCTCGCCTTGCGCTTCTTGTTCTCCCGCCTCACAGATCTTTGGCTAAAAAACTCTTGAAACAATCCATGTTCTTCTCTTCGAACCACGCTCACTCCTCCTCCAACTTTAACCAGCATGAAGAACAAGGGCTCGAGGACCAAAGCCATGAAACGGAAACCATGTTCGAGAAGCCCTTGACCCCGAGCGATGTGGGAAAGCTCAACAGGCTCGTCATACCCAAACAGCATGCGGAGAAGTACTTCCCTCTCGGCGGTGAGTCCAGCGACAAAGGGTTGCAGCTGAGCTTCGAGGACGAGTTGGGAAAGTGTTGGCGTTTCCGTTACTCGTATTGGAACAGCAGCCAAAGCTACGTGTTGACCAAAGGGTGGAGCCGATACGTTAAAGAGAAGCAGCTTGACGCCGGTGACATTATTTTGTTCCAAAGACACCGATCGGATGGCGATAGGTTCTTTATAGGTTGTAGGAGGCGCAGTGCAGCCTCGACTGATGGCGGAAACACTGTGACTGGCTCTGGAGGCGGTGGCGATGAAGGGTGGTGTAGCAGTAGGGGATCGTATCAAGGACATCCTTATCTTAGCCACATTCAAGGCCATGATGCTGATCTGCCATACCGACCAGACTGCCTTCATGCAGGTACATGCACACTTATGTAGGGCAGAATATGTGAAATTTAGCAATGTGAATAGCCCTTCCTTTGCGTATTTTCAGAAAACTTTGCTGAAAACGAAGGTGTAGCAGCTGGGAACCCGAGGAGGCTGGTGCGGCTGTTCGGGGTAGACCTAGAGTGCCAGCTCGATGAGTTGGAGCCATCGACGCCGGGAAACAGCTCGTCGGTGTCGAGCCAGCAGGGTCCATCCACCCACCAGTTTTATAACTCTCAGTCGTACCCTTCAAACCACATGGTAAGATTCATGCATCCTGATGTTTCATCATCCTAATCCAATGATAAAAAAACTAATTAAAATAGAAAGTATTGGGATTCTGCCTGTTGTTTGTTTGTTTGCGATTCATAATTAATTCGGAAGTTGAGTTTGCCATTTGGCACGTGGCCTAATTGCATTTATGTATGACCAAGTATTCATGTGCTTTCCTTTTCTTATAAAAAAAAAGATTAGCATTTAATCTACTACTTGAATTAAAGCATGACCAAAGTATTTTAAGCCCCCTTTTTTTTTTGTATTAAAGCCATTAAAAATGTAGCTTATAAAAATTGTCTGGATAGCAAGAAATAGAATAATTGAGCTGTAGAATTCAATTCCTAGTAGGAATGATGAGTCCAGGTTGTTACTTAAATTAAATTCCAAGTCAAACACTGTTTTGCGTGTTCAAATTGATGGTGAATTTCAATAATTAAGAATGCTCCCCAAATAGATGAGGCATTATTATATAAAAAAATCCCAATTTTGTTTTATAGTATACCTCCAATATTTGTTAAAAAATATCTCTAACCATGTAAAATTGCCTCGTGTCATATAAAACGACGAAAAAACTCGTCAATTTTTACAAATAAAATCATTTAATTTTATATAAATATAATAATAAATGTATAAAACTCGTTTTTTTTAGAACACGAGATTCAACCAGAATGTTAGTTCATCATCTTAGGCAGTTTAATGTATTTTACTAATAAATATAGTTTGAGGGTATTTCTCAGAAAAATAATTTTTGGAGTTTTTTTATATAATAACACCAATAGATGATTGGTCAAAGCGTCTATTCCATGGATTTGATTTTTAAAAAGTTGAATCAAATCAATTCCACAAACGTAGTCACGGCCACTTATTTTTATTCGTAATTTCAAAATATATATTTCCAAATCTTAAAAATATAAATAATAAAAAAACAGGTGAAAATGTCGCTTCTTTTTCCATTCCTGTAAAGATTTGATAGAATCCAAAAGATTTTGGATCATTCTAACTTGGTCATAATAGTTGGGTACATATTCTAGAGAAAATAAAAATGGAAAATTTAATACACATTTAATTTGGTGCTGTGAATGTAACAGGATATGAACTTCCAGATGAGAAATCAACAAGGATAAGATCTGAAGACGTGACATCCAAGATATTATTTTTGTTGACCTCCTCCCCCACTTGGAAATGTCAAAAATATTATTATTAAAAATCAAAATTTAATTTTTGTTAAAGTAGGGGATAAAAATCAATGCAGGAACAGGGGGGATGGGCAGGTGATGCAAGGGAAATGGCCAAATGGGGGAAAAGTAAGTGGTTCTGGAATCTATTTAGGGCACTGTTGGGATTCAGTTGTTCAATTTAGGGGGGGGTGATGGTAGTGGTGGGCAGGGGATGTTTAGTTCAGTGGATGGCTCACTCTTTTGACTTTAATGGTAGAAATAGTATAATCTAAGCATGTATGTTGCAGATTTCAGAATCTGAAAAGCTTTACAAATACAAACCATTTTCATCTTCTTCTCATGCATGATTTGGTACATTGTTCCTGCTATTTTAAATATTTGAAATCTTTCAACTACCATGCATATAATGAAATAATGGAAATGTTTAAGAAAATTCTAATCGGAATGTGTAATTTCTCTTGAAGAAGAACACCAAAATAAGCCACTTTCTCATAACTGTTGCCAGTACCATGCAATTAAATACCATGTCTGACAGGGAATGCACTTTATTGACCTTGAACTCCATGCAACCAGTCTACTAAGTTCACCTCTACCTTTTTTCGACACTAAAATTTACAGCCACGGCTCATTTTCAAGAGATCCTGAATCCACCAGCTAGACAAAATATATGGCTCTTATGAACAGAATTTTATTTGATCAGTAACATTCAAAAGGCCTAGCACCTATGCATTAGGCAACTCATGCTTAACCATCGAATCTAAACATCTAATGGATGTTATTAATCAAGCAATCATACAGATAGCTCAGAGGAAGCTGATAGAAAAGTATATTTCCAAGTTACGATTAAAACCATTTAGTCTCGACAGTTCAGTAAACTCACTAATTGTAAACTGAGTTTGATATGGGAGCAGTCTAGTGATAAAATTCAATAAGCAACCCTTGAATGAATGGCTTAGACAGAGATTTTCATGTCCGAAGTGCTTAAATGAAGCTTGGACCACACATCAATGTTCATGGAATAATGGCTACAGGATTCTAGCTAGAATGCACATGTTTCAAAGACATTCCAGCTTAGCCAAGGGATGTTAACACAGGCAGATGGATCGTGACAAGAGAGTGACTACTCAGATGAAGTGTCTACTAATCATCAGGGCCCATAAGGATTTGGACAAGAGAGTTGCCCACTGATCTCCACTGGAAATTGCCTCCAATGTTTTAGTGGCTCTGCAAGTGGGAGGTCACCAGGTATTTCTTATCACTGGCCTCAGGGTGGTGGCTAATCAAGAGATTGAAGGGTCTCCTGCGGTTTGATGGGTTTGTCCAGGAAGAATAATTCCATCATGCATATGTACTGTATATATATAGTAAGAGCATGAGAATATTTCTGTGTCCCACTTGGCTTTTCCTCTTATCATACCTTTTGCTTTTGGAGCCAAGTCAACCTCATCTTCAACTATCCGAATATCTGCAACAGAAAAACAGGTTAATTTATCCATGCTTGAAGCCTGAGGAACAAAGTCAAATCACTAGTATTGAAAGCAACATTGACCAGCATCAAGATATCAAGAGGTGACTAGATATTGTAATAATTGTAACCTTGAAAATCTAACTTCAAAGGAAAAATAAATCTAAGTTGGGAATTGCACACCTTAAAAGTTAGTAGAACCATCAAAAAGCATACAAAAACAAAGGTTTGTCTAGCACCAGAATGTCCATGATCTGCAAGCTCTGCAAGCAAAGTTAATCTTGAAGCCAAAAGGTGCTGTCCCCAAGTCGCCGAGGAAACAAATAACATCCTAGAAGAATCTCATAGAAGTTTGCAGCTGAAGGTTTAAAAGAAAAAAAAATGCCCAGGTCACGAAGCAAAACATTTCACTAAGTGATGACCGGTGTACAATAGCCCCACTAACAGTATAATACAGAGTACCAGATTTCTTGCACAAAGTATTAAGAAAAACTGGTATCTTACAATAATGTTACATCCTATTGTTAGTGCAAGCTTAACTGGAATTTCAACTCTGCACCAAACTCTAATTCTGGAGCCCCCACGTCCATTCAACCATTTGTGTTGTGCAAGTCATTTTCAACCCCCCAATCAATACAATATGCAATGTCCTTCAAAGATTTGCTATTGCAAATTTGACAAAAATTGTTATCTACAAGTCTTTACCAAAAAGCTAAAAGCAGAATCCAGCGGTATCAGTTCAAATCATAAATTGATTGTAGGCTGAATATTTCACACAATAGATTCCTAATAATCCTCGAGAGGCCAGAAAAGATCCTCACTTCAGAGAAGGAAAACCCGAAGTACCCTGCTTCCATTCCATATGAAAAAACAATGTCCCACTTGCATTCCAACAGAAAGACATTTTTTGCTACATGATGCTTTTCATTTTAGTAAAATACAAACTTTTTCCTGAGGGATACATGCCTAATTCTTCATTTTCTCAAGCTTCATTTGTTTAATGCTTTAGCTATTTCGAATAAATGCTAAAAATTCCAAGGCAAAAAATAAAATGAAAAGAAAAATAGCAAAAGCGGCATCCAAATAGAACTTCAATTAATATTGTTTGCAATAAGACTGGAACAATACTTTTCTTTCATATTCAAGCTCATTTCTGGTTTCTTTGTGTTAGGAAAATAAACCTAATACAAGTAATTTCCCTATAACCAGATTAGTGAGAATGCGAAATAAAAGCGGAAAAATAATACCCGAAAATTGATAACGGAGTTCAGCCAATTGTGCTTACGTCTCCGGGCTGCTGCAGATCTTTTACTAAGAGAGAAAATTTACAGGTATTTACAAAACACTCACTACTCACAAGAAAGCTCTCTAGTATAGGAAGAAAGAAATGTTTTGGGATCATTTTGAAGCTAAATGGGTAAGGGTATTTATAGTAGAAACTTAGGGACTAATCTTTGAAAATACCCTAAAGTGCAATGACTAAAGTAAATTTACCCATTCCTATTTTCAACAAACATCTACCAAAATTTTACCAAACTTTGAAAAACATTTTTCAAAGAAACATTTACCAAACTTTGAAAAAACATTTTCCAAAGTTGGTTGTCAAACTTTGAAAAAACATTTTCCAAAGTTGGTTGTCAAACTTTGAAACTTTTAACGATCTCCCACTTGAAGACTGATTTTAATATGTCTTCACACCTCGATCAATGCAGCAGCATATATGGTCTTGTTATTCTAGCATGCCAACTGAAGCTGAACACAACTTCAGTTTGTCCGTAGTCACCGTCTTTGTCAACATGTCTGCCGGATTTTGAGCTCCACTAATCTTTTCAAGTTTCAAAATCCCATCTTCCAGAAGAGACTGGATAAAATGATATCTCAATTGTATGTGCTTTGTCCTGGAATGAAAAGACGGATTCTTTTCTAGATGGATAGCACTTTGACTGTCGCAATAAAAGATATTGTTTTCTTGTTTCTTGCCTAACTCTTCTAAGAAACTTTGGAGCCAAACCATCTCCTTGCTGGCTTCCGTAACAGCGACATATTCTGCTTCAGTTGTGGAGAGAGCAACTATCTTCTGTAGTTGAGAAACCCAACTCACTGCAGTTCCTCCTAGAGTATAGACATACCCTGTAGTGCTCCTTCTGATGTCGACATTTCCGGCTAAGTCAGCATCTACATAGCCTGTCAGTATCATATCTCCACCTTTGAAATAAAGTGCTTTGTTTGTGGTACCCCGAAGATATCTGAGGATCCATTTGACTGCTTCCCAGTGTACCTTGCCCGGATTATTCATGTACCTGCTAACAGCTCCCACTGCATGAGCAATATCTGGTCTGGTACAAACCATGGCATACATCAGACTTCCAATTGCTGAGGCATACGGCACCTTCACCATGTGTGCACGTTCTTCCTCCGTCTTTGGTGACTGGTCTTTGGAGAGTCTGAAATGAACACCTAAAGGTGTACTTACTGGTTTAGCATCTTGCATGTTGAACTTGGAGAGTACTTTGTTGATGTACTCAGCCTGTGATAACATCAAAGTCCCCGACTTTGTGTCTCTCTTGATCCTCATCCCAAGAATCTGCTTTGCAGCGCCCAAATCCTTCATAGCAAACTGCTTCGACAATTTTTGCTTCAAGTGTATAATCTCTTGCATGTCTGAGCCTGCAACGAGCATGTCATCAACGTACAATAATAAAATAATGAAGCTGTTGTCGAACCTCTTGATGTAGCAACAATGATCTGCTTGGCATCTGATAAAACCACTGCTACTCATGAAGCTATCGAACTTCTTGTACCACTGTCTAGGAGCTTGTTTTAAACCATACAAGCTCTTCTTCAACCTGCATACCAGGTTTTTCTTGTCTGCCTCTATGAAGCCTTCTGGCTGCCTCATATATATTTCTTCCTCCAAATCACCATGAAAGAAAGCTGTCTTTACATCTAACTGCTCAAGATGTAAATTCTCTGCAGCTACAATTTTCAACACCAGTCTGATTGTAGACAATTTTACGACTGGAGAGAAAATTTCATTGTAGTCAATACCTTCTTTTTGCTGAAAGCCTTTGACAACCAATCTTGCTTTGTAGCGTTTGCTCCCATCGTGCTCTTCTTTGATCCTGTAAATCCACTTGTTGTGGAGCGCTTTCTTGCCTGGTGGTAATTCAGCTAATTCCCATGTCTGATTTGACATAAGCGAGTCCATCTCATCTTTCATGGAAGACTCCCACTTGACTGAATCCTCCACTTGCATTGCTTCATCATAGCACTCTGGTTCACCATTGTCAGTCAGCAACAAGTAGTGTAAAGAAGGAGAATACCGTTGGGTTGGTTTAGGAATTCTGGAGGAGCGTCTCAGTTCTGGTGTGCCTGGTTCTTCTTGAACTGCTTCAGGATTGATCTGAACATCATTTCCAGAAATCTCCTCGAACTCAGCAAATTCCTTTGTTTCAGCTTCGGTATTACTTGATTCTGCAGTTGACCTATCTTTGTACATCACATTTTCATTGAAAATGACGTCTCTGCTTCTGATGATCTTTCGATTTTTGTAGTCCCAAAACCGGTAACCGAACTCATCACCACCGTAACCAACAAAGACGCATTTGTTGGACTTGGCATCAAGTTTACTTCTTTCAGCAGAGTTTATGTGTACATAAGAAATACAACCAAACACTCTTAAGTGTGAAAGGTTTATTTCTTTCTTGCTCCAAGCTTCCTCTGGTATTCCGCCATCCAAAGGAACTGAGGGCCCACGGTTGATCAAGTAAGCTGCAGTGTTGATAGCTTCAGCCCATAGAAATTTGGGCAATCCGGCATGTATCCTCATGCTTCTGGCACGTTCATTCAGAGTTCTGTTCATGCGCTCTGCTACGCCATTCTGCTGCGGTGTTATGGGAACTGTTGTCTCCATCTTGATCCCATTGTTTGCGCAGAAATCTCTGAATCTACTGTCTCTGTATTCTCCTCCATTGTCAGACCTCAACTGCTTGACTTTCAAATCAGTCTCATTTTCCACCATGGCCTTCCATTTTCTGAAGGTATCAAAGACTTCTGATTTCTTCTTCAGAAAATAAACCCACACCTTCCTTGTTGAATCATCGATGAAGGTGACATAATATAGTGAGCCTGCAAGAGATGGAACTGGGGATGGTCCCCATACATCAGTATGAACTAACTCTAACCTTTCTGCCTTGGGTGTCTTGCCAATCTTTGCAAAACTGACTTTCTTTTGTTTGCCAAAGATGCAATCCTCGCATAGTCCGACATCTACATTCTTTAGATCCGACAGCTTCCCTTTTGACAGAAGTATCTTCATTCCTTTCTCGCTCATATGGCCAAGCCTTTGGTGCCATAGGTTTGATTTTCCATCAGCATCTGCTACTGCAATGATATTCTCTAAATTTGAGGTTACATAGAGAGTACCAGTCTTCTTACCACGAGCAATGACGAGTGCTTCTTTGGTAATCTTCCATTCACAGCCTGAAAAGGTTGTGCTATATCCTTCTCCATCAAGCTGTCCAACAGAAATCATATTTCTTTTGAGGCCAGGAATATGTCTCTCCTGTCAGCTTCCAGGTGGTCTGGTTTGGCAACTTTAGTCGGATGTCTCCTTTTCCGACGATCTTTAAGGTTTCATCATCAGCAAGATGAACCTTCCCAAAATCACCACTGACATAGTTCTCCATGATTTCTTGGTATGGGGTGGAGTGGAAAGATGCCCCTAAATCCAAGATCCATGATTCAATCGGACTGTTGACGCTTAGAATCATGGCATCACCTGTCTCCTCTGTCACGTTGGCAGATTCCTGTGCACCGGTATCTTTCTTCAGTGCTCGGCAATCTCTTTTGAAGTGACCCTTCTTGCCGCAATTATAACAGGTAAAATCTTTATTTCCTGTTCTTGATTTGCCCCTTCTGGATTTTGATCTGCCACGATTTGAATTTCTTTCTGAAGTTCTCCCTCTAGACTCGGTGTGCAAGGCTGAGTAGGTTGATGCTTCACCCGATTCTCTTCGTCGAATTTCTTCACTCAATACCAGATCCCGAACATCGTCGAATTTTAATTTGCTGTTTCCCGACGAACTGTTGACTGCTGTAACAGTAGCATTCCAACTGTCTGGTAGAGATGATAAGAGAATTAAAGCTCGAACTTCATCATCGAACTCAATTTCCACTGAACTCAACTGGGTTGTGATTGTGTTGAGTTCATTTAGGTGTTGTGCCACCGATGCCCCTTCCGCCATCCGCAAATTGAATAATCGCCTCATCAAATGAACTTTGTTTGAGGCCGATGGCTTCTCGTACATACTGGAGAGAGCCGCCTAAGACCCGCCGTAGTCTTTTCCTTTGCTATGTTAAAAGCAACATTCCAGGATAACGTCAGTCGGATAACTCCGAGGGCTTGTCTGTCGAGAAGAGCCCAATCTTCATCCTTCATGCCCTCTGGTTGCTTTCCTGAGAGAGGTTGATATAGATTTTTCTGGTACAAAAAATCTTCAATCTGCATCTTCCAAAAACCAAAGTCCGCACCATCGAACTTTTCAATTTTCACCTTCCCTTCGTCTGCAGCCATCGCTCCCACTCGAATCTGGCTTCGTTTGGATCGTTTCTGACAATTCTTGCGAATCACCGTGTATTAGAACACCACCGTCGACAAACTCGTATCGCCGACCGAATTTCACTATTCACGAAATTTACTATTCACGTGAATAGTAATGAATAGTAACCTCGCAGAAAATTTGACAAAATTCACAACCAAAAGCTCTGATTACCAGTTGTTAGGAAAATAAACCTAATACAAGTAATTTCCCTATAACCAGATTAGTGAGAATGCGAAATAAAAGCGAAAAAATAATACCCGAAAATTGATAACGTAGTTCAGCCAATTGTGCTTACGTCTCCAGGCTGCTGCAGATCTTTTACTAAGAGAGAAAATTTACAGGTGTTTACAAAACACTCACTACTCACAAGAAAGCTCTCTAGTATAGAAAGAAAGAAATGTTTTGGGATTATTTTGAAGCTAAATGGGTAAGGGTATTTATAGTAGAAACTTAGGGACTAATCTTTGAAAATACCCTAAAGTGCAATGACTAAAGTGAATTTACCCATTCCTATTTTCAACAAACATCTACCAAAATTTTACCAAACTTTGAAAAACATTTTTCAAAGAAACATTTACCAAACTTTGAAAAAACATTTTCCAAAGTTGGTCAAAGTTGGTTGCCAAACTTTGAAACTTTTAACACTTTGGTGTACGAGCAGTTCATTCAGAACTGGTCTTACGGAAAAGTTAAGATCAAGTACTGTATGCAAACTGACTCCATTTACCAACTGGCAGCAGATATATAAGTAATTTTTTCGGTTGCACTTACCATAGACATAAAGTATCATGGTTCTTTTACATTTCTCCAAGCATAAGGATGCTGAATACTAAACTAAAAACAAAAACTGATAAACATGAAACGTCAAGAAGGAAAAGGTTTCACCACTATGAATGGAGAATTCTCAATATATGGATCATGCTTGTGATTTAAAGCCAACCCAGCTCCACCAAAGCTCGAAACTTGTATCTACAATAGGTATGCTGGAGAAGTACTCACATGCATCTCCTTTTATGCACGTAACAGCCATCAAGTTGAATTTTTCTTGGCACTGCTGTCTTGCTCCTGTGGTTTAGAAGAATCTTCCTTTTTCTCCATGACCTGCTGAATACCTTCTTGATACCCTTCTATAAAACTCTTAAGAGCATCTCTATATGCAGAAGCCCTTGTCATGTATAACCTCTGTAAAGCTGGCCTCAAAGTCTCCATCCCTCCTCTTGCAGCAACCGCTATTAAATCATTTCCGTAAACATCAAAACAGTGTAATAATTCAGCATGATAAATAAAATACCAGGAAAATAGAAAACAAGGCAGAAAGGAGAGAAATTTAGCCTCAAAATATTTTGGTAGAAAGAGAGATGTACCAAAAGGTAAATAATGCAAAAAATAAGTAAAAAAATATCAACAGCTAAAACTTTTCATTTAAAAAACAAAAACAACGCAATAAATATATATTAAGATGTCCAGAAAATAAAATTTTTGCAGATGGCACATCATGCTATCATTCTTCAGGGTGACTAAATTTTATTACGAAGTTCAGAAAGTAAAATGTTGGCACCTGCCACCTCATGCTATCATTTTTCAGAGCGTGAACTTTATTTACAATATAAGTATCTAGGTAATGTGAGATATTTGAATGACAGTCACATTGATGGCTCTAAGCATTGAAACCGAGATAACAAAAACCACTTGGGAGATAAACAGTAGTTTAATATCTTCCTTAATTTACAATAGAGCCATGGCCCGGTGAAGAAGGAATTGTTTAACAAAAACCAACTGCAGCATAAAATCTAGGACTTGTTATAGTGATGGCTCTAGGAATTGAAACCCCGATAACCGAAGCCACCTAGGAGATTAGCAATATTTTAATATCTTCCTTTATTAACAATAGAGCCTTGGCCTGGTGAAGAAGGAAGTGTTTACCAAAAATATGCCAACTGCAGCATAAAATCTAGAACTTTAACACATGTGCTAACAATATAATTAAAGAAAATATGATCAAAGATAAACCCTTCAGAATGTACATAGACTTTTGAACTTTAGGTAGCTAACAAATCCTACGAACAGAGCACCAAGGGGATAAAAATCAAAGAATCATGCTACCTCCAGAAGAGTTCTACTAAATAAGGAAACCGAAATGAAAACCTTAGTCTGATTGCCTTCTACCAAGTAATGGCAAGAGAAGCTCGAGGATCAGGATCTTGAGAAAAAAGAATCTACTTACATCAGGAGTGATAGGGAGTACGTAATAAAAAATGAGAGAGTTGGAAGAAAATGGAATTTCAGTGAATAGAGAGAGGGGGAAAGAGCCTGACCTGGAAAATAGGGAAGTTTTCAGAACTAAGACCAAAAATATGGTTTAACCCAAGTTCTTGGTATTCTAAAACTAATTTGTCCCTTATTAGCACCAACCATTAAATAGAAGGAGCTTGCACATTCAATATCATACATTTCTTCAGAGCTCAAACATTACGGCACATTGTTCCTTTACCTCCACACGAAGTTGCAAGCTCAAGTCTAATGGATGCATTAGAAGAGAAAATGGGCTATTCATAACAGAAAACTGCATCCCGTATTTAAATATTTTAAGGAACAAAAGGTTTATTGTATACAGAATTTGTCACGTTCACGTACTACACAAGCTATGTTATTTACTGCATGATTCATTATAGAACAACTTATACATCAGATAAGTTTCATGATATGAAATCACAGAGTAAATTTCCTTACCAATGTCTTCCAATGTTGAAGGTTCTGTCACTTTAGCCCTACTCTTATCACCATTGGGTTTACCTTCAGTCTCATCATCCTTCTTATAATCATTGGGTCGAAGATCAGGACCAATATCCCTCACCCAGCTTGCAGCATAAAGCCTAGAGGCCTCCTTCAAGACCTAAATATCGATGAAAGATATTTACTACTGGTATACTTGAAGAAAAATGCCTCTTATTCACTATAGAATAGGCAAACCATACGTTCTTGATCATAATTTGAGATTCAAGTCCTTAAGGTCACCGTCAAGCAAGCAGAATGGTACTCAAAAAGTCATTTAATCAATTCAAATTTCATGGATCCAGTTTGCTCCTGGAGTACCGGCTATGGCACCCGTGAGATTTCTATCTTATTTATCCTTAACTTGTTATAAACAACAAAAGCAAAAATGCATGTGTGTGTATATATATATATATATAATAAACAAAAAAAATTACAGAATCACCAACATTCGTTCATTTGTAAAGCACTTTCAAACACACGCCTAGATTTAAGGTAAAACCATGCATTTTATTTTCCATAAAAAATAGAGTTAGAAAATATTTTACTTACAGCAAAAAGAAAAATGAAAAAAAGGTTCGTTTACAAACCAAGCTCACTATTTTCACTATAATGGAGAGTGAGAGTCATGCTTTTTAAACTGGCAGTAATATCTAAACCAAAAGCCGATAGTAAAATAGCTTTTCTATTACACAAAACATCAACAAATACAATTATTTAAACGGGAAAAGAATGGAAGGGAACAAAAAAAATAGAGAACCTAACAGCATTCATCGTTTAAACCCAGAAATCAATCCGTAATCTAAACTACAACAGAGGTAGGAAAACTTACTAGGAAACGCTCGTACCAAGTCAATTTGCCGCGCTTTTTGATGTGGGGAGGATCAGGCAATGAAGAAGGAAACGCTATTTCTTTGAGATCGTATCGGATGTAGTCATACAGTTTCCTGCACACTACTTTCACCTTCATTTGATTAAGCGAATGAATTGAATATCTTCCTTCTTCCCCTATTCAAATATTTAGGCGTAGCAGCTATTAACAGTTTTCGACCGAGCTAAGGGCTAAGCACTTCTGTAACCCCTAAATAGGTCGAATCTAGTCATTTCCCTCAAATAAAACATGTTTGATTTTAAATTTTAAATTAATATTTAAAATAAAATAACTATTCTCATGTTCAATAATTCACAACTTACTAAAATAAAATATCCGAAAAAAATAATACATTATAAATAATAAATATTTTCAAATCATGCAAAAATAATCTGAAAGACTGTAATTTACAAATTATCATATTACAATAAAAATAATCCAGAAGTAATATATATGCAGAAATTTGATAAATAAAAGTCAATTGAAATTCATACTAAAATAATATTTCTCTAAAAATAAGTATGATCCTCCACGTATCGAATCTCCTAAGTTCAATTATTTGATAGTGAAAACTAAAGGCATGTAAGCTATAAAATTTAGTGTGCCTCTAAAGTGCAAATAATGTTGTGGAATACGGTTATCAGATAGAGCAAAATCGCAACTGATAATTTCAGAAAATAAAAATGAAGATAAAGAAGACATAAATTTTACGTGGAAAACCCCTAAATAATATAGGGTAAAAACCACGGGCAACGATAAAAGAATTTCAATATAAGAAAATAGGAATTACAACTTCTCTCGATCTAACAAGGAGAAAACAATAACAATTCTCTCTTAATAAAAAGGAGAAAACAACTATCAAGAAAACTCTCTAAATTCTCTAGTATTGGGAGAAAGCTAGAATGATTTGGGATGGTTTTGAAGCTAAATGTGTTAGGGTATTTATAGTTGAAGCTTAAGGACTAATCTTGTAAATATCCTAAAGTATAGGGACTAAATTTGGTAATTATCCCTTGATAATTTTCAACAATTATTGCCAACTTTGAACCAAAATCAGCCGCCCCATTATTAGTCGGCTGCCACTTAATTTGACTTTTAACAATCTCCTACTTGAAGATTTGATTGGAACAATCATATCTTCACACCATTCTTTCTACCTTGTACCTCATTGTTGTATTCCAATGCTCTTTACCTGGATTCGCCATGTACCTACTAACCACTCCCACTGCTTGTGCAATGTCTGGTCTTGTGCATATCATAGCGAACATTAAACTTTCCACTGTCGATGCATACGGTGCTCGAGACATCTTCATAATCTCTTGTTCACTGCTAGGACTCATACTAGAGGATAATTTGAATTTAATAGGAAGAATGATAGAAATTTGCTTACAATCTTGCATGTTGAATCGTGACAAGATCTTATTCAAGTAATTCTTTTGTGAAAGACAAATCTTCCTATTACTTCTGTCTCAGTGAATTTGCATCCCTAGAATCTTGTTTGTTGATCCCAAGTTATTCATTTCAAATTCCCTAGCCAGTTGTGCCTTCAATTCTTCAATATGATCATTATTGGGTCCTGCAACCAACATGTCATCCATATACAACAGTAATATAACAAATTCATTATCACCAAACCTCTTGAAATAAACACAATGGTCTGCATTAAGTATGTCGTATCCAAGGAACATAATGAAGGAATCAAATCTCTTATACCAACACCTTGGCGCCTGTTTTAGACCGTACAGAGATTAATTCAACCTGCAAATCAAGTTCTTCTTTTATTTTTCTTCAAAACATTCATGCTGGAGCATATAAATCTCTTCTTCAAGATTTTCATGAAGAAAAGCTGTTTTAACATCTAGCTGCTCTAAATGTAAGTTCAATGTAGTGCACATTGTCAAAACTACTCGAACTGTTGTTAGTTGAACCACAAGAGAAAAGATTTCATTGAAATCAATACCTTCTTTTTGAGCATATCATTTGACCACCAGTCTTGCACGATACCTCTCAACTTGATCATCACCATTTTGCTTGATTTTGAAGACTCATTTGTTACCAATTGACTTCCTTCTTTGTGGTAGTGGTACAATGTCGCATGTATGATTTTTATGAAGGGCTTCAATTTCTTCTTGCATCGTCATCATCCACAGTGAAGCATCTGAGTTGTTTATTGCCTATTGGTATGTTGATGGCTCACAGTCTTCTGTTAAAAGGCAATATACAATATTTCCTTCTACAACATAATCTGAGTGCCAATTGGGACGTCTTCTCACACGATCTGATTAACGAGTTGTTGGAGCTTCAGAACTCTCTGGTTCTTGTTCATCATGTGTTGGTTCTGCTTTAAAAGAATCTCCTTGTTCAACCTCATTTTCCATATGTATTTGTGTAGTCTCTAACTTTTCAGCGCTAACATCTTCTTCTTTTCTTTGTAATTTATCCTCTACAAAGATAACATCCTTGTTGAAGATCACTTTACGGGCAGTGAGATCCCACAAGAGATACCCCTTTACACCATCAACATACCCCAAGAATTTGCATTTGCAGGATTTTGGATCCAACTTTGAAATTTCTTGTGAGTTGTACATTACACACACTATACTTCCAAATACATGGAGGTTTGAATAATCAACTGGTTTACCAGTTCACATCTCCATTGGTGTCTTCAACTCTATTGCAGTTGATGGAGCTCTATTCACCAAATAACAGGCGGTATTGACTGCTTCTGCCCAAAATGATTTTTCTAGGTCTGCAGCCCTCAACATTGCTCTTGTTTTTTTCTAACAAGGTTCTTTATATCCGCTATGCCACTCCATTTTGTTGAGGAGTGTTCACCACTGTGAATTGTCTTTTGATGCATTCTTTCCTGTAAAAGTCATCAAATTCTTTTCTTGTGTATTCTCCTCCATTATCTGTTCTGAAACACTTGATCTTATTTCCAGAATCAAAGTTCCAACCGCGCTTTGAAGTTTTTGAAAGTTGAAAACACATATGACTTCTCCTTAATAGGGTACACCCAACATCTCTTGGAGTAGTCATCAATAAATGAGACAAAGTATTTTACTCCACCTAGGGATGTAACTGGTGCTTGCCATACGTTAGAATGAACCAATTCTAGAACACTTTTACCTCTAGAATTTGACGTGTTGAATTTCAACCGGTGCTATTTACTTGTTATGCAATGCTCACACAAAGTAAGTGATACATTTGTTAAGCCTGAAAGTAACTTTTTCACCACAAGGACTTTCATTCCTTGTTCTGACATATGTCCAAGTTTCTTATGTCATAGCATTGCAGAATGGTCATTTGACAATAAAGATATTTTTTATCCCAGGAAGTTGAAAAGTTCAATGATTTATATGGAGATAATCCCAGGAAGTTTTTAGTAATTATCCAAGGTAGTAAAGGGCAAAATGGTCATTTGACAATAAAGATATTTTTTATCCCCTTTAATAGGAGATTGAAACGTGGAAGATGAAAATATTTCATCTCTTCCTCATTTCTTCTTTCTCCTCCCGTAAGAGCTCAAGGGCAAAGGTAAGTTTCTTCATTAGTTGATTATTTTTTCAACTAAAGGTTGGGTTTTGATCATTGGATGGTAATTAAACTTAAGGAAAGCTTAATTGGTTCTAAAACAACAAGATGAAAGGTATAGGAGAGATTAAAGATTTTGAGTTTTTGAATGAAATCTTGAAATAAAGTTGATAAGTTGAATTTGACTTGTCAATAGTTGAATTAAGAGATTTGGAGTGATAGAAAGGAATTTAGAACATGTTGAAAATTGAGTATAATTCTTGAATTTCATTAAGAGTAGAGGATTTTGAGAATTAAGATGGATTAAATGAGTACAACTGGGCTTAAGTATGTGTGTTTGAGTTTAGTATATAGAAGAGGTTGAAATATGAGGTGTTTAAGATGAAATAAAGTAAATTTCGTGCTGAAAATATGATTTCTGTGCAAGGGGAATCGATACCCATTCAAGGGAATTGATACCCATTTAATGGGGAATCGATACCCCTCAAGCGAACCAGAAATTCCAGAATCTCATAGGGGAACCGATTCCCCCACAGGAGGGAATCGATTCCCTCTAAAGGAAAAATGTGAATATTGATTTAATAAGTTCGTTTAAGTTGCTAGTATCCAATTACAAGGTGTAGGTATCTAATGATTGCCTCAAAATGTACATTTATGTAGATTCTGCGCGTAAAGCAATTCCGGAACATTTGGCAAGTAAGATTGATCAAGGGAAAGATAAGAGATTGGAATTGACTAGTGAGGCCAAGGTGAGTACATACTAGTGATATGTAGTGTTTAATGGAAATAAGACTTGCGATGAGTCTATTTCCTAGAGTAATATGCATGAAGTCATGGACATGATTACGTGTTGTTATAATTATATGTGATTATCTGTATTACATTGATTGTATGTATGCATGACTAAAGATAATGATATGCTTTGTATATGTTATATGATTTATGTAAAACTTTATTATGTAATAATGGAAAAACATGGAATAAGTTATATGATAGAGTCATAAGAAATGAAATGAACACGAGAGAATAAGATAATCAAGTATAAGTCATATGATATGGTATAAGTGATTATACGAGAAATGTTAGGAGACTCTAAGAGAATAGTATAAATTCGAGGGCATAAATAAGGATACATAAGTTATATAGGGAAGATTGATAAATTAAAGGAAACTATGGTTTATGTATTATAGTGAAGAGCTACAAAGTTTTATTAAAGAGTATTGTGGAAGTTATGAGAAATTGAACTAAATAAATAGATGGTTTATGTGAGTGGAAAAGGAAAATGATATAAAATAAGTGGAAATTATTTATAAGATAGAATAAGACTAATTGAACCTGTAATATAAACTTTATAAAGGAGTACTTGGGTAAAATCATTATATGATACAATTATAGAATATTACTATACAAATTATATTAAAATATGATATATGAGAATATGAGTAAGTTTATAGGTTATTGATAGGACATATAAGAATATATATAAATGTATGATGATATGAAAAAGGGAACTAAGTTTAATGATGTTGAATCTATGAGTAGAAGTTATGTGATTATAAGTAACATGATTATATGATCACAAGATATGATACATGATATGAGATATATGAAAGAGAAAATATATGTTATATGAAATAGTATATGACTATGCGATTATATGGAAATGTTCTACGCGTAAGTGAACCATGTGATTTATATGACGATGAGATATGTGAAAGAACTACATGACTATGTGTATATGTGAATGTATGTTAACATAAATATTAATGCCCATGTTATGTATCATGAGAGCTAGGGGTATAGTTGGCATGCCAAGAGTCAAGGGTCTACGCGGTCCTTCGGGACATATATGTATTCTTTGGAACATGTATGAAGTCTGGTGAACACATAGTTGATCCCTAGTATATGTATATGATTCTTAAGGAATGATATGTGGTCCTTATGGACATTATTATATGGCACCACGGTGTAATTCTACGCGGTACTCCGGTGCAATTCTACGTGGCACTTCGGTGCAATTATACGAGCTGTGGTAACAGCATAATGCACAACCTCTATAGACTCACATATCTATAGTTCTCACATGTGTACATGGGCTTTGAAAAGAGAACATAATTTGATATAATGATATGTGTATTTCTCTTGACATGGTAGAAGTGCATATATGTCATGGTGATATGAGATGCTATGCGTTTATGTATTATACAATTATAGAAATTAGTAACGTATTGTGGCATATTATATATATATATATATATATATATATATATATATATATATATATATATATATATATATAATATGTTTATATTCATTATATGCTCATATGACGGAATTGAAGTAATGACAAGGGAATTAGTAAGGATAAATAGGTTGGTGATATGAGAACAATGTATGTGATATATGTATATGATGTGTAATATGAATTCCATGATATGATTGAATTGTAGAAGAGTTCAAGAATAAGTGATTCAGTGACCAGTTTATAAGATAAATGCAATTAGTGTGATGAATTTGAAACAAAGAGATAATATTGGATATAAGCAAAATGTGGATATTATAAGGGTTTGCATTCTAGATGAAAAGAGTTAGCGTTGGCTAACCAGTTTATGTGACAAAAACTGTATTGAAATTAAAGGATTTGAAGATATTATTAGGATAAGTTAACCGAATATGAAACGGATATGGATATAGTTGTGTATCTCGACCATGTAAATGTGATGTAGTGAAGGAGATAAGGATTCATATGGTTAAGGAAAGTTATAAAGTAATAGAAAAGTTTAAGCATCAATATATCAACTATCAGTTTATAAGACAGAGAAAGTTAGAATGCTTGATTTTGAAAACAGAGGAATCGTAACGTGTAGGGATATGAATATAGTTTGATAAGTTGAAGAAATTGTTTTTAAGTTATATGAAGGAAAAATGATGTATGTAAGTGAGGTATGGAGGGTTTGTGCCTAGACGAAAAGAATACTATTGATGATAAAAAAAAGAATAAAATAAATTTGTTCTTTTCAAGAAGTGATGAATTGTATTAAAGATCTAGAGAGATCTCAGAAGAATTAAGAGAATTCTTATCTCATTAAAATTGACATTATCGAAGAGAGACATAGATTATGATTGTCAATTACAGACTCGATTTGAATTAGTTGTATTCCATAGCAAAGGATCAAAACATGATGAAAGACAAATACGCTTGAATAGTAGAGTCTGGTACTGAAAGATTAAATAAGGAGTTAAGAATGAATATGAAGTTAAGTTAGAAGGGAAAGTAATGGATTGGATTAAAAGTTATGCTAGAAAATAGGTAAAGCAAAATTATTTTAAAAGGATCAAGTGATATAGGTATTGTTTTGCAAGGGTTTAACAATAGGTGCATTGATGATTGATTTATAAGATAAAGGAAATTGTAATGCCTGAGTTTGAACCCAGGAAAATTGCATTGAGAATGAGTAAGAATGTGAGTTGAATGAGTCAAATAAATTAATGCTGAGTTAGTTTCGACCGGAAAGAGTAAAGGATTAATATGTTTGAAGGAAGTTAAGTATATGTGTATTATGATTTGAATAAGGACTTTACGAAGAATAAGGTATATACAAGGAGTGTTGATTATCAAAGTGATGAAGAGATGATAAAGAGTAGTAATCAGAGATGAGCACAAGTGAGAGGAAAAGAGTATGTGAGCATAAAAGAAAATATATGATTTATGTATAAGGAGATTTTGATTTTGAATAAATAAAGGTTATGTTTCTTGGTCAAGCAGATTTAGTCAGAGGAATAAGGAATAATTTATATGTATTAAGGAAGTTTAAGAAGTAATTAAGCGATGATGGAATAAAGGTTGGTTATTACTGCAAGGTAATTAAAGATTGATAAGGAATTTGATTGATTAATGATTTTAAGTGATAAGAATTGATGCTATTGGTTATATGATAAGTGACATGATAAGGATGTAAAAAAAAGGGGTAGTTGAAGAACTAAGGGAAAGAAAGATTAAGTAAAGGAAACAACATGAGAACATTAACAGACATGTTCTTATCAAGGTGTGCAGTGAAAATTCGAGGACGAATTTTCTTTAAAGAAGGGGAGATTTGTAACATCCCAAATTATGGGTTAGTGACTAAATTGTAAAATTTTAGAATTTGGTGATTAAAATGGAAAAGTTGAAAAGTTCAAGGATTTATGTGGAGATAATCCGAGGAAGTTTTTAGTAATTATCCAAGGTAGTAAAGGGCAAAATGGTCATTTGACAATAAAGATATTTTTTATCCCATTTAATAGGAGATTGAAACGTGGAAGATGAAAACATTTCATCTCTTCTTCCTTTCTTCTTTCTCCTCCTGTAAGAGCTCAAGGGAAAAGGTAAGTTTCTTCATTAGTTGATTATTTGTTCAACTAAAGGTTGGGTTTTGATCATTGGATGGTAATTAAGCTTAAGGAAAGCTTAATTGGTTCTAAAACAACAAGATGAAAGGTATATGAGAGATTAAAGATTTTGAGTTTTTGAATGAAATCTTGAAATAAAGTTGATAAGTTGAATTTTAAGTTGAATTTTAAGTTGAATTTGACTTGTCAATAGTTGAATTAAGAGATTTGGAGTGATAGAAAGGAATTTAGAACATGTTGAAAATTGAGTATAATTCTTGAATTTCATTAAGATGAGAGGATTTTGAGAATTAAGATGGATTAAATGAGTACAAATGGGCTTAAGTATGTGTGTTTGAGTTTAGTATATAGAAGAGGTTGAAATATGAAGTGTTTAAGATGAAATGAAGTAAATTTCGTGCTGAAAATATGATTTCTAGGCAAGGGTAATCGATACCCATTCAAGGGAATCGATACCCCTCAAGCGAACCAGAAATTCCAAAATCTCATAGGGGAACCGATTCCCCCACTGGAGGGAATCGATTCCCCCTAAAGGAAAAATATGAATATTGGTTTAATAAATTCGTTTAAGTTGCTAGTATCCAATTACAAGGTGTAGGTATCTAATGATTGCCTCAAAATGTACATTTATGTAGATTCTGAGCGTAAAGCAATTCCGGAACATTTGGCAAGTAAGATCGATCAAGGGAAAGATAAGAGATTAGAATTGACTAGTGAGGCCAAGGTGAGTGCATACTAGTGATATGTAGTGTTTAATGGAAATAAGACTTGCGATGAGTTTATTTCCTAGAGTAATATGCATGAAGTCATGGACATGATTACATGTTGTTATAATTATATGTGATTATCTGTATTACATTGATTGTATGTATACATGACTAAAGATAATGATATGCTTTGCATATGCTATATGATTTATGTAAAACTTTATTATGTAATAATAGAAAAAAATGGAATAAGTTATATGATAGAGTCATAAGAAATGAAATGAACACGAGAGAATAAGATAATCAAGTATAAGTCATATGATATGGTATAAGTGATTATACGAGAAATGTTAGGAGACTCTAAGAGAATAGTATAAATTCGAGGGCATAAATAAGGATATATAAGTTATATAGGGAAGATTGATAAATTAAAGGAAACTATGGTTTATGTATTATAGTGAAGAGCTACAAAGTTTTATTAAAGAGTATTGTGGAAGTCATGAGAAATTGAACTAAATAAATAGATGGTTTATGTGAGTGGAAAAGGAAAATGATATAAAATAAGTGGAAATTATTTATAAGATAGAATGAGACTAATTGAACTTGTAATATAAACTTTATAAAGAAGTACTTGGGTAAAATCATTATATGATACAATTATAGAATATTACTATACAAATTATATTAAAATATGATATATGAGAATATGAGTAAGTTTATAGGTTATTGATAGGACATATAAGAATATATATAAATGTATGATGATATGAAAAAGGGAACTAAGTTTAATGATGTTGAACTCTATGAGTAGAAGTTATGTGATTATAAGTAACATGATTATATGATCACAAGATATGATACATGATATGAGATATATGAAAGAGAAAATATATGTTATATGAAATAGTATATGACTATGCGATTATATGGAAATGTTCTACGCGTAAGTGAACCATGTGATTTATATGACGATGAGATATGTGAAAGAACTACATGACTATGGGTATATGTGAATGTATGTTAACATAAATATTAATGCCCATGTTATGTGTCATGAGAGCTAGGGGTATAGTTGGCATGCCAAGAGTCGAGGGTCTACGCGGTCCTTCGGGACATATATGTATTCTTTGGAACATGTGTGAAGTCTGGTGAGACACATACTTGATCCTTGGCATATGTATATGATTCTTAAGGAATGATATGTAGTCTTTCGGGACATATATGTATTCTTTGGAACATGTATGAAGTCTGGTGAGACACATACTTGATCCCTAGTATATTTATATGATTCTTAAGGAATGATATGTGGTCCTTATGGACATTATTATATGGCACCACGGTGCAATTCTACGCGGTACTCCGGTGCAATTCTACGTGGCACTTCGGTGCAATTATACGAGCTGTGGTGACAGCATAGTGCACAACCTCTATAGACTCACATATCTATAGTTCTCACATGTGTACATAGGCTTTGAAAAGAGAACATAATTTGATATAATGATATGTGTATTTCTCTTGACATGGTAGAAGTGCATATATGTCATGGTGATATGAGATGTTATGCGTTTATGTATTATACGATTATAGAAATTAGTAACGTATTGTGGCATATTAAAATATATATATATATAATATGTTCAATTCATTATATACTCATATGACGGAATTGAAGTAATGACAAGGGAATTAGTAAGGATAAATAGGTTGGTGATATGAGAACAATGTATGTGATATATGTATATGATGTGTGATATGAATTGCATGATTTGATATATGTGTGATAGGGGTTATGCTATCTGTTACATAATACACATGAATATATGTTGATGTATATGTAAATGAGTTGTATAATTTGATAGCATAAAACAGTCATGCATGATTAGTGGGTATGAATTCCATTAGATGTGTTTTCTTTATGCCTCACTAAGTCATCGACTTAGTGTGTTAGTGTTTCACAAGTAGGTTACAGAAAGCTAGAAGAAAAGTAAAGAGGAGCAAGACCGGTCAGTTACTTCTTACCGAAGATCAGATTAGAAAAGATGTCTTGAATTAGATGTATTTTGTATATTGAAAATAGTTGGCATGTAATTAATATTTTGAATTGTATATACTATGATTGGTTTTGCCAAAACATTTAAGCTCTGAATAGTTCTGGAAATCTTTTGAATAAGTTACATGTATAAAAGTTTTAAATTACTCACTATTTTATACAAGTAAACATTTTGAAAAGTCAATGTGACACCTCAGACTCGTATCCGGGTTAGGTACGGGTTGGGGGTGTTATATTTAATGGTATCAAAGCTAAGGTTTAGCCGATTCTCGGCATAAACCGAAGTCCAAAGTGTCATAAAATGTGTACATGCCAACATAAGGTGAAAAATTCTGATGTGATAGTGTAAGGAGTGTGTTGTCTTGCTAATAGAATTAGATTGCTAAGTTATAATAGAAGTATGATTATAGTAATTTCGAAGTGAAGTAAGAGGCGATATTTCTGATTGTGATAGCAATTCACCTGCCCTGGCCAGGCAGGGGGAAGAGCGGACACTTCAGAAAGTGCCTCATAAGATCAAATACTGATTTCAGAAAGTTGAAATCATATTAGAATAGTGTTAGAAAGTTTTCACAGGTCTGAATCGGAAAAGTGATATGAAGTATTCTTATTATTTCATGGATATGATCGAGTATGGTGAACAAGTGTCACCATAAGAAAGTTAAAAGATCTAAGGATGTGGCTAGAATTGTAGAAGAGTTCAAGAATAAGTGAATCAGTGACCGGTTTATAAGATAAATGCAATTAGTGTGATGATTTTGAAACAAAAAGATAGTACTGGGTATAAGCAAAATGTGGATATTATAAGGGTTTGCTTTCTAGATGAAAAGAGTTAGCGTTGGCTAACCAGTTTATGTGACGAAAAGTGTATTGAAATTAAAGGATTTGAAGATATTATTAGGATAAGTTAACCGAATATGAAACGGATATGGATATAGTTGTGTATCTCGACCATGTAAATGTGATGTAGTGAAGGAGATAAGGATTCATATGGTTAAGGAAAGTTATAAAGTAATAGAAAAGTTTAAGCATCAATATATCAACTATCAGTTTATAAGACAGAGAAAGTTAGAATGCTTGATTTTGAAAACAGAGGAATCGTAACGTGTAGGGATATGAATATAGTTTGATAAGTTGAAGAAATTGTTGTTAAGTTATTTGAAGGAAAAATGATGTATGTAAGTGAGGTATGGAGGGTTTGTTCCTAGATGAAAAGAATATTATTGATGCTAAAAAAAGAATAAAATAAATTTGTTCTTTTCAAGAAGTGATAAATTGTATTAAAGATCTAGAGAGATCTCAGAAGAATTAAGAGAATTCGTATCTCATTAAAATTGACATTATCGAAGAGAGACATAGATTATGATTGTCAATTACAGACTCGATTTGAATTAGTTGTATTCCATAGCAAAGGATCAAAACATGATGAAAGACAGATACGCTTGAATAGTAGAGTCTGGTACTGGAAGATTAAATAAGGAGTTAAGAATGAATATGAATTTAAGTTAGAAGGGAAAGTAATGGATTGGATTAAAAGTTATACTAGAAAATAGGTAAAGTAAAATTATTTTAAAAGGATCAAGTGATATAGGTACTGTTTTGCAAGGGTTTAACAATAGGTGCATTGATGATTGATTTATAAGATAAAGGAAATTGTAATGCCTGAGTTTGAACCCAGTAAAATTGCATTGTGAATGAGTAAGAATGTGAGTTGAATGAGTCAAATAAATTAATGCTAAGTTAGTTTTGATCGGAAAGAGTAAAGGATTAATATGTTTGAAGGAAGTTAAGTATATGTGTATTATGATTTGAATAAGGACTTTACGAAGAATAAGGTATGTGCAAGGAGTGTTGATTATCAAAGTGATGAAGAGATGATAAAGAGTAGTAATCAGAGATGAGCACAACTGAGAGGAAAAGAGTATGTGAGCATGAAAGAAAATATATGATTTATGTATAAGGAAATTTTGATTTTGAATAAATAAAGGTTATGTTTCTTGGTCAAGCAGATTTAGTCAGAGGAATAAAGAATTCAGGAAGTTTAAGAGGTAATTAAGTGATGATGGAATAAAGGTTGGTTATTATTGCAAGGTAATTAAAGATTGATAAGGAATTTGATTGATTAATGATTTTGAGTGATAAGAACTGATGCTATTGGTTATATGATAAGTGACATGATAAGGATGTAAAAAAAAATGGGTAGTTGAAGAACTAAGGGAAAGAAAGATTAAGTAAAGGAAACAACATGAGAACATTAACAGACATGTTCTTATCAAGGTGTGCAGTGAAAATTCGAGGACGAATTTTCTTTAAAGGAGGGGAGATTTGTAATATCCCAAATTATGGGTTAGTGACTAAATTGTAAAATTTCAGAATTTGGTGATTAAAATGGAAAAGTTGAAAAGTTCAATGATTTATGTGGAGATAATCCGAGGAAGTTTTTAGTAATTATCCAAGGTAGTAAAGGGAAAAATGGTCATTTGACAATAAAGATATTTTTTTATCCCCTTTAATAGGAGATTGAAACGTGGAAGATGAAAACATTTCATCTCTTCTTCCTTTCTTCTTTCTCCTCCCGTAAGAGCTCAAGGGCAAAGGTAAGTTTCTTCATTAGTTGATTATTTGTTCAACTAAAGGTTGGGTTTTGATCATTGGATGGTAATTAAGCTTAAGGAAAGCTTAATTGGTTCTAAAACAACAAGATGAAAGGTATAGGAGAGATTAAAGATTTTGAGTTTTTGAATGAAATCTTGAAATAAAGTTGATAAGTTGAATTTGACTTGTCAATAGTTGAATTAAGAGATTTGGAGTGATAGAAAGGAATTTAGAACATGTTGAAAATTGAGTATAATTCTTGAATTTCATTAAGAGGAGAGGATTTTGAGAATTAAGATGGATTAAATGAGTACAAATGGGTTTAAGTATGTGTGTTTGAGTTTAGTATATAGAAGAGGTTGAAATATGAAGTGTTTAAGATGAAATGAAGTAAATTTCATGCTGAAAATATGATTTATGGGCAAGGGGAATCGGTACCCATTCAAGGGAATCGGTACCCATTCATGGGGAATCGATACCCCTCAAGCGAACCAGAAATTCCAGAATCTCATAGGGGAACCGATTCCCTCCTAGGGAATCGGTTCCCCCTAAAGGAAAAATGTGAATATTGGTTTAATAAGTTCGTTTAAGTTGCTAGTATCCAATTACAAGGTGTAGGTATCTAATGATTGCCTCAAAATGTACATTTATGTAGATTCTGCACGTAAAGAAATTCTGGAACATTTGGCAAGTAAGATCGATCAAGGGAAAGATAAGAGATTGGAATTGACTAGTGAGGCCAAGGGAGTGCATACTAGTGATATGTAGTGTTTAATGGAAATAAGACTTGCGATGAGTCTATTTCCTAGAGTAATATGCATGAAGTCATGGACATGATTACGTGTTGTTATAATTATATGTGATTATCTGTATTACATTGATTGTATGTATGCATGACTAAAGATAATGATATGCTTTGTATATGCTATATGATTTATGTAAAACTTTATTATGTAATAATGGAAAAACATGGAATAAGTTATATGATAGAGTCATAAGAAATGAAATGAACACGAGAGAATAAGATAATCAAGTATAAATCATATGATATGGTATAAGTGATTATACGAGAAATGTTAGGAGACTCTAAGAGAATAGTATTAATTCGAGGGCATAAATAAGGATACATAAGTTATATAGGGAAGATTGATAAATTAAAGAAAACTATGGTTTATGTATTATAGTGAAGAGCTACAAAGTTTTATTAAAGAGTATTGTGGAAGTCATGAGAAATTGAACTAAATAAATAGATGGTTTATGTGAGTGGAAAAGGAAAATGATATAAAATAAGTGGAAATTATTTATAAGATAGAATGAGACTAATTGATCCTGTAATATAAACTTTATAAAGGAGTACTTGGGAAAAATCATTATATGATACAATTATAGAATATTACTATACAAATTATATTAAAATATGATATATGAGAATATGAGTAAGTTTATAGGTTATTGATAGGACATATAAAAATATATATAAATGTATGATGATATGAAAAAGGGAACTAAGTTTAATGATGTTGAACTCTATGAGTAGAAGTTATGTGATTATAAGTAACATGATTATATGATCACAAGATATGATACATGATATGAGATATATGAAAGAGAAAATATATGTTATATGAAATAGTATATGACTATGCGATTATATGGAAATGTTCTACGCGTAAGTGAACCATGTGATTTATATGACGATGAGATATGTGAAAGAACTACATGACTATGTGTATATGTGAATGTATGTTAACATAAATATTAATGCCCATGTTATGTGTCATGAGAGCTAGGGGTATAGTTGGCATGCCAAGAGTCGAGGGTCTACGCGGTCCTTCGGGACATATATGTATTCTTTGGAATATGTGTGAAGTCTGGTGAGACACATACTTGATCCTTGGCATATGTATATGATTCTTAAGGTATGATATGTGGTCATTCGGGACATATATGTATTCTTTGGAACATGTATGAAGTCTAGTGAGACACATACTTGATCTCTAGTATATGTATATGATTCTTAAGGAATGATATGTGGTCCTTATGGACATTATTATATGGCACCACGGTGCAATTCTACACGGCACTCCGGTGCAATTCTACGTGGCACTTCGGTGCAATTATACGAGCTGTGGTGACAGCATAGTGCACAACCTCTATAGACTCACATATCTATAGTTCTCATATGTGTACATGAGCTTTGAAAAGAGAACATAATTTGATATAATGATATGTGTATTTCTCTTGACATGGTAGAAGAGCATATATGTCATGGTGATATGAGATGTTATGCATTTATATATTATACGATTATATAAATTAGTAACGTATTGTGGCATATTAAAATATATATATAATATGTTTATATTCATTATATGCTCATATGACAGAATTGAAGTAATGACAAGGGAATTAGTAAGGATAAATAGGTTGGTGATATGAGAACAATGTATGTGATATATGTATATGATGTGTGATATGAATTGCATGATATGATATATGTGTGATAGGGGTTATGGTATCTGTTACATAATACACATGAATATATGTTGATGTATATGTAAATGAGTTGTATAATTTGATACCATAAAACAGTCATGCATGATTAGTGGGTATGAATTCCATTAGATGTGTTTTCTTTATGCCTCACTAAGTCATCGACTTAGCGTGTGAGTGTTTCACACGTAGGTTCCGGAAAGCTAAAAGAAAAGTGAAGAGGAGCAAGACCGGCCAGTTACTTCTTACCGAAGTTCAGATCAGAAAAGATGTCTTGAATTAGATGTATTTTGTATATTGAAAATAGTTGGCATGTAATTAATGTTTTGAATTGTATATACTCTGATTGGTTTTGCAAAAACATTTAAGCTCTGAATAGTTCTGGAAATCTTTTGAATAAGTTACATGTATAAAAGTTTTAAATTACTCACTATTTTATACAAGTAAACGTTTTGAAAAGTCAATGTGACACCTCAGACTCGTATCGGGGTCGGGTACGGGTTGGGGGTGTTACAATTCTGCTTCTAGAAAAGTTTCTCCATTCAGCATGTACAAGTTTGTTGCTATCTTTTCACCTTTCATCACCACAAGTTCACCACGAAACACCTTAATGATTCATTTCCGTGTTTCAATCTTGCTTGCATTATTATCCAACAATCTATAGGATAATAAATTTTTCTTCAGGCCTTTCATGTGCCATAGATCTTTAATAACTTCAATTGTTCCATCATACATTTTTAATTTGATGGTTCATACGCCAAGGATCTCTAAGGCATGATCATTGCATCTATACATAGATCATCTTGAGACAGGTTCATAATGATGGAACCATTCTCTTCTTGAGGTAATGTGATATGTTGCTCCCGAATCAATGAGCCATATATCTACAAATCTCTTTCTGCCTTCCACGGTGGTTGATGCTTCATAACATAGAGCATCTTCATCATCTGAAATGTTTGCGATATTGCCTTGTGGATTGAAGTTTTTACCTAGACTCCAACAATCTTTCTTCAAGTGACCCTTCTTTCCACAGTTGTAGCACTTTAAATTATTTTTTGCTTCTTGACTTTGATCTACCATATTTGTGACTTCTTCTTTGGCTACGTTCTATTGATCTCCCTCTCATCGTTGTCAACGCTTATACTTGTTGCAGACTTACTTGTCTGTCTTCCTTGTTCTTGAGCCGATTTTCTTCTTTTAGAACAGCAGCTGCAACATCATCGAAGGCTAGACTGGTGACATTATTGTTTGTCAAGTTGACGATGAGTTGATCATACGAATTAGGTCGACTTTGAAGTAGAATTTCATCACGTTCTTGTTCTCCTATTGTACAACTTAAGGATGTAAGCTGAGAAAATAAAGTGTTCAATGTATTTAAGTACTCCGTCACTGAAGTAGATTTTGGCATCCGGAGAGTGTACAATTTCCTCTTAAGGAAAATTTTATTGTGCAACTATGTGGCCTCGTACAGTTTGGTGAGATTATCCTATATCTTCTTAGTTGTCTTATTCTCCTCGATGCTTGACAATACTTCATCTGCTAATGCTAGATGAAAGTTTTCCATAGCATTCTTGTCCATTTCGATCCATTTGTTGTTATCTGTGAAATCTACTAGTCTTTCACTGATAGCTGCTAGACAACTGTCTTTCCTCAGGATGACCTTCATCTTCAATTTTCACAATGAGAAATTTCTCCCATTGAACTTTTCAATATCAAATTTCGTTGCTATAGCTTCTATTACGGATAGCTCCCACTATTTCACTATCGTGAATAGTTCTCTAGAACCTTCAAAGAATGGGTAATACCTTCTTACTTTCTTATGTTGGAGAATCCACATTTTAGTGGCAACCACAAAGACAATAAGTAGATATTACACACTCAAATCTGGCTCTGATACCAATTGTTGCGGAATACAGCTATCGAATTGAGCAAAATCGCAATTGATAATTTGATAAAATAAAAATGAAGATAAAGAAGACATAAATTTTACGTGAAAAATCTTAAATAATATAAGGTAAAAACCACGAGTAACGGCAGAAGAAATTCACTATGAGAAAATAGGAATTACAACTTCTCTCGATCTACAAGGAGAAAACAATAACAATTCTCTCTTGATAAAAATGAGAAAACAACTCTTAAGAAAATTCTCTAAATTCTCTAGTATTGGGAGAAAGCTAGAATGATTTGGGATGGTTTTGAAGCTAAATAGATTAGGGTATTTATAGTTTAAGCTTAAAGGCTAATATTGTAAATACTCTAAAGTATAAGGACTAAATTGGGTAATTATCCCTTGATAATTTTCAACAATTGCTGCAAACTTTGAACCAAAATCAACCGCCCCATTATTTGTCGACTGCCACTTAATTTGACTTTCAACAAATAACACAAGTCATAACATGACACACAAGTCATAACATAACTCATTTCAATCAATAATAATCATAGTTAAATTCAATCAATAATAATGATAGTCCAATTCAATCAATAATATTCATGGTATAAGCTAACTAAAACAATCACATTAAATGTTATGCAGATGATTGTGCACCCACCCATACCCCAAACATATCATCAATGAGTGGGTTCCCCAGAACCACTAAAACTACAAACACACCATATTCGAAGAGTGGGGTCCACCATAAAGGCAGAGGCCACTAAATCCGAAAAGTGACATTTACCCTGTCGAGTGAACGCACTGAACTTCCCCTATCATATTCATCCCATCATGACATACAAATGGCACACATATCCAATATCTGATTTGATCGGAATAACACATATCTAAATAACAAATACTTGAATATCATATATCTGAATTCTGATCTGATCCGAATATAATAATTACATATACAAATAATCTGAGTCCGATAAATAACACATATCACATATCATACTTTTGAGTTTCAAATGATACATCAAAGTCACATAACCATCATGCTCGAAATCAACTTTCAATTAACATATTATCATAAATATAATTAATTCAACATTACCATAAAAATTCATGCTTCCACTCAAATTCAGACAACCAAACAATTATCACAGATAATATTTAACACCGGATAGAGACACTTCTCAACAAAATAGCTAATGTCGATCGTAACGCCTATTACGATCAACTCGAGTAGGGATTCCACCCGAATTAGTTCCTACAGAATAATAATATAATTATTATATTATTCTAAAATTAACGATAAAAATATACCTACTAAAATTTATAAATATACGCTTACGATCAACACAAGCAACTCGAGTTGCAACTCGAGTTGAAGTTCTTGAGTGACAGTGGAGGAGACGATAACTCGATTTCCGGTTTGAAATTTCCTACAATAATTACGACGCACAAATCAAACCCCAATAAACCAATGTTTGAATTAAAGCAATAATTATCGACGACTAAACAAAATAATTCCATATTCGGTTTGGGGGACCAATAGTAGGTTCAGATCGAATAAGGGTTGCCAGAACAGTTAAACGAGTCTATCAGCGATGAGAATGCACCAGAAGCAGCTCTCGAGGCCGAAAAGGGCACAGTCAACCTCGATAAAAAAGGTCGGTCACAAAAACCAATGCTGCCAAATGATGGTAGCAGTACCCAAGCAACCCTAATGATGGGTCACACGACCGATGAGGCTTCCCCGACGAGCCTCGACGGCGAATTAAGGGGAAACATAGGATTAACAATTAGAGCATCGCTACCCAAAAATAAACCCGAGTCATATACCGAGCCAATCAAAACCCAGACAGTAAGTAGTAAAAACAGTAATTGTCTTGAAGTCTCGAATCGTGTAGAGATTTCCCTAGAGTCAAAGAATAACTAAAATATCTTATATTAGTGTATAACCAGATCAATATAGATAATCAGTAATAACTCAGTAACAAAAACAGAATCAATAATAGTAACAACTAAAATAGTAACAGTTATGAATGTTATAAAATTAACTTTTGTGTGATACTCGAGAAACAGTCAGGACACCCGAGTTACTCTAGTAATAAGGCGATTGTCTTGTTTGCCAGTTGTACACACTCGTTTTTGTTCGGGTTTTTTAAAATATTATTTATTTATTATTATTATTATTATTATTATTATTATTTCTTCTTTTTTCAGGAACCATGTTTAACCCCAACTACCCCAACAACACCACATCACCTGATGGTTAGCTTCCCACATTCCAAACGCTCTCTTCCACGTACAACAAACGCCGAAAACGCAGGGAGCACTTCCCATATTTTTTTCATTTAAAATGGGGACGAGGAATACGTTCACCGGGGGACACTACGTGGGGGCTTTCCTTTCTATTTATTTATTTATTTATTTTTTGATAGACACCAGGGGGAGTCAAAGAAAACGTTTGCTGCCAATAAACAGGACAAAAAGATGGAGGAGTGAAGAGGGGAGGTCGTAGCCGCAGGTGATGAATCGAAGCTTCCCACCCTCACCACTCAATCTATTTAAGAATGAAAGAGGGGAAAGAAAGGCACACACACAAAGTCGTGTAATTATCATGGATAGAGAGCAGGAAGAGCTTCAATTCCTGGGTTTCTTTGGCATATTGAAAGAATCATTGAAGATCGTATGTTCATGGAAAAAATCTTAAAATCTTCACCCAGATTACTCTTTCATTCATTTTGCCTCTCTCCTTCATCTTCCTAGCTCACATCCAAATCTCACAGCTCATTTTTGCTAATATTTTGAACAACCAAGATGCCTTGAATTATACACAAGCAGGGACGCCTGGGTACGATAAATTGTCTGATGTAATATCATTCGAATGGGTTTCGTTTTGGCTCTTCAAAACTGCCTATTTCACTTTCCTTCTCATCCTTTCACTCCTCTCGACGTCGGTCGTGGTTTACATGATCGCATGCATTTACACAGGCAAGGAAACCTCATTCAAGAAAGTCATCAGCGTCGTACCCAAGGTTTGGAAGCGGCTTTTCATGACGTTCCTGTGGAGTTTCGCCATCGTTTTTGTCTACGGCATCGCTTCCGGCGTGGTGTTGTTGATGCCTCTTGCTGTTCTGGGATTCGGCGGGTTGGGGATGTCTGCTTTCGTTCTTCTCTTCATCCCCTACTTGGCGGGACTGGTCTATGTTTCCTTGGTCTGGCAATTGGCTAGCGTGGTTTCGGTAAGAAGATTTCGGGATGAAAGCCATGAAGAAGAGCAAGGCGTTGATAAAGGCCTCAATAGCACACGTAAACTTGTGTGATGAGCCAGAGCCAGAGCCAGCCAGTGATGATAGTGAAAGTAGGGTTAATGTTCACTTTCCAAAAGTTGGAATAAATAAACAACAATGGGTCATGTTCACACTATAGCTACGCAGGAAAGGTTGATTTTCAAGGCCTGATTTCCATGGGACCACATCACATTCAAGTTGATATAAAAGTGTAATCCAAGAAGCGACAATTGAGTGCCTAAGACCTTAAGGTTTTTTAATATTCTTAATTTTTTTTTTATTTTATTCTTTTTTATATTTACATATTGCACCATTTAATATTTATCTTGACTTTTTAAGGACAACTTTAACTAATTAAAGGTGATTAATTTGAATCGAAACTTTAAATTTAAATTTTTACAATTAAGACAACCGACAAATTAATTGATACCGAAAGGGCAGTTCAATGGTGCTAATCCTTCCTTGACTATAACCGACTCCCGAACCCGACATTTTTCTGGTAAAGTACAGATCAGGTAAGATGGTGTCTGATCCACCTAAATGTTTTTAATTGATCGGTGGCGACTCTAACCTAATTTTCCTAAGTCGAATCTCAATTCCGGGCCCAACCGAAAGATGGTTTTGATAGCTTGGCGACTCCGCTGGGGACATGTAAGTGAGTCAGGCCGAAATTAATTTTCGGTTGTCTTCTTATGCGAAAATGGTAAATTTAAATTTAAATTTATTTGTTCGATTTCAATTATTTATCTTTGATTATTTTTCAAATAAATAGTTGTACTGACTTTTTCTTCAATGATTTCAGATTTTTCAAAGTTTCCATCTAAGGCTCTATACCCGAGCTCCGAACCATATTTAAGTGGGGGTGAAAGCGACACCTTCGTGTGAATTTATTCACCGCACAGGCCTAGCAAGTAGCCTTCGAGATTCATATACCTTATGTCTTCGTATGAATTTATTCAGCGCATAGACATAAGGGAATGTGTCCTCTCAAGTTTAACTTAGTCCACACAAGCCTGTGATGGGTTTAGGACTAAGGGTCTGGCAAGTCCAAGGGGGCACCAGCAAGGAGAACTCGAGTACCATTTTAGAACCTAAACCGGGAGAGTACAGGGAATTAGAGCCCACCCCAAGACCTCATTCCAAACCCTAGGTTGCTTTGTTTTTTATTCAAAACATGTGAACTAGAAATTTATGCGGTTAGGACTTGCTCAAAATCAACTTGCGGGATAAAGATCATGTCTGGGTAGGAATCATAAGCATGTTGGGTATATATCGTGTGGGGTAGAACTTTTATTTTCATGACTGATTTAATTATTTTTTGCCTCACTAACTCTTTTCATTTTTGTTATTTTTTTTTATTTTCATCATTTGCATCATTCAAAATAGGTGTTGATCCACCAAAAACGTGTTTGTTAGACATAAACAATTTGCATTAATGGACAAAGGGGTTGTAATACAAGAGATAAAAATACAGAGGACAGTCTACAAGGCGACTATGTGTCACATTTAATCCAGAAGTCGTGGTGCCCACAATTGAAGAGTATATTACTCTGCTGCATTATAAAGGACTCATAATGAACTAGGTCAACATCAAGCACAATGAAAGTCTATCTCTGAAGAACTGACTGGCAGAGGTTGTAGGGGCAAGATAAAGGTTACTGATCTTGGGAGTCCCTTCAAAGGCAGAACGATAGCTGAAATTGGAGATCATTGCTGAAGAATTCAAGAAACAGACAAATGAACTTTACATAGTTCCTATCAATTGAGGGCTCCAATGACGTATTCGTTGAAAACAGGTTCAACAAAAGATAAATGCAAGAGATGCAGTCATTCGAGACTTCTTGGGCCAGTACAAAAAACAACTCAACATTTGCACGGTTCATCCAGAGAAGTCAGAGCGGTTCGACAAGTTATTCAACCGGTGACAGACGAAGGCAGAAGACTAGTCAAACATGTCAGAAGCTGTCAGGATATTTTTGTCTCTTAAAAGATAAAACATTTTTGTCCCCAATAAGGATTATTTCTAATAACAGACATAATTTTTGGATCAATGCCTCGAGCATTACATGCATCATGCATTCCTGCATATTTCGCATTACTTTTCTCTTTTTTATTACATTCACATGTCTAATAAAAATGAGAACATTTTGATCCTATGACATATAAGGAGCTTTACCAACAATTGTTTGACGCGCATGTGGTGTCACCATATCCAGAGAAATCGATGAAGCCCCGTACCCCAGGTAGTATGATGAGAGCGCTCATTGCGAATATCATAGCGGTGTCCTAGGGTGCACTATCAAGAACTACTCCACATTCAAGAGAATTGTACAGAAAATACATAACAAGAATTGAATCGACTTCAACAACTCAGGGGCATCCAAGTGAGGCAGATCATTTCATCATTTGAGGCATTTTGTTTGAATTTGTTTTCCATCTTTTCTCAAGTTTTTGTAAGGGCATTTAAATAAATTTATGTTACTTTAAAGATGCTGAGCAATGAATCACAGTTGCAAACATGCAATTCTTTGAATATCATCTGAATTAAGAAACTCTATAAATGGTTCAAAGTTACAGATATTTGACGAAGTAACATGATTTAAAAACAAGGACTTTGACCTTACCTAGAATATACACTCAAACACCATACCATGCTCTTGCAATTAACCAATATAACCTTTTCCTTTCATAAGGTGCGGACAACATGGGGCATCGTTTGCATATGACGATTACTATACTTTTTATTTAAGACGTTCAGTGATGATAATGATCTTAACAGATTTAATAGTCGAGTAGGTTAATCTAGTTTAGGTCAGTTGCTTGGAAATTAAACTCTAAAAATGAATTTTTTTTGACTTTCAACAAAACACCTAGACTATAACAGGTTCTTCTTTACAATCTTAAGAAATTAAATCCGTAAAACTGAGCTATTCCACTAAGGCAATTGGTTATAGAGGAAACTCAAAAGCCCTGGCTTTATGAATAGATTACATTCAAACCATGACATTGTTCGGACACTTGGCAATTCGGTGTTTGCTCCACTGCTTTTGTTAGGCCGAAGACTTTGTGATAAGATGAACCCTTCAGTTAAATCTGATAAAAATGATTATGATGTTAAGTTTTCCCTCTAAAGCAATTGGTTAAACGCCCCGGCTTTATGGATTTGGCTAGCCAGATAACGGCAAATTAAATCAAATTTATCTAAACAATGCATTTTTGGTAGTGATGGACTAAGGGAGTTAAGGAACACCTGTTATAGTCAAATTCACACGAGCACTCAAGAATTTCATTTTTAGATCGATATTTCTGCACTGCCTTTTGTTAGAGAAGCGTACAAAACTTGAACAAATGGAAGATATTAGAGGACCGAAATAGAAGGTCTAGTAATTGGTCATTCTAGTTACGTTATTTTGTCTGCATCCAATTGAAATGCCAAGCCAGAGAAAAAAAATATGTTGCAATAATCGAAAAATGACATTTTTTATGGCTGAAACCGTAGAGCCAACTCATCCACTTGAATATTTTTTAAAGAGCTATAACTCAGTAAGTATTAAACGAGCTATTGATTCCTTTTATATTCTTTGAACTCATGTTTATAATTTGATTCGATTGCGAACCTGAATTAAGGAGCAATATTTTACAATATTTTTATCATTTTCCCTCCTAAAACAAGAAAAAAGAGAAAAATATTTTCAAACAGAACCGTCTCAGATTTGAAAGGTCTGTAAAGCCAAAGCCTGAGAAGAAAATGGGGCACGATCGATCCCAAGGACCAGATCAGCAGACAAAAATGAGGCTCCATCCTAATTCATGTTGCATGCATATTAGGCATACTTAAGAGCTTCACATTTATCACGTACATAATTTTTTGTAGCTTTTAGAGTCAAGTTTCGACTTCAAGACGAAGGATACTCGATTCAAAAGCACCTTTAAAGATTGATGGTGGTTTCTTAACTCAGCAGCAAGAAGCTACACTTCAACCAACGCGACAGATTGAAAGATCGACATTCATCTTCAGATTCAACATTTCCAATATAAATTTTGTCTTGCTTGAGACAGTCTCATTTAATGCAGATGATTATCTCACTTGAGATTGCTTTTCTTAAAACAGACTTTGTCTCACTTGAGACTATTTTACTCGAAAGAAGATTTATTTCACTCAAGATTGTTTTTCTTAAAACAAGATTTGTCTTTCTTGAGATCGTTTTCACTTGAAGGAAGGCATTTTATTTCACTCAAGACTATTTTTAAAGAAGATTTTATATCGTTTGATATAGTTTCCCTCGAAACAGAAAATTTGGTCTCCCTTGAGACAGTTTCTCTTGAAACATAAACATTGAAAACATTTCCCTTGAAATGAATTTTGTCTCTCTTGAGATAGTTTCCCTTGAAACAAAATTTTGTCTCCCTTGAGACAGTTTCTCTTAAAGCATAAACATTTCCCTTGAAATGAATTTTGTCTCTCTTGAGATAGTTTCCCTTGAAACAAAATTTTGTCTCCCTTGAGACAGTTTCTCTTTAAACATAAACATTGAAAGCATTTCCCTTGAAATGAATTGTGTCCCTCTTGAGATAGATTCCCTTTAAACAAAATTTTGTCTCCCTTGAGACGGTTTCTCTTGAAACATAAACTTTGAAAACAGTTTCCCTTGAAATCTTTGAATATGTTTTACAGTAAACAAATTTTGTCTCCCTTGAGATAGTTTCTTTTGGAACTAAGTTTTGTCTCTCTTGAGACAGTTTCTCTTAAAACAAATTTTGTCTCTTTTGAGACAGTTTCCCTTGAAACAAGATCTTTGAATCTGTTTTCCTTGAAAAAAATTTCGTCTCCTTTGACACAGTTTCTTTTAGAACTAAGTTTTGTCTCTCTTGAGACAGTTTCTCTTGAAACAAAATTTTCCCCTCTTGAGACAGTTTCTCTTGAAACACCAATCGTTGAATATATTTCTCTTGAAACAAAATTTTGTTTCCCTTGAGACAGTTTCTCTTGAAACACAAAAAACCTTTGAACTTATTTCTCTTGAAACAACACAAAAAAGAACATTTGAAAATATTTCTTTTGAAACACAAAGACCTTAGAGTTCGATTTCACTCAGCTCAAAGGCACCATCATTCGCAACATAACTCAAGGCTAGAAGGGCTATCTGCCACCAAAAGACATTCGAGTTCGATTACAATCAGCTCAAAGGCACATCATTTGCAGCATAACTTAAATCGAGAAGGGCTATCTGCCACCAAAAACCTGACGAATTTGATTTCATTCAGCTCGATGACAGCGATGAACTACTTTTTGGAAGAATTTTCAAGCTGAAATCTTTAAACCGAAAAGAAGACAAAGGCCCAATTCCAGGAAGCCCAATCACATTTGAGAACACCGGACAAAAATTGATTGTCTTTTTTCGTCTTTGCCCTATTCTTGTTAATATAAAAATGTGCAAAGAGGGGCAGCTGTAGACACTCATTTTTGTCCGGGATTTTTTTAAATATTATTTATTATTATTATTATTATTATTATTTCTTTTTTCATGAACCATGTTCAACCCCAACTACCCCCAACAACACCACATCACCTGGTGGTTAGCTTCCCACATTCCAAACGCTCTCTTCAACATACAATAAACGCTGAAAACGCAAAGAGCACTTCCCATATTTTTTTCATTTAAAATGGGGACGAGGAACACGTTCACCGGGGGACACTACATGGGGGCTTTCCTTTCTATTTATTTATTTATTTTTTTGATAGACACCAGGGGGAGTCAAAGAAACGTTTGTTGCCAATAAACAGGACAAAAAGAGAGAGGAGTGAAGAGGGGAGGTCGTAGCCGCAGGTGATGAATCGAAGCTTCCCACCCTCACCACTCAATTATTTAAGAATGAAAGAGGGGAAAGAAAGGCACACACACAAAGTCGTGTAATTATCATGGATAGAGAGCAGGAAGAGCTTCAATTCCTTGGTTTCTTTGGCATATTGAAAGAATCATTGAAGATCCTATGTTCATGGAAAAAATCTTCACACAGATTACTCTTTCCTTCATTTTGCCTCTCTCCTTCATCTTCCTAGCTCACATCCAAATCTCACAGCTCATTTTCGCTAATATTTTGAACAACCAAGACTCCTTGAATTATACACAAGCAGGGACGCTTGGGTACGATACATTGTCTGATGTAATATCATCCGAATGGGTTTTGTTTTGGCTCTTCAAAACTGCCTATTTCACTTTCCTTCTCATCCTTTCACTCCTCTCGATGTCGTTCGTGGTTTACACGATCGCATGCATTTACACAGGCAAGGAAACCTTGTTCAAGAAAGTCATCAGCGTCGTACCCAAGGTTTGGAAGCGGCTTTTCGTGACGTTCCTGTGGAGTTTTGCCATCGTTTTCGTCTATGGCATCGCTTTCGGCGTGGTGTTGTTGGTGCCTCTTGCTGTTCTGGGATTCGGCGGGTTGGGGATGTCTGCTTTCGTTCTTCTCTTCATCCCTACTTGGCGGGACTAGTCTATGTTTCCTTGGTCTGGCAATTGGCTAGCGTGGTTTCGGTATTGAAAGATGATTTCGGGATGAAAGCTATGAAGAAGAGCAAGGCATTGATAAAGGCCTTAATAGCACACATAAACTTGTGTGATGAGCCAGAGCGAGCCAGTGATGATATTGAAAGCAGGGTTAATGTTCACTTTCTAGAAGTTGGAATAAATAAAAAACACTGGGTCATGTTCACTTTCCAGAAGTTGGAATAAATAAACAACACTGTGTCATGTTCACACTATAGCTACGCAGGAAAGGTTGATTTTCTAGGCCTGATTTCCATGGGACCACATCACATTCAAGTTGATATAAACGTGAAATCCAAGAAGCGACAAATGAGTTCCTAGGACCCTAAGGTTTTTTAATATTCTTAATTTTATTTTTTTTTATTTTATTTTGTTCTTTTTTATATTTACATATTACACCATTTAATATTTATCTTGACTTTTTAATGACAACTTTAACTAATTAAAGGTGAGTAATTTGAATCGAAACTTTAAATTTAAATTTAAATTTTCGCAATTAAGACAACCGACAAATTAATTGGTACCGAAATGACAGTTCAAGGGTGCTAATCCTTCATTGACTGTAACCGACTCCCGAATCCGACACATTTCTAGTAAAGCGCAGATCAGGTAAGATGGTGTCTGATCCACCTAAATGTTTTTAATTGATCGGTGGCGACTCTAACCCAATTTTCCTAAGTTAAAGCCCAATTCCGGGCCCAACCGAAAGACGATTCCGACACCAATCAGTGTATCCAAGTTAGTGTTACACCACTTCATTGTCGATTAGGCGCCAGATGCCCCAATACTCAACGGAGTAAGTCGGTGGGTGTAAGTTTTCGATGCAAAATTTTGGAACTCACCCATGAGTAATCGATGATGCTTCGACAGTGTTAGAGGGGTGCGTAAGCTCCAAAATACATAATCCCTCAGTCACGCCATGATACTAGCCACAAATTATTGTTTGTTGTATTGTATCATATATTAATATGTACATAGTAGAACTAGAGACGCATTCAGATAATGTATACCAGAATTAATCTTGCATTTAGATAATGCATACCAGAGTTAGTCATGTATTCAGATAATGCACAATAGATTGAGTATCGTATTTAGGTAATGTACATCAGAGTAAGCATAACTTTCAGATAATGTATAACAAATACAAATATTAGGGTTAGGGACCTATACTTTAGAAATAAAATAGCTAAGCCTTAAGTAGGTAGGACTTTACTAGATCATGCATATATCTACTACTTAGTACCATATCCTCAACATGCTTGGATTTATGAATTCTTATGATGCTCTAGATTAGCGATTATATGTTGGGCTTTGTAAGCTCAACCTTCGGATGTTTTTCGTTGACATGTTAGTAGCATGAGCAGTTCGAGGAGCACCGTTGAGCATCTCCTTCAAAGTACCGTACCATAGCTTAGTGGGCATATGCATTCATAGTTTCTTACTTATATATTCAGTTTATTAAACTCAGAGTTTTATTATTTGATTTTAAATTATATGTCACGGAGCTCATGTTTGTAAAATGATTTTATACAATATTTATGTTTTATCTATGATATTATTCAATATGTTTTAAGAAAATAAATGAACAACTTTTGAGAATCAGGGGTTACCTCGGTAGCCCACCATGGCACTTTAGGCCCATTTGGGTTTAGGGTGTTACAACGGCTATCACCATTAGCACCAATACAACATTAAGCATTAGAAAAGTCTGACTTGGATTATGGTGTCTCATTTAGAATTGAACTCAAATTCAATTCACCTTAGCGAACCGCCACTAAGTTTGTTCATAGGAAGTCAAATTATGACCAACTGATTATTCCACCCAATAGTAAATCAGAACAACATTCAAGTCAACGTGCACTTTTTTGAAATGAAAGTGTCGAGATTACTAAAGGAAAGACCGCTTGTCAATGTAAGTTTTCAGAAAATCAAGAATATTATCCGAAGATAATAAATGCTTTTTAATTCTCACAATAGGAACTGAATCATAGCTATCCTTTAGCCAAATAAAAATTTAGCTAAGCATGATTGAAATTACACTTAGCATTTTTGAAAAGAAAATAAAATCTAAAGTAAAATGAAAGAAAGAAAAAGAACTTTAATAAAATAAATCCCGAGAGAATTTTATAAATAAAAAGAAAAAGTACATTCTCAAGCTTCACCCTAAGGGATATTTATAGTTTAAGAATAACATAAGGATAAAAGAATTTTTCAAAATAAAAATATCCTAATAATAATCCAAAAGGTTTATCCATATTTTTCTAAATTCAAACTTAAATTCTCTAAGACAATTTCGTCTGTCCACCTTTCAGAAGATATTGACTGGATTTCATTCTAGAAGCTACTGCTGATTGGACGATCCAAATCTGTCATATCGAAAATTGTTGTGCTCAGGTCGTGCCCATGACTTCAGTCACAATTCTAGAAAATAAAAATTGCAGAATTCACCCTTTTACTTCTAGTTCTAGAAAACAAGTTCATGCACAAAAATAAGTCAAAATAAAACCAAATCAATATTATCAAATCAACAACGAGGAATAATTATCAACAACATATATTCAAATTCGAACACTCATCTTTGATAAATTTGACTGATTTATTTTGATAGATATAAAAGAGTGAGACATATAAAAGTAAAAAAATGAATTATAAGTGTAACATCCCAAAATACGGGTTAGTGACCAAAATTGTAAAATTTTAGAATATGATGATTAAAGTATAATAGTTTAATAGTTTAATGATTTGTTCAGAAATATTTCCTAAAAGTTTATAGTAATTATCCAAAGAATTAAAGGGCAAAATGGTCATTTGACTTGAAATTATAATTAAATGATATATAGGCATGTGGGATAAGGATGAGGAGATATTTTTTCTCCACTTCATCTCCTTTGTTCTTCCACACGAGAGAGAGAGACATCAAAGGTGAGTTTGTTATTTTGTTAATTGTTTGTTGTTTTAAAAGTTGGGCTATGATCACTAGATGATAATTAAGCTTAAGGAAAGCTTAAGTTATCTTAAAAGCAAAAGATAAAAGAGTTATGATAGATTAAAGAAAATGAGTTTTTATATGAAATCATGGAATAGAGTTGATAAGTTGAATTTTAAGTTGAATTTGACTTGTCATCTATGAGAATAAGAAGATAGAAGTGTTAGAATTGTATTTAGAACATATTGAAATTTTAGTATGATTCTTGAATTTCATATGAAGAATAGGATTTTGAAGTCATAGAGGATTTTCATGGATATAAGTTAGTTTAAGTAATGGTATTTGAGTTTAATGATATGGTAGGGGTTTAAAATAGAAGAATTGAAGGAAAATTTGATGATTTTCGAGCTTAAAATACAATTTCTGGGTAGAGGGAACCGATACCCTATGAATGGGAATCGATTCCCCCTATTGAACGAAAAATTCCAGTATATTCAGGGGGTATCGATTCCCCTGGGGGGGTATCGATTCCCCCCTAAATGAAAATATAGAATTTGATTCATTAAACCGGTTTAAGTTATTAACATCAAGTTTAAAGTTTAGGCTTCTGATAGTTGTTTTGAAATGATATATTTATGTAGATATTGAGCCTAAACAAGTTCCGGAATAATCAAAGGATTATAATCGAATCAAAGTAAGGCTAAGGTGAGTGCAATTTAATTTGTACTTATATTATTGAATAAACATTGGCTTGCGATGAGCTAGTGATGGAGTTACTATGGTAAGAAGTAACTCCTAAAATGTGATTTGATTGGTAATTTATGTGATGATTTGTTTGATTATGGGGTATGTGTTAAAAGACAATGATCTAAATGACTACATGAATCATGTGGTATAAGTTATGTGATTACATGTATGTATTAATATATATTGCTTGCATTACATGTTAATGTGATTATGAATAGGTAGAAAGGAAACAAATGATGATATAAGAATCTATTATAAGATATATGATATGAAAATAAGATAGTGAGCTATGTGAAAGAACTATGAGCTTATATGAATATGTGATATGAATGAAGCTATATGATACGATCTATGTGATTACATGCACATATGATATATGTTATATGAAATAACATATGAATAGGCAATACGTGATACATGTGATATGATATGGAATATATGGTTACACATACATGTGGTATATGACAGAAGAGAAATGTCAAGTAATGTGAACTGTTAAATGATAATGCCCATGTTATGTGATATGAGAGCTAGGGTATAGTTGGCATGCCAAGGGTCGAGGGTTTACCTATGTTCTTCGGGACATATGGACTGTTTACCTATGTTCTTCGGGACATATGGACTGTTTACCTATGTTCTTCGGGACATATGGACTGTTTACCTATGTTCTTCGGGACATATGGACTGATTACCTAGGTTCTTCAGAATCTATGGACTGGTCCTTCGGGACATTGATCGAGCTGTTGTGACAGCATATTGGTTTACAACCTCAATGTACTCACATACCTTAAGTTCTCAAAAGTATACATGGGCTAATACATGGTCTTTACAGAGAGTAAATAAATAAATTGATTTGCTACTATGTATATTTTGTTGTGAAGTAGTATATGTGTTCCATGGTATGTAGAGAAATGTTCGATATATATATATATATTTATACGATAAAAATGTATTAAAAGTACTTGTATTATCTTATGTTATCATGTATACTGAATTATATGCGACACGATTGAATTCATAGATTGAATGTTTATATTTATGAGAAATGCATTATTATTATTATGTTTTTGCTTCACTAAGTCTATGACTTAGCGTGTAAGTGATTTACACGTAGGTACTGAGAAGCAGAAGGATCAAAGCTAAGTTCAAAGTAACAACATATCTCTGCTCAAAGATCAGATCAGAAGTAAATTACACAGTATGTATTATTATGTGATAAATAGGTTGGCATGTAAATAAAGTAGGTAAATTAGGTATTTATGCTCTGATCGAGTTTTGTAATATTTTAAACATATTTATATAAGTATAAATGCAAAGAAATGAACGGTTAAATTTTTACGAGTGTTATATACATTTACGAAAATCACTGTAGCAGGTTACTGTAGTACTGTTCATATCGTATTTCACCGTTCATAAACACGTTTTTATCTCAAAATATTATACCAAATACAATTGAATAATATTTGATTGTATTTTCTTAATATAAATTCAAATGTTCAGTTATTTTACAAGAGTAAAGATTTTGAAAATGTCAATGTGACATCTCAGACTCGCATTCAAGTCGGGTACGGGTTGGGGTGTTACATATAATGGTATCAGAGCTACGGTTTAGCCGATTCTCGGCATAAACAAGAGTCTAGGGTGTCTTATAATGTATACATGCCAACAAAATAGTGAAAACTTCTGATCTGGTATAGTAATGAGTATGTTGTTTTGCTAATAGAACGATATGTTTATTCTTAATAGATGTCCGGACATGATAGTTATAGAAGTCAAGCGGGAGATGATCGGCCCGCTGAGAGTAGTAATTCACCTGCCCTGGCCAGGCAAGGTGAAGAACAGACACCTTATGGAGTGCCTGTAACTGATCAAAATGTGTTCTTTAGAACATTAGATGCTGTATTGACGCATTTTCAACCTCCTGTTACTTCAACTCCAAGAATGAATGTTGCAAAGGAGTTGAAGGGTTTAGGAGCCACAGAGTTTAAAGGTGATGCCGAAGAAGGTCCTGTTGCTGCGGACCTTTGGCTTAATGATGTAAAAATTATGTTAGATGGACTCCACTGTTCTAATGTAGAGAAGTTAGATGGAGTGGTCTCCTTGCTTCGTGGGCAAGCGAGAATTTGGTGGACAAATGTCACTTTGAGAATGACCAATGATCAAGTGACATGGTCTCTGTTCTTAGAAGAGTTTAAGCATAAGTATATAGGAGACCAATTTATCAGGCAAATGAAGCAAGAATTTTTGAATCTGAAACAGATGAATCGCACAGTGTATGAGTACGAGTGCGAGTTTAATAAGTTAAGTCGTTTTGCGGCTGAGTTGATCCCAACAGAGAAGGATGTGTGTGAGTGGTTTGTAGAGGGCTTGCGCCCAAGGTTGAAAGAAATGTTAATAGTATTGAACTTGTCCTCATTTCAAGAAATAGTAAATCGTGCTAAAGCTCTAGAGATAGCTCAGAATGAAAGGTTTGGGGATCAAAGAACCCAATCATCTAAAAGAACCGGGGCTTTATCGAGTTCTGCACCACCCAAGAGGGGTAGAGATTCTGGTACTCAGTCTCAGGCAAGGTCTGGATTGGTAGAATCCTCCGTTAGAGAATCAAATCAGAGGAAAGCTAGACAGACCCAATCAGTAGGGTTTGGTGAGGACAGAACCCAACAGAGACATTGTCAGATTTGTGGAAAATATCATGGTGGAATATGTAGGGTAGAATCCGGAGCTTGTTTCCGATGTGGTGAAATGGGACATTTTGTGAGAGATTGCCCATTGGGGAAAGGAGAACCAGTACAGTCGAAATGATCTGCTTCGATATCTTGGAGAGGGAGAGGAAGAGGTAGGAGCCAACTTGAATCCTCTACTCAACAAGAAATACGCTCCACTGCTCGAATGTATAATATTAATACCAATGAAGATTTTGATGATCCGGAGATAATAGCAGGTATCTTTCGAGTGTAAAATAAATACATTATGATAATGATTGATTTAGGCTTGTTTGTTCATATATTAGTAGTAAATGGGTGAAAGAATTGAGAATTCAATTAGAAATTATTCATAGTAATATGACAGTGACAAATTTATTAGGGTACAGTGTGTGGATAAGTAAGATATATTGAAAGTGTCCCATTATTATTCAATGAATTTGAAGTAAGATTGAAAATAAACCAGTTTTATAATTACCATAAAAATGTTCATTATAATTGAAAAGAGTAGAGTTAAACAGTTTAGATGAATTGGAAATTATAATGTTAGAGGATTTATATCGTTCTGAAATAGAATAGTTTCTTTGCTGCATTGATAAGATAAAGTATAGGGGATGATTCTTATAAGGAGAATATTAAAAGATCAAATGATGCAGAATATTGTTATAGAAAAGTTTAAGAATATGTACATCAGTGATCAGTTTATAAGATAAAGGAAAATGGAATGGTTGAATCTGAACCATAAAAAAAATTATATGGTAATTAGAGATTAAAAAAAATATAGATGGATTATTGGTATGGAGTGATGAAAATAGAGGTTATTGTCTATATAATGAGTTACATTATATGGATTTTAGAAAGGTTAAAGTAAATTGCATTGGAGATGTGTAGACAATATCTTATCTCCTGGTGCAATGAAAATTCGAGGACGAATTTTCTTAAGGGGGGAAGATTTGTAACATCCCAAAATACGGGTTAGTGACCAAAATTGTAAAATTTTAGAATATGATGATTAAAGTAGAATAGTTTAATAGTTTAATGATTTGTTCGGAAATATTTCCTAAAAGTTTATAGTAATTATCCAAAGAATTAAAGGGCAAAATGGTCATTTGACTTGAAATTATAATTAAATGATATATAGGCATGTGGGATAAGGATGAGGAGATATTTTTTCTCCACTTCATCTCCTTTGTTCTTCCACACGAGAGAGAGAGACATCAAAGGTGAGTTTGCTATTTTGTTAATTGTTTGTTGTTTTAAAAGTTGGGCTATGATCACTAGATGATAATTAAGCTTAAGGAAAGCTTAAGTTATCTTAAAAGCAAAAGATAAAAGAGTTATGATAGATTAAAGAAAATGAGTTTTTATATGAAATCATGGAATAGAGTTGATAAGTTGAATTTTAAGTTGAATTTGACTTGTCATCTATGAGAATAAGAAGATAGAAGTGTTAGAATTGTATTTAGAACATATTGAAATTTTAGTATGATTCTTGAATTTCATATGAAGAATAGGATTTTGAAGTCATAGAGGATTTTCATGGATATAAGTTAGTTTAAGTAATGGTATTTGAGTTTAATGACATGGTAGGGGTTTAAAATAGAAGAATTGAAGGAAAATTTGATGATTTTCGAGCTTAAAATACAATTTCTGGGTAGAGGGAACCGATACCCTATGAATGGGAATCGATTCCCCCTATTGAACGAAAAATTCCAGTATATTCAGGGGGTATCGATTCCCCTGGGGGGGTATCGATTCCCCCCTAAATGAAAATATAGAATTTGATTCATTAAACCGGTTTAAGTTATTAACATCAAGTTTAAAGTTTAGGCTTCTGATAGTTGTTTTGAAATGATATATTTATGTAGATATTGAGCCTAAACAAGTTCCGGAATAATCAAAGGATTATAATCGAATCAAAGTAAGGCTAAGGTGAGTGCAATTTAATTTGTACTTATATTATTGAATAAACATTGGCTTGCGATGAGCTAGTGATGGAGTTACTATGGTAAGAAGTAACTCCTAAAATGTGATTTGATTGGTAATTTATGTGATGATTTGTGTGATTATGGGGTATGTGTTAAAAGACAATGATCTAAATGACTACATGAATCATGTGGTATAAGTTATGTGATTACATGTATGTATTAATATATATTGCTTGCATTACATGTTAATGTGATTATGAATAGGTAGAAAGGAAACAAATGATGATATAAGAATCTATTATAAGATATATGATATGAAAATAAAATAGTGAGCTATGTGAAAGAACTATGAGCTTATATGAATATGTGATATGAATGAAGCTATATGATACGATCTATGTGATTACATGCACATATGATATATGTTATATGAAATGACATATGAATAGGCAATACGTGATACATGTGATATGATATGGAATATATGGTTACACATATATGTGGTATATGACAGAAGAGAAATGTCAAGTAATGTGAACTGTTAAATGATAATGCCCATGTTATGTGATATGAGAGCTAGGGTATAGTTGGTATGCCAAGGGTCGAGGGTTTACCTATGTTCTTCGGGACATATGGACTGTTTACCTATGTTCTTCGGGACATATGGATTGTTTACCTATGTTCTTCAGGACATATGGACTGATTACCTAGGTTCTTCGGAATCTATGGACTGGTCCTTCGGGACATTGATCGAGCTGTTGTGACAGCATAGTGGTGCACAACCTCAATGTACTCACATACCTTAAGTTCTCAAAAGTATACATGGGCTAATACATGGTCTTTACAGAGAGTAAATAAATAAATTGATTTGCTACTATGTATGTTTTGTTGTGAAGTAGTATATGTGTTCCATGGTATGTAGAGAAATGTTCGATATATATATATATATATATATATATATATATATATATATATATATATATATATTTATACGATAAAAATGTATTAAAAGTACTTGTATTATCTTATGTTATCATGTATACTGAATTATATGCGACACGATTGAATTCATAGATTGAATGTTTATATTTATGAGAAATGCATTATTATTATTATGTTTTTGCTTCACTAAGTCTATGACTTAGCGTGTAAGTGATTTACACGTAGGTACTGAGAAGCAGAAGGATCAAAGCTAAGTTCAAAGTAACAACATATCTCTGCTCAAAGATCAGATCAGAAGTAAATTACACAGTATGTATTATTATGTGATAAATAGGTTGGCATGTAAATAAAGTAGGTAAATTAGGTATTTATGCTCTGATCGAGTTTTGTAATATTTTAAACATATTTATATAAGTATAAATGCAAAGAAATGAACGGTTAAATTTTTACGAGTGTTATATACATTTACGAAAATCACTGTAGCAGGTTAATGTAGTACTGTTCATATCGTATTTCACCGTTCATAAACACGTTTTTATCTCAAAATTTTATACCAAATACAATTGAATAATATTTGATTGTATTTTCTTAATATAAATTCAAATGTTCAGTTATTTTACAAGAGTAAAGATTTTGAAAATGTCAATGTGACATCTCAGACTCGTATTCAAGTCGGGTACGGGTTGGGGTGTTACAATAAGTGTTATTATTTGTGATTTTTTAATAAGATATTTTGAATGAGACAATTTTAAAAACCAAAAGAAACACATTTAGTGGGACGTACGAAGTACTTAATATTTGATAAATGATCGATCATTTCAAATTTTATTTTTGAAAGATCTTAATATTTTATTTTAAGGTAAAATATCTCATAGTTAGACAAAAATCGAGTTAACTACCAATTAATGTTTTTTACTATATAAACTGAAATACTAACGTGATAGATCTATATATGATATCACATTAAAACAATATTTTTAAATTAATTAATTATATATAGTTTTTTTTATTAAATTATATATAATTATTTTAATAAAAATAATTATATATAATTAATTAATTTTAAAATATTTTTTTATTGACATAGCATCTCACGTAGACATGTCATATTAATATTTTCGTCGACATAGATCTATTTAGTTAACAAAAAATATTGACGGTTAATCAACTAATAATCTTCATTCAACAATGAGATATTTTACCTCAAAAATAAAATGTTGGGTTTAAATACTTTAAAAATAATAGAGATCAGAGAGACTATTTTATCAACATGCGATGATTTATCATTATATTCCTTAAACATCACTCATAATTTAAATTTTAATATTATAAATAAAATAAAAAGTTGATTTTATAATATATTTTTATATTATTAAATTTAAATAAAAAAATTAATAAGATAAATAGAAATAATTATATAAAATATATAATACTTTTATATTAGTATGTATATATTTTATAATTGAAATTAAATAATTTTTATTTAAATGTAGCTAGTTTTCAGATCGAATTGTTTTTATTTACGTTTTAATCATCAAAACATGATTTAACCGTAGAGTTAAGAAACGTTTTTATTTATATTGATGGTGGAAGAATATTTTTTTAACAAAGGATACGATAAATTATAGATAAATAGTTGATAAATTATAGATAAATAGTTGAGAAATTATGGAGGATGCAACATTGGATTAAGAAAAACAGTCAAGAAACTGTGAAAGGTGTGAGAGAGTTCGGCTAACGAATCAACTTATCTCAGTTATTTAAAAAATTAATGTTGTTCTTAAATGTTACAAATTTAAACACCAGCGATTGCAGTAGGATGATTGAACATTCATTGTCAAATCGTTGAAATTTTTCCAAATAAAAAATTAAGCAAACTAGTTATTCCAGGCCCTACGCTCTTGTTTCCCTTTGGTTTAAAAAGCCTTTAGGAGGTTCAAGCGTTATAAAATATTAATCATTCCTAGTACATAATCGACTTTTGAATTCGTTTATATTTTTTAATCTCTATAGACTTGAGAAATTATTTTAAAAATAACTTTTAAATTTTTTTAATTATGATTTTATAGGTATTTGGTCATACCTAACTTTATATAATCGATAATAACTAATCTTTATTTTTAAAACCGATTTGTTTTTAGAAAAATCTGAATTCAAATATTTTTTAAAATAAAAAATCACGAAATTTAAGAAACTGTTTCGATAAATTTGAATACTAACTAATATCATATGTGAATCAAAACTCTAATTGATCTCGCTGGCTCTTCTGAAAAGGAAAACGACACTCCACTGGACATCTAGTAATAGAAGCCATTAATCGAGCCCAAAATTCGACTGATGATATAATAATGCAATCAAAGAATGAGAGGAGTAAACCCCTACATGCATTATTATTAAGAAATTTAAAGCACCAACGAGGGAGGGCTCCCAAGAAGATACCTAATAGATCAGAAAATCTATCATAGGTTGTACCTACTGCTATCTTTCACCGAGTCACTGGCCATATCTTTAAAGGACCCTTTCGATAGTCTCGCATGGGATTAAATTCTAGCGAGGTGAAGAGAACAGGAGCAATAAAATTAGTTACAGTAATTTACGACATTAAAATATTATAGTTGTGACATTAAGATTATAGTAAAATTACATTTTTCATTAAAAAAAAGAGTGGAATCAATCGGCAAAATAGCCCAAATAATGCATATGGGGTATATTATTTCCCAAACAAATGCACTTTGCTTATTATTTCTTCAAATGGGGTGATATCTACAGTGAACTCATGAATGCCTTGGATCTCTAGGCGTCTTCAATGTAATTTTTCCTGTGCAAAATGGTTTTGGAAATCTTGGCGTCTTTAGGTTTAATTAATACCAATGCTTAGTAATAATTGTTTAAGGCAATGCAATGATTCAACACAAATTACATACATTTAATAAAAAAAATTACCCGGTGAATGTGCACCGTACATGCATTCAACAATGTTTTTATTTTAATATTTAAATAAAATCTTTAATTTAATGTTTTAATAATATTTAGTAATGATTTAATAATAATTATTTGATAATATTTAATGATTTGATAATAATGATTTGATAACATTTTTGATTTAATAATACTCAATTATTCGAATATATATATTTATTACTAAAAGTTTAAAACGTCAATTTTGACTTCTTACTAAAATGAAAAATTGAGATCTATAATGGAATTTTTTTTGAAATAATTTTTACTAAAGGTTTCGAACTTTAATCGAGTCAAAAACTCATTTAACAGTATCGATAGTTTTCCAACGGTTGAATTTTTTAATTTAAAAATGTTTAATGATTTCAAACTAATGATTTAATAATGATTACTAATAATGATTTAATAATTATTATTAATTTAAAAATAAGAAATGATTTGATACTAATGATTTAGTAATGATTACTAATAATGATTTCATTATGGTCGTTGTACTTGTTCAGGAGTTTGTTCATCATAACCAACCTGCTCATTTACCGAAGGCATATGATCCGGTGTTGTAAATATATGTCCACCACCACTATGCTCTCTCATCTGAGGATAAATACTCGTATTTGTCATCATAGATGTCATCTGATCAAAATCATATGTTGCCCCAAACATGGGAGAGAACATGGGTGATTAATGAGGAACAAGATGACGAGTGTAGGGCGTAACACCATAATCACCAAACACTTGATGAAATGATCATGTGTGATCAAAAGATTCTGGTGGGATATTATCCATTACCGCTTGTTATGCTCCATGGTGAGAATAACTCCCACTCACAATCCTTCTTGTTTTCTCGGGTTTACCAAATTTTTTTTCTTATACTCTATAAATTGTCTTCTTTCTCTGTTCGTTGTCAAAAACGATTTTTCATGTTCCCAATAATAATAGGTAATCCGAACTCTGAAAGTCAAAGTCATCCGCTTGTATGGGAGTGAGCGTTGGCAAGTTGAAACCCCTGTTGTTCCAATGATTGATATGGTTGGCATGCCTCACAGCCCAATCCTCACTGACCCTGCCCCGCCCATCTAATCTGTGGAGAACGTAATGATTCTCTGAAATTCCTGTAATAGGTTGGTGGAAGCCGAAATGCCTCAACACTCTATCGGAAAATTGGAACTCCACAAATGCGAAAGGGATCAATGGTATAACAGCACACCAATATTGACAACCCTCCCAAACACATGGTTTTCAGAACCGGACCGGTTAGTGAACCGGCCATGCTACCAGTTCACTGGTTCAACCGGTCGAACCGGTCCGATCGGTCGGAAGAACCGGACGACATCATAATTATTTAAAAAATTAAATAAAAATACCAAAAATATTTAATAAAAAATAATTTTTTATATCACAAGTCATATTCAAAGCAAGTAATAACATATATAAATTAAAAACCATAAAATCAAGTGAAACAAAATGATTCAAATTAACTACAATATAATATTTAAGGTAAAACATATTAAATAATAAATATAATTATATAACTATAATTAAAAAATAAATTTGGGGCTAAAAAAAATCATAACAAAATGATATTGTTTGGTTTAATTTTTTATCACACATGGCTAAGAAACATAGAAGAGCATCCCAAAAGTCTAAAGAGTAAAAATATGAGAACAAAACAATCCCACATTGCTAACAAACATAGAAGAACATCACAACTAACTTCTATAAATAATAGAGGTAATTTGGCATTCAAAATCATGGAGCCTTTTGGTGAGCATTGAGTGAACTATTCTTTCACTTCAATCAAGCTCGAATTTTAGGTTTCAATTGAGCTTCTAAATTTTTTTTAGTTCAAGCCTTTTTGAGTTCAAGTTTCAATATTATATTTCGAGTTCGAGTTGAACTTGATAATTTTTAACTTGTGAGTTTGAGTGGAGTTGAGCTTACTTTTAAAGTTTTCAAGTTCGAGTCGAGCTCAGCAATACTCGAGTTCGACTTGGCTCGTTTAACAAACGACGTTTGGTTTAATTTTAAAAAACACACACAAAATTTTCGGTTTTTTCTGGTTTTCAGCCTGTCCGGTTCGAACGGTTCAGCGGTTCTGGCCGGTTCACTAGTAGCGGTTCAACCGGTTTAGATTGAACCGGACTAGGCAACGGTTCCCAGTTGAACCGGTCGGTCCGGTCCGATTTTCAAAACAGAGCCCAAACATGTTGCGGTACGCACGATATAATTTCTCTATCACCGTATGACCTCCAAATAAACTGTAAAATAAAATTATATAGTTATTATTTAGGGTTTAGGGTTTAAGGTTTAGAGTTTAGGGTTTAGGTATATATAAAATTCAACTAAATAAATAAACAACAATATTATATTATAAACATAATAAAAAATTAAATTACCTAATTAATTTTATATATACCTCAACTTTGCATTTGATGTCAATCTTAAACCTAAACTCTTTCACATTATTGTGTGACAACCCCGTTCCTTCTATTTTATGCCTCCATCTGTATACCATTCAAAATAAAATTCTCTAATTATTTATCCTTTACAAAATATTCTTTAATTAATTTAAGATAAAAAAATTTAAATAAAAAAATTATCTTCTGGCAAGAGGAAAGTCAATTGTAGTTAGGCTAATCGATGTTAACCATGGAATTCTGTGATATACACACGGTTGTAATAACATCGTACATCCACGGATTTCAGTCGTATACGCTTCATTTACAAGTAATGACGTCTTGCACATCTCACGATACAAGAACACCAATATTATCGACCCCTAACTATATTGACGGGTAATAAAGAAGTTACCCAAAAACAAAAATATTTCTCCTTCATCGTACGCCAATATTGCCCTTGGTGAATGAGCAGGTTGGTTATGATGAACAAACTCCTGAACAAGTGCAACGACCACAATGAAATCATTATTAGTAATCATTACTAAATCATTAGTATCAAATCATTTTTTATTTTTAAATTAATAATAATTATTAAATCATTATTAGTAATCATTATTAAATCATTAGTTTGAAATCATTAAATATTTTTAAATTAAAAAATTCAACAGTTGGAAAATAACGGTATCGATATTGTCAAATGAGTTTTTGACTCGATTAAAGTTCGAAACCTTTAGTAAAAATTATTTCAAAAAAATTTCCATTATAGATCTCAATTTTTCATTTTAGTAAGGAGTAAAAATTGACGTTTTAAACTTTTAGTAATAAATATATATATTTGAATAATTGAGTATTATTAAATCAAAAATGTTATCAAATCATTATTAAATCATTATTAATTCATTATTATCAAATCATTAAATATTATCAAATTATTATTATCAAATCATTATTAAATATTATTAAAATATTAAATTAAAGATTTTATTTAAATATTAAAATAAAAACATTGTTGAATGCATGTACGGTGCACATTCACCGGGTAATTTTTTTTATTAAATGCATGTAATTTGTGTTGAATCATTGCATTGCCTTAAACAATTATTACTAAGCATTGGTATTAATTAAACCTAAAGACGCTAAGATTTTCAAAATCATTTTGCATAGGAAAAATTACATTGAAGACGCCAAGATTTCCAAAACCATTTTGCATAGGAAAAATTACATTGAAGACGTCTAGAGATTCAAGGCATTCATGGATTCACTGTAGATATCACCCCATTTGGAGAAATAATAAGCAAAGTGCATTTGTTTGGGAAATAATATACCCCATATGCATTATTTGGGCTATTTTGCCGGAATCAACTATAACTCGGTAAATTACAATAACTTAATTAATATTAAGAGTATAGGGAATACACGCATGATGGACCGAGGAGTGTTAGGGTACGGTTGCAACTTCTAAATTTTTAAATTTATTTATATTTTCTATTGATTATCTAATTTAACATTCTAAAGTTTTATAACTCTACGCCTCTAAATTTTTTAATAAAACTTAAATTTCATACCCATTGACACAAATTTCTGTGTCTGTTTCTAAATATATGTTTTTTTAGCAATTTATCGAGTGTACTGTGAATAGATTCAACTCTCAGTATAATTTATATTTACGTATATTTTATTTGATTTAAATGTAATTACTGGCAAAGCTCAATATATGATCATGGTTCGATTGATCCCACAGAAAATGAAAAGAGAATTTTATGTATACAATAACTTATTTAAAATTTTAATTTTTATCAAAAAATTATTTTATAAAATTATATATACATTTATTTATATAGTTTTAAGTTTGATCTCATACGTTTTTCGAAATATTTTATAAAAATTAACTTATATAACAATAAATAATTCTCTTCCCACCCACTAAGCAATCTTTTTATTTCTTTCAATACTATCACTTTTGTCCTATTTTTTTATTCTCTCAAACTCTATTTTATAATTTTTATATGATAATTAATTAATCTCATAAGATTTTAAGGTGCTCTCTCTAATTTGTAAACAATTCGTCTTTTCTTTTAACGTTTTATTGTTTTTTTATTAAACTAAGACGATGACAAAATAATATCGGTTTTAAATACTCTTAACTATTTGATCATATGAATGTTCAACCGCTCCGTTAAAGTCTTTGGGACTCGAACCAGTGATCCTAAGAAACAACAATGATTCTTTTAACCTTTGAGATAAATTGGTTCGTACGTGGCAAACTCTATCTTAGGTTTGGAAACAAATGTAGCGTATATATTATGAGCATTCCCTTCCCATATGTAATAATCTTTTAATACAGACAGTTCACCAGCTTCACTTCGGTGTTAGAGCGCTTCTCTTTTCGGCCTTGTTAGCATCAATTGGCTGATTGATCTCCTTGATTCTGTCGTCCGTTCCTCTCCTAAAATATTGGACCCAACCTTCACTACGAGAAGATTTATTTTATTTTACTCAGTATATTTATTTTAATTTTAAAATTTTAAAATCTTGTCTTAAATTCTGAATTTTAAATCCTAAAATCATATACCTAATTAAATCATATATTCTAAATATTAAAATTTTAAACCAAACATTTTAAATATTAAAATCTTAAACTAAGCCCTTGATTGAGATATTCTCTTAAAATAATTAAGAAATCAGCACTCAAGATCCTATCATGAAAAAAATTGAAAACCTTATTCAGAAAAACTCAAATAAAAAGTATATACAAACATATTTGATTGTTACGTCAAACAAATCACAATAATGGATTGAACTATGAAAGACAACTAATAAAACATAAATGATATTCAAGCATCGTGAGATAACAATCTAGAACCGTAGGTTGTGTATCCAAATCAAATTCGAGGGTCCAAAGCGAGGAAGATCAACGAGATAACTAATGAACGTTATCTTGATCAGTTGTGACGACATTAAATTTAACCTTAAGAAAGATAAAAGACAAATGATAAAAAAATCAAAAGACAGAAAAATATGTTATAAAAATAGAGAAAATCATACTATTAGTTTAAAATTGTTAAAACAAAAAAATATATGAGATAAAAAAATATCACCGACGAAAATGAATACCAAGACCGATTCCATCACCTATTAACAAAAAGAATGAAAAAAAAAAAACTAAACAATGGAGGCAGAGTAAATATTAAAATCTTAAACCATTCATATCGTATCGCAGGCAAGTTATCCTGCTATTTTATCTCCTTTTAGATTCTATATATTTGCCTATGCTCTAAAGGTTCTTACAATAAGAGAAACCTATGGTTTTATTTGAGGCTGGAATCGCTCGTTGTAAGTTCCATATTTTGTTGTCTTAGTTAGAAATTTGAGATTTGTAGGTGATTTTCAAATTTCAGCGTCTGTTTGGTATTCTAGAAAAACTAGGGTGCTGATGAATTTTTATTTTGAACAAGTGAGCAGAAGATGTGGTAGTTCCTTTCATTTATTCTTTCAAGGGGGTTGTTTTTTATGCTGATGAGTTGTGATTCTGATGTTCTGGATTTGGCAATATTGTTATTTACTCCTTAGCTGCGTTGGTATTTTGGTCTTTTCAAGGAACTGAAACAGGAGGGCAGCTAATTTGTAGTCAAGCTTTGGAAATGTTTATTTTGATTTTGTTTTCTTCTTATTTTAGTTTGTTTTAGAAGTGCCTGTTCTTTAGAAATTTATTTTGGAATTTAAAGATTATTGTGATTGTGAGACAATTCTTATTTTAGTTTTAGATGAGCAAAAGACAAAGCTTGCCTCAGTGCTTGTATTTTTTTACTTTTGGGTTTGAACTCAAGTATAAAATTGTTGAATCGAAGGTGTCCGATGAAATGCTTAAGTGATTTTTTCCCCTTCTTTTTTTTGTTACAGAGAAATGGATGATAAATTGGCCCAAGAGCTCTATTCAGAAAGTTTGCAGCTATCCAATATACAATTGGGCCATTCATCAACTGCCAATGGTAATTAGTTAATCCTACCAATTCCATGGGTACCACAAGTTTTACGTTATTTAGAACCGCTGTGTTTTTTTTCTTCTTGTTTTCAGATTCCAGTGAGGCTGACATTCAGGCTGACGATGGATCTTTATGGGGTAGTTCAGATGAGGAATTGGATAAAACATCCGATTTAGATCGCGAATGGCAGAGAAGACATGACCAATTCCATGCGGTACCTGATAATTTCGATTTTCCTTTTTTAGTTCATTTGTTTAGCAACTGATGTCAGTTTTCTGTTGAGAATTTCTAGATTGGTTATCGTGATGGCCTGATAGCAGGGAAAGAAGCTTCTGCGCAAGAAGGTTTTAATATCGGCTTTAAGCAGTCTGTTCCGGTAGGGTACAACCGTGGCATTACAAGAGGTGTTACCAGGTACAATGAAGAAGATAACTTTTTTTAATGTCTAGAACCCATTGCATATACATTTTCCGCACGACATTACTCTGAATCTTATTTCTTTGTTCTTTTTTTGTGTTCTTTGCCTTTAAAAGCGCACTGTATTGTCTTCCGGATTGAAACACAAGAAAAGAGAGATAAATTTCGGGAGTTATATAGATCTGTGGATTCACTTTGTGCCCTAGACGCACTTAAGTTGTTCCATGATGACATGTTGACAAAGAAAGCTGCAGAACAAAGCAAGCCTACCGAGGTTAGTGGTAGTGTAGGTGGTGCACAAGAGCAAAGCTCAAACTCTTCTGGTTTGGGAACTTATACTGCAAAGCTCCAATCACTTATTCTCGACTCACCCGAAATCCAAGTTCAATTCTTTCATCAAGAGGTTTCAGGCACTGCTCTTTGTTGAAAACTGAATTGCATTATCGTTTTACTTATTTTCTGTTAGTATGTTGATAATACTGGACCTAAGGATAATGATATAGCTGATAATGATTACATTATGGAACCCTCCTTGTTGCTTATTAATGTTCAAATACTCTTTAAAAATTGAATATCCATGTTCCTTCCCTTGTTTGTGAATCCTATTAAATTCTTGTATGACAACAATAGCTCCACATGATTAGAAACAATAATGAAAAACATTTGATCAAATGAACCGTTTTTATGCTCTGTTGAAGCTATCGAAGTAGGAGCTTTGGCCATTGAATCTGTTTCGATGTTTTCCTCTTCATATTCTTCTTTCATGTCTACCAAAACATCCATTTAGTGGAGGAAACTTGGTTGTGGCATAGGGTTTCTGATACATGGGTACGTGTATCCATGCATGCACCATCTTCTTCAAAGACTTGTTCTGCTCCATCTGCTGAAACCTCCTTACCAGAAATGATATTCAATGTTCAATGGCTTAACAGAAATAATAAACAATACAACATCTAACACTTTAATGAAAAGAACCCCCCGAAGGATCAATTAAACTTATATTTTCAATCATATCGCATATAGCAAACATTGAGAATGTATCTATGTTAATTAGATAATAGTATGCTATAAAATTAGAAGTGCACTTTACTAGGCTTGATTATTTAATAATAGTATAAAATAATAGGTTGTAAAACTAAAGATGGCATAAGGGTTACAAAAAGAGAAATATTATTAAAAATAATATAATAACCTATATCATGATATTACAAATTAATGTATGAAACCTATTAATGCAGTTAACTTGTGTATTTTGTGAAACAAGATCAAAGAAGCTTATTTGTCTGATTCATTATGGTGGGGATTTTGTATTTTAACCCATAATAAAGTAATCAGCCGAGACTAGAGTTTCCAAAGTTGAGAACGAATCCACTGCTCCATGATTATCTTTATACAACAGTATATATATATATTTAACACAGTGTTCAAGGCCAACCATAAAGATACAGAGAAGCATCTATAAAATCCAACGAAATAAAAAAAAACATCGTCGCCTGAGAGATTCGAACTCTCGCGGGGAAACCCCATGTACTTAGCAGGCACACGCCTTAACCACTCGGCCAAAGCGACTTTTGATGACTACCATGGTTATATATTATTTAAATTTAATGAAAAAATCTGAAAATTTGGATAATGCAACTGTTATAATTTGGAGAGGTGTTTCCACGGTTGGATTAACATGAGGCATGGAAAACTGATTGTTGGACAAGCTTTTAAACGAAATCTTCTCCTTTATTATATTGTGAATTTGGGGTAGTTCCAAGATGAGCAAAGTTAATTTAGGGTAGGTAAACTACTAAAATATTGGTAAAATTATGCATAAATTGTTATTAGCGATATACTTCATCAAGGCAGCCATTCCATGAAAAAAATAATGGGAGTTTTATTTCTTATTCTTAGAGAAATATACTTCCTTTACTTATTTTGTTTTAAATGGAAAATTGAATCTTGGTTTATTTTATGGTGCATTTTGTACCCGAGGATGGGAATACTATGAGACCATAAGGTTCAGCCCATCTGCCTCAACAATGCTTGCTTGCTTGCTTGTTGCAGACGAAAGACATTAAAGTTCTACGAAATTGATTTTTTAATGAGAATATTATATGTTCCATGAATTAAAATTACATATATTCATATGAATACTACTAGGATTCTCTGTCAACAAAAACCAGTCGCCAAAGTTTTGCCTTATTTCAGCTAAGGACACGTAATAATTGGCATTTTTCATCTTGGATTAGAGGGCGGTTTATCAGTTTCTCTTCTTTTAGTGGGACGGAATCGAAATCAGTTGCACCTAGCGAAATCGCAGATCCCTCCCTGGTAAACTTTCCTTGCAATCAAAGCACCATCAACAGCCTAAGGTGAATTCTCCAAGGATATCAGCGACATCCAATGCAGAAACAATGATTCCAGGACTAGCAGGAAATTTACCTCCTAATTCTTGAGCTTTTATCTGAATTGTAGGACATCATGCCCTTAAAAATTCATATCCTTGCCTTCAGGTTTTCTTAAACGTGGATCCTTTCTTCAGGGCTATTGGTTATTGTTCGATGCTCTAAGTTTTTCTCGATTCTGAGCATATTGGACTGCTCCTGCTGCTTTGTCTGAGCCTTTAAAAGCAGTTTCAGTTTAAGCTGCATTTGCAGATCTTCAACCTTATTTTTCAAATTGGTTATGTCTGCTTCTGCTTGAGCTATGTCCTTGAGAGTTGCCTTTGTCTTCATAATACCAAGCAAGTTAAAATTTGATGCAAAATAAAGATTAGGTGCACTAGTTTAAGTCAGAGATAGGCCATTGTATACCTTTTCATCGATCTTATAGGGGAGAAATCGAGGTTCTCGAGACGAGCTAAGCTCCAATTCTAGAGCTTTTCTCTTATCTCTCTCCCTTTGCAACTCTTCCTTTAATCTTGCTACCTATAAACATAACATCATGCATGAAACAGAAAGGACAGCTCAGAAAAGAAATCAAGAAAAAGATCCTGACAAACATACATTTTTCTCAAGACTTCGACAACGATCCTGCAATTCCTTCTTTCGTCTTTCCATGCTGGCTTCGAGTTTGGCATTACCTTCGATCTACATTAGAAAGATGACTAGTTATGAAAACTCTCCATGCAAGATGAGATAATAATAATTCTAAAGGAAGATATATAGCAGAACCTCTTCTCCACGTCTGTTTTGTAAGTCAGATTTTTCAGCCTCGATTTCGATCCTAAAAATGGCTGAATTAAGTAATACAAAATGAAATAGCACAGATAGCTTCATCCAAAGCATGAAAGAATGCTTCAAAAGATGCATGAAACGTTAAGTCGGTATTGCATCATCGTATGCTATATGAAAGAATATCCAGGAAAACAAGTGGCAGCAGGAAAATTTATACAAGGTTTTTACACAGATCATGGGAGCATTGCTTACTCTTCTTCAAATAGAACATCAGCTGATTCCATTGAAAGGTTCTTCTTCGCCTGGACATGCAGATCCAATAACTTGAATAATCAGTAAATGCATGAGTATAAACGCATCGAACCATTGGATGTGTAGGATGAGTGTTTTTGAGGATAGAGGTTTTGTTTTGTGGGGAAGGTTGTAATTAAGGGTTTTTTTACCCAGGATGTACTTTCTGTTTTAGAAATAAAATGTGGCACTCTTTTCCTCCTTCCAATGTCCGTCCGTTAAGATACCTATGTAGCTTGACGGTTAAGAAGGATTTTTAACGAGGCCTCTTTCCTATAAAAAATGAAGTAACTTGCAATTCCTAGATTCATACTTGGAAATTGTTATCAGCTAACAGAGAAACTCAACCAACTAGGCTAAAAGCATAGCGCATCTTAAGTGCAGAAAGAAAACACTTACGGCGGTGCGTCTCCAAACAGCGTTACGCCTACCTCTCAGGCCAGGTTCACTCCCGGTCGCTGTTGATTGTTTGCTATGAGGGGTTTGATTTTGGTGAGCTAACGTGTCCTCCGACTGGGTCTGATGATCTTTCCTACTTTTCGAATCGTCATTTTGAGACGGTAGATTGTGAGTTGAACTTCTAAGCGTCTTGATTGCTTTTACATCTTCATCGGATTCAGAGGACTCCGTACTTGAGCTCGAAGAACCCAAATCCTGCAATTTTATATTCAGTGCATTATCCTTTTATTACTGATTTCTTGATCTTTTCACCTTTATAGAAAGCTTTAAATGTTCCAAACTCCATACTCGGGTTCATTACTTCTGTCACTTTTAAAGTTTATGAATAATCATAACATGTAAATGCCATGGCAGCCAGTAAGGAACAAACCTTATCGACATACCGATCATTGGTAACAGACTGACCGCTTTCACTGCCTGATTCTTCATCATCATCACCACCATCACATCATCTTCATCATCATCGTCATCCTCGTCATCATTGGATATATCAGACCCTTCCGTTCCGTCATCGTCTTCAAAAGATTCATCTTCCTCACCGGACTCATCATCGGCTTCTTCCTCACTTCCACTCGCACTCTCGTCTGTATCAGTGTATACTTGAGAGGAAAGACAACCTTCCTGCCAAAAAATAGCAATGTACAGACAATTCTATAAGAGAATCACAGTCACTTTCGATTCTATACCAATACATAGCACATACACTTCAGGAAAAGACACAATTTCGATTCAATAATCATGTTTGCTCAAAAAGAACAGATAAAATAATTCCGAATCAAAGATAAAAGCCTTAGTAATTTAGGGTATTTACAAATTAATTCTTAAGCTTCAACTATAAATATCCTAGTTTATTTAGTTTCAAAATCATCCTAAAGCATTCTAGCTTTCTTCCAATACTAGAGAGAATTTAGAGAGTTTCTTGAGAGTTGTTTTCTTCTTTTTATCAAGAGAGAATTATCATTGTTTTCAATTTGGTAGATAGAGAGAAGTTGTAATTCCTATATTCTCATAATGAAATTCTTCTACCATTGTCCGTGGTTTTTACCTATATTATTTAAGGGTTTTTCACGTAAATTTTGTGTCTCTTTTATCTTCATTTTTATTTTCTCAAATTATTAATTGCGATTTTACTCTATCCGATAGCCGTCTTCCTCAACAGTAAATTTATGGGGGAACATACTGGTCTGTATAGTGACTATAAAGCCATATAGAAGAGTTGTGAAGAGCTCACCCCAAATATATGATCATACTGTTCCAGTAATGTTATAACAATGGCTTGAGCATGATTGGCTGCAGCAGCAGCTTGTAGCAATTGCATTGAACTATCATTAGCACCCACATCAAAATCCATTTCGATCTCACAATCACCAGAAAGAAGGGGACGAAGAAGTAAGGGTACCATGCATGCCGCCACGGCTGAAGAGCTCATCAGGTTTTGATTTTTGTGAGAAGCCACGACTTGCATCATCATTAGAATTCTGGAATTAAGGGACAAAAAAAGTAAGACACCGAAGTAGAAGCCTAAACGCCTAAGAATAAGGGTGATATTTGTGATTATGGAAGTAATGTAGCCCATTCTTTCCACTAAGGCTCATGTTTAAAGCATTTCCAAGGCTCCCTAATAGTTGTAGCAGAAAGAATACATGGTTAATCACACAGTGATGAATCAATTTCCTCTGTAACCATCGACGGTTAGGCTCAGGAAACGTGTCCAACACTGCCGCCCGCATAGCATTAACTCTAGAACCATGCTGAGTTCCTAATCACTGTATGGATCGTGCTGACGCATGTTATCGACTTAACTTGTTAGAGGGTAAAACTGGAAAAAAAGAACTTGAACAAAAGACTAATTGCATGCATCTAGTAGTGCCTTGCAGCATGATGCAGGAACAGGAGGTGATGACAACTCTCTGATGATATACTGGAAAATGGCATGAAAAATCAGACGACAAAGTACCAGGTTCAGCATATCTTGCAACTTAAATGAAAGAATCTTCGGAAAGACGGAAACTAAAACGGCATACCTTCACACAATCAGCAACAACATGTGCATCCTCTGAAGCAAAATCAGTTTTTCCTGCATTAAAAAGCAAGACCTAAAAGAGTTAGAAGTAGCTTGTGGTTCTTGCCCTATCATGTTCAATAAGCAAAGAGGTTATCTGAACAAACCCTGTTCATATTCCTGAATTCGGCACTCAACATCTTCAACATCGGCAGCTTGTCGTAAGATCCCTTCTACTTTGACACCTGTTGAGTTACTTAAACATGAATAAAAGTGCTTTAAATATGTACATGGTGCAGGAACCTCCTCCACAATATCAGTATCTCAAGAACTTGAATTTAGAATATTACTCAAATGAGATTGCATCAACTAAAAGAAAAGAAAGACTCACCATGCTCTTCTATATATCCAAGTGCCTTCTCCAAAAATGTAGGAGCTCCATCAACATCTTCCAGGGCAAGTAAAATCGGTCTGCCTACAACCGTAGACTTCCCAGGCTGTTTCTTATTCACTACCAAAGACACAGAGAAGAGCATCAATATCTCAAATGATAGGAATAAACAAATCAAAGCAGCCAATGGAGTCAGAAACTTGGTGCATTCAAGAAACATCTTGGTAGCTATACCTGGTTCCTTAGAACCACGGCTTGATCGTTCCGGAAAATGCCATTTTGTCCGGTTACATTAGCAGAACTTGGTGCTTGTGACAAAGCATTCTCAAGTGCAGCTTTCCACTCATACAAATCATCCAATGTTTCAACCTACAACATCAACAAAAGGAACAACCAATCACGTAATCTGATTTTCCCCAACATCTTACTGTTTCTTTATTTGGGTTTCCCACAACTCACAACTCTTTATCAAGCTATGGATATGTAAAACTAAAGTACCATGAATCTGAAAAACAACTCAGGCAAACAGTTTTAGACGAAACTATGATTCAAAACAGTAAAAGGAAGAATCAAAGAGAAATTATAGATGAAGAACCTAGAGTGTGAAGGTTCGTCCATCGGGGCCATCGTTAAATTGTACTGTTATAAGCTTTTTATCAGCTTTGAAAACCACACTAGAAATGTTGAAAGGAAACACAAGTCAGTAATTCCAACTTGAAGAAGAGACCAAGAATTGGTGATCTTTTTTCTTTTGAATAGGTCGGGTGATTACTGAAAGTTTTTGAACTATTGACAATGTGCGCACACACTAAGATAATGGTTCAAACCTGAGACCTCTAGCGAGAGCAACACTCTCTTTTTCCACTGAGGTCGTTTCTTTAACCTAATGTATACAAAATGCAACAAGAGAGGGAAGGAAGAGCGCGCGGAAGGCAGAGACAATATGTCAAAGTACAATCACGTACAGGATCGCTTCTGAAGAAAACGAGTGAAGTATATGTCAAAATGAACCATCTTTTCTTCCATGATGTCTAACCAATTCCTGTAATCAAAAGAAAAATGGGATCTTGATTTAAAACAAAGCGTATTTCTCTTGTACTATATAATTTAAGGTATTTCTCTTGTACTATATAATTTAAGGTGAAAGGTAAACGAGGATCTGAATTTAATTGCAGAAGCGAATAAACAAACCTTTGGATGATAAAAAGTGGTCCACTCTTTAAAACCTACAAGAAAGTTTAAGAACCTTAAAACGCACCAACTTTTACAAATTTGAAAACTCATGCTTGAGAAACAGATCTAACAAAGCACTTAAAATATTAAAACAATCGTAATATGGTTGATAACAAGCACAAGATAACTAATATACATGCAATCCTTCCATGAAATGATACATAAAGATAAATGTGAACATGAACTTGGTGATAACAAAGATCAGTACATGATAATTTAAGTAACAATTCATACTGGATTTCCAGATCGAGAAGTCTGATGCTCGGGTGGGCCTGGAGTAGCTGCTGCAGCATCTCCCTTAAGAGACAACAAAATTGATTTTCAAAAACCAGAGTTTAAAAAAATGAGTAAGACGGCTCCCGCTCTTCCCTTTTGGGAGCCATCTTCTGCCAACAAAATCATCAGAAACAAAACACAAAAAGGTCCAAAAAATTTCTCATGAAAAAACAATAAAGAAAAACTCACATTTTGCGCTTGAGGCGGCTCTTCCTTTTTGCCGGTCATTTTCTGAACCTGTTGCATCAGAGATGGTTCATCCCTTTTAAACAAACAATGCTTTTCATTTTTAAACAAACAAGTAGAGCATTAAAATGAAGAAAAAGAGGAAGAAGAAGAAAGGCCTTTGGCATCAACTTGGAACGTTGTTTGTCAAAAACGCAAAAGAAAAATAAAAGTTTTAGAAGAAAAAGGAGAGAATGAGAAGGAAGGCATTTTGGTTGGTTGGTTGGTTTGAGAGTGGCGTTGGCTATGAATTCTTTGCTAAAGCGGAAACCACGTTGGGTCAACCGAAGGGAAAGGCATTCCCTCCAACACGGAACGATGTTGCCATTGTCCACGCCAACCCCTCCCTACAGGGGCGGATCTCTCTTATGCCCAAAGGGGCTCCGGCCGCTGTAAAATTATTTTATGTTTGATAGATTTTGATATAATACAATTTTAGTTAGTGTAAAAATAAGTATTTAAATTAAGAAATAAAACAACTTATTATATATTTAATCAAGTAGAAGACGAAATGATAATCTAATATTAATAATCGGTTGATCTAACTAGAAATTAAAAAATATAAGAATTTATTAGATATTTAATCCAGTAGGAGACGAAATCATAATCTAATATTAATAATCGATTAATCTAACTGGATGAGACACTAAATCCCTTAAATAATATTAATTCTTAACGAAATCTCAGATACACTATATTAACTAAGAGGTCAACCGGAATACTCACACGCTTACACATTTTGTTTTGTCGAAGATCAATTTTTTTATTTAATAATTCAAAATATATGAAAAACAATGTAACTCTTGATGCTGTTTATATATATCTAATTAAAGTCTATGATTTATTTTTAAAAAAATAGAAGGAAGAGTTTTACCTTGAGGACACGAATTTGGAAGTCATTAGTTTTATTAAAAATAAAAAATGTTTAGAATTACAATGAAGATTTACGAGCATAACCGTAAACGTATCTTAAATTATAATTAAGACATTTTTCTATAACCATTAACACAAAAATTAGTCACCTAGATCATACAAGGACTATAAAAGGAAAAAGGTTAAAAAATCTAACCAACGCTCGAATAAAATAAAGATACGAACAAATCTAACTGCATTGACAAACGAACCAAAAAAGGGGATGAAACTACTGAAATACCACTGACAAATCACAAATCATAGTCAAACGACGTGAGAAAACTATCCACGAGCGCAAAATGCGTATCCAAATCAATTTGAGGGTCCAAAGTAGGGAATATCAGCAGGATAACAAATAAGCACCATCTTGATCAGTAATGACGATGTCGAATCTAAATCCTGTGAAAAAAGATAAACGAAAAAAAAGTAAAAAAATCGTAAGCTACTAAAAGATAAAAAAAACGTGACACAAAGTCAGACATAAATGTGTCATAAAGGCATAAAACATGCACAAAGACATAATTATTCTTATTAAAAAATTAAAAAAAAGATAACCGACGGACGATAACTAGCATCAAAACTGATACCGCCGCCGATTAAATAAAATTAAAGAAAAAAAAGTTGAATTGATCAATAAAATAGACACAAATTATAAAGAAGAAAAAAGACAGAAGAGGAGAAAAAAAGGGCTAATTCCAATATGATTTTATCAAAAGAAATTCCTATATGATAATAACGTAAACATAAAAGAACTCATTACTAAGCCAACAAATTTATCCAATACAATATAATTCAATTGTGAAAAATTGATATTAGTCAAGCGATTATTTCCATTAATAATAACTAAAATACTATAAGAATTTCTCGGCTTGAGATAAAATTACCAAAACAAGATAATGAATTATCTTATCAGAATCCCATCATATCCAAACAAAAAAAAAATATGATAAAAAAGAATGACAATATATAAAACAATACTTAAACTAAACATATTTTCTCATTTAATTGTCTATTTTTTCCCCGATAAATTCAAGTATAAAACGTCATAAATGTTATCGTTTTAAGTGTCTAGACTGTTACAATAATTAATTCTTTTAATAACACGTGTAGCATTTATATAATTTTGATAATTTACCCGCATCCAAAACATTAGATGCAGAACTCTTACTTTTGCACTTGTTTATGTCGAACTTTTTGTTGTCGAATAATTTTATAGATTTGCAAACAGAATCCAAATAATTCTATCTGTAATTTTATTTCTTTTATTTGTTTGTGCATAACACTTTGGTAAGAGTTACTGAAAGGTAAAAAAAGGGTAAATTTTTCTGTACTAGATGTGATCTAGTTATGTAAATGTAAGTACTAAAAGTAATAATAATACAATGAAATATGAAAAAAAAACACACACAAAAAACATGCATGGATGCTATAATTCAACCCTGAAACCATACCCTTTACATGAAAATGCGAAGGTAGTTAGCTGTTTTGCGGAAAAACATCATAAAATTTTATGTTAGAACTTATAAATTTTTAGTAGAGATGAATTTATATGATTTTAAGGTTGAAATATATTATTAATGAAGATTTTGTTTAAACAAAGGAATGAGAAAAAGTAGCTCATATAAAATTTACTAGAAAAAAAATAAAAATTAGTTGACCCTATTCTCATATGTAATGGACGGAGGGGAGGTAAGGTAGTAGGTTGCACGTCAGGTTGAGAGCAGCTTCCGTGGAAGACCTCCCGCAATCAAAATTATGAATTGCCCACTGTAGAATCGATCCCACGATCACAAAATTAAAAGCCTTGCGCTCTACCAACTGAGCTGGACAACAATTCTAAACTAGAATTTTTTCTAGAAATTATTTCTAAACTAGGATTTTTTCTACAACACGTTACACGATAACTTTTGAATCGTCAGAATCATACGACGATTTCTGCCTAAAATCTTGTTCTGTTGTATCGCCTACCCTTCCTTTAGGTGCATCTCTGCCCCTAAACACTTGGATGAGGATTAGGAAGTGAGGGCATTTCCGATTGAAGAAGATGGCCTTTCTTGGATTGCTTAATTTCACCATAAAAGTAAGAAAGGAAGCCCCATAGTGAGAGTGCAAGGGCCACTCCCTTCTCGGCATGAAAGCTTTCTTTGTAGAAGATTACAGCCAGAATCTCAGTTACAGGCAACAGAACAGCAATCACAATACCAGATACCAAAGAAGATGAACAGAAGATTATTCCGATTACTCCCAAATAGAAATACTGCCATATGATCGCACTCATAACCACAACCACGTAATACTTGGTTTCCCCGAGCTCGAATTCCCTTGCCTCCCTTGGAATCACTTCAAAATCATTGTTGATGAGCATTCCGATGGTGGAAAAGCCGGTGGCGAACAAGCACATCACCATCTGAATCTCCATCACGAGCGCGTAGCTCATCTCTTGCTTCGCTTTCTTGTAGGTAAGCTCCACCAACGGCAAGATGAATCCATACAGAGCCGCCGCACCAACCGTCATTATGAACCCCGAAACGTATTCCCTGTTCGATTCTTTCTCGGGTTTATCGCCGCTCGTGTTCAAAGCTAAAACGCCCGCTCCGATCGTTAACAGAAACACGGCGTTAATGGAGTAAGAAGTGAACTTCTGCTTCACCAAAAGAAAAGCGAACGCCGCGGTGAAAACCAGCTGCGAGGCGATGATTAAAGCCACTGTCGAAACTGGAAGGCGGGCGACTCCGTAGGCGTAGATGTAGTCGTCCAGGCCGGTCAGGATTCCGATGAAGGCGGCGGCGATGAACAAACGGGGTTTGATGAAGAAAAGCTTGTTTTCCGAACTGGGTTGTGTCCTTGAACGGTGAAAGTAAGCGCAGGCGACTGGGAGAAGGATGATAGGCCAACCACCGGTCTCGAGCCAGCTGGAGAACCAGACTCGTTTTCCGCCGTGGATGAAGTACAGGCGCATGATAAGTGGACCGCCACAGTGTCCTATAGAAAGGACGAAGCAGTTTATTATTAGCAGAGCTTTTCTCATGGTGGTAATGGTTTTGGTTTGTCTACCTCCATGGAGGTTGAGTTTTGTGTGGTTAGAAAGTGTAATTATTGTAATAGGAAAACACCCATAATTCCAAGTCCAACTGGGGTTGGACTTTTAGGTAGAAAAAAGTAAGATGATAAGGGTGGTGAAGACGAAACTAGTGGTGGCCATCTTTTTGTCACAATTATTAGGGTTAGAGTGGGGAATGTAACTTTCATTTTTTTTTATCATTTGACTGAACATACTGATTTTATTATTATTAATTATTTTTTTATTAAATTAAGATGTTTATAAAGTAGTATATATTTTAAATATTTTTAATTATTTTACAATTAATGTTCAATCACTCTGTTATAATCGTTGATGTTTAAACCCGTAACATTTACGAACAATAACAATTCCTTTAACTATTGAGGTGAGTTGATTCGTGCTATTATTAATTAGGGTAAAGTATAGTAATGGTCATTGAACATTTCTAAAGCTTTCATTTAGATCTCTCAACTTTTAAAAATTACAATACAGTCTCTCAACATTTAGTCCATTTGTAATATGGTCCCCCAACAGTTACATCAGGGACCATGTTGCAAACGGACTAAATGTTGAGGGACCATATTGCAAATGGACTAAATGTTAGGAGATAATATTGTAAGTTTTAAAAGTTGGGGACCTAAATGAAAGCTTTAGAAAAGCTCAGTGACCATTATTATACTTTACCCTTACATTTATTATTTGTAAACGAAGACAAGAACAAGAAGAAACAGATTTAAGAACATACTAGTTTTGATTATTAACACAACAGTATTAAACCAAAGAAACTTACTTAGCCTTGGTAACAATAGTTTTAAGTTTGGGAATCATCTTTCTTGTTTGTTTATGTTTAGATCTCACTTTTATCAAAGTAAGAACTTGGAGAAGCAAATGCGAGGAACTCTCTGGATCACGTTCCAGAAAACCCATTTCTTTATCGGATAAAGTAATCCAAACTTCAATGGCGTTGTGCTGCGTTGCCTCTTTTAGAACGAAACCATTGTTGAACTCTCGATTATGGATCCCTGGAATGCTAAACAAAGTCCGTTTTCCCCACCCAAAATCTTCATTTGCATCCAAAGTATTGATTCAGATGCTTAAAATAAAAAAAAATCTACATTTCCTTTTGAGTCCATTTCTGCAAGATGGCTGATTTGCTCTGTCATAGTTTTAAATCCTTGCAGAATAACCTGGGGATCATTAGGGGCACTTTTGGTTGCTTTTCTCACTAGGTAACTCAACTCAGACAAGTCAATATCTTTTCCAACTGGGTTATACATGCTACTTGCCATCGAAAACATGTTCACAATTGAATAACTCGGTAAGGCGGGCTTAAATTTTGGTCGAAGGTTCACTGGTTGGCATAAAATAGTTCGCTTTAGAGTTCCTGAAACTGATCGAGAAGCCTGCATGGCATGTTTCCATACGAATGCACTTACAGCTAATACCCGGGAAGGATGCTCCAAGATTTTGCTTTTCGCTATCAACTTAAGAGTCTAGATCGCATTGGCATCAAACACGTAAGTCCTTGTTATCTTACGCCCACCGCCATTGAAGAACAGGCTTTTCCAATCAGCATTTTCCGGCATTGACTCAACCGGAGGAAAAAACAGTGACTATGACCCTAACAGTCCGGGCTCTGGTATTTCACCATTCAAACCACGACTGAAAGATGCCCAACTTTTAAGGAAAGCAGATATGCTTGCTACATCGAAGATCTTGTGTAAATAACACAAACCTAGTGCAATCCCACCGACTGAATCTTGAATATTGTAATACCTCAACCCGTATCCAACTCGGATCCGAGTCCTAGGTGTCACATTGACTTTTCAAACATTTACAGAACTATTCAGAGCATATTCAATTTAAAAATCTTGTAACTACATGCCCACTAACTCTATAAACAAAGTATATTTGTTCAATATGTTTCTGATCTGATCATCGTAAGGAAAATACTGACATGTCTTGCACCTCGCTACATCCACTCTCGCTTCTCATACCTACATGTGAAACAATCATACGCTAAGTCTATGACTTAGTGAGGCATTAACGTATAAGAGTAACTTGAACTTTTTAAACATGCATATACATATCATCTCATGCTATCACACACACAATATAACTTCATATATAATTAATTGTACGCATATACACCTCATTCATCATTTCTATCGTTAATATTATTCTATTATCCATAGTATTATCATTTATATCTTTTAAACATACCTTTTTATACCTAACCTTTTTATCAACATATGACTCATTCAAACCACACACATTTCATCGTATCAATCATATAACACAATTCATATCACCAAAAGCATATACTTCATAAGTATTATGTTCATTGTTATTCTTTGTTTAGCCCATGTACACTTTTGAGAACTATAGATATGGGAGTCTATTGAGGTTGTGCACTAATGCTGTCACCACAGCTCATATAAATGCACCGAAGTGCCACGTAGAATTGCACCGTAGTGTCGCGTAGAAATGCACCGGAGTGCCATATAAGATTGTCCCTAAGGGCCACGTACAAAATTTCTTAAGAATCATATACATATGCCAAGGATCAAGTATGTGTCTCAAAAGACCTCACACATGTTCCAAAGAATATATATATGTCCCAAAGAACCGCATAGGCCCTCGACTCTTGGCATGCCAACTATACCCCTAGCTCTCATGACACATAACATGGGCATTATCATTTATGTCATTTACATATTCACATAGTTCACTTACGCGTAGAACATTTTCATATAATTCACATTTACATGTCACATAGCTTATATTCTTTTTCACGTAGTCACATAGATCCATGTCATATAACATGTATCCAAAGTGCATAGAATCGCGTAGATCATATCATATAGCTTAGATCATTTCTTAGATGTTCCTGTAAACCTACATATCATATCTTGTTCACATATAATCATATATACTTCATATAACACATAGAAACACCTATAACACTTCCCCATAGCTTATATCAATTTTTCGAGTCCTTTCATATTACTTGATAACATATATCATATATGTATATAATAACTTATGTCATCTCCTCTACCTTATGCTTCATTTCTTTGTATTCCCTTAGATTATATAAACTATGTCGTATTTCTAAACATATATCATTTAATAGTATTTTATTTATATATTAATTTAATCTATTTACTTAATTCAATTTCAAATATCCCTTATGACCTTTTCATATAGTTCCATAAATCTTTAGCATATAACTTATCTTATATATTCGTATCATTCTTTTTATATTCAAGTTTCCTAATTGATATATTATTCCCATTTCATTCTATAATTCAATCTTATTTAGTTCCCTTAACTCTCATTAAATCAAAAAGCTCTATTATACTAATTCTCATAATGGATCATACCACTATGTACTTGTCCAACTCATGTTTCTATTAAGCATATATTGTTACACATGTTTACCTAGTTCCTATCACTTCTCATGAACTCACTTTCATCATATTTTCCTATTATTACATATTTTATCTCATAACCATGTATTCACATAGTCTTATATTTCATTATCATATGACTTATATTTGTTCTCCTATAACTCTTCATAGACATATATTTCCATTTCCATATATCACTTGATTGATCTTCTATATTCCTATAATTTCATAACTTATTTTATATTCTCTCATTAACATTTAATAGTGTTTTTACGTAAACCACATAGCACATACAAAACATATCAATTCATATAATCAAACATACATACACTTCATGTTGTTAACATACTTATGATCAAGACTTAATGAACTATTACTATAGGAAATAGACTTATCACAAGTCCAATTTCCTTATAATCTTAAAAAAATAAAATGCACTCACCTGGCCTCACTAAGTTTCGATCCGCTTTTATGATTTCCTTTCTTTCGATCGAATCTTAACTTGATGATCATTCTGGAACTTGTTCGTGTTCGATATCTACATAATCACATATTGATACATATCAGTATCCAATTGATATGCTCTAATCTATCATTTTTTAGACCAAAAGAAATGTCTATTTCAATTTCCCCTTGAAGTGTATCGATGCATTCTTTAACATGTCCATCGATGCACTACCCATGCATCGGTACACAAATTACGTTCGATTTTTTCATTTTAATGGGTGCATCAATGCACTTCCTGTGCATCGATACACTCTGAACAATTTCTGAAGATTTACCCAAAATGTCAAACTCAGTTTCTTCATTACGGGGAACAAAGGGAAAATTAATGTATGCATCAACATCCGATTTTTCAGTCCTTGAAGCAGCTAAATTAACATCAAAATTCTGAAATGGTAAATAAAAAAATAATTAGAATTATGAAAACATAATAATCAAATTAAAATAATTAAACTTATGAAAATTGATCTGAAATAGATCAAATTTTTTAAATATTCGAGGCCAAATGGAAGAACTTGACCTATTTGTCTCTAGAGATGTGTTACTTTGGACAGAAAAATAAGAGCTAGAAAGTGCAGATTTTGAATAATATATATATATATATATATATATATATATATATATATATATATATATATAAATTATCAAACTCATTATATATGACACTTACCCTTCATTAAACCTCGTCCTCTACATAAAGAACATTGTACAACTCATTCAAAAGTTGTATTTTATATCGAGGATCAAGCAAAACAGCAATAGACAGAATCAATGAGTGATCAAACCAATATTTCTCATATAATTTAAGCATGGGTCCTGCTATTGCAGAAACGCCTTGACAAGGATCATTGTGAGCATCACACAACAACTTTTCAATTGCAACAACATTGGTCAAATACAAGTTAGAGGTGGGATACTTAGAACTAGAGAACATAGTAGTAATTTCATAAAATGGTTCAAGAAAATCACAAATTGTTTGAACAGTTCCCACTCATAATCAGTAATCATATCTAAGTCATTTGCCCTATTCACAAACAAGTTAATGGCCAATTTAGCATCAAGTGCCCTATCAATCATTGAGTAAGTAGAATTCCATCGAGTATGAACATCTAGTAATAATTTACCATGAAAAGAAGAATCTCAATTCTTTAACAACTAATTCAAAGGCACAAAATCAAGAATCAAAAGAATCAATAAACTTAACAATTTCTCGTAACTTAATAACAGAATAATCAATTACCTTCAAACCTTTTGGAACTGTCAAGATCAAAATGTGGGCAGCACACCTTGTATAAAAATGCTTACTATTGCATGGAAGAGGAGAAATAGCATGCAAATCATCTCTAAGTCCTTTAACCATTTTATCATTTGCAGAAACATTGTCAAGAGTTATGGTAAAAGTCTTTTTTCAAGACCCCACTCGTATATCATTTTTTTCACAAACTTATTAAAAATTGCCTCAGAATCATGTGAGGGAGGAAAACGACGAAAATTAAATATTTTAGACTGAAGTTTCCAATTATTATTGACATAGTGTACAATAAGAGCAAAATAAGAACGTGAATTGCAGGCACACCATCCATCACATGTAAAACAGATTTGACTTGAAACAGAATGCATTGAATCAAGTAGGTATTTCTTATGCTTTTCATGCTTTAACATACAATACTTAATAATAGTATACCTCGAAATATCATTCACGTTAACATTAAGGTAATGATGCAAAGCCCTAAGTTTTTCATGCTCAACCATACTCAAAACATAACCATGACACAGAATAGCCTCAACAAACAATTGAAAGTATCTATTTTGATCAAAAGAACTTACTATACTAGGATTTTGAACAAGGAAATCCTTATAAGCTTGGCATTTATCGGTATGTCTTTTAGGGTTAGATGTACCAATATAAGGATAAGTTTTATACCTTTTTATTTTACAATACTTACATTGGGCATAAAAACCACATTCGGGAGGCTTGATGAAGGTATAATGGTCCCAAACAAGAGAAGTTATTCTCCTGAATTCTGATGCAGTCTTCATCTTACTAGTAATAATGTTATCAACTGTTGTGGATTGTTGATTGTTTAAATCGTCTTCAAACAAAAAACAACAATGGACATTTGTTAGAACGAATAATAAAATAAAAAACAAAAAATAAAATATCAGCATAAAAAATAACAATAAAATTAAAATAAATAAAAAACAGAATAAAAACCAAAATATGAATAAATAAAAAATATAAAATAAAAATACCATAATAAAAATAAAATAAAAATGAATAAAAAATATAATATAAAACAAAATATAAAAAAGAAAATAAAAAAACCTCTTTGGGATCGTTGCTCAGCTTCCTCTATTTATAATTCTTCTGTACGAGAAAAAACATTTTTTAGAATACTTAAGAAAAATAAATATATAGATAAAAAAGAAAATAAAATTTTTACCTGGAAAGTTTAACTCATAAGAGTGACTATCCATTGAACCCTAAAAAAAATGAAAGGGTTCAATTGAAGAAAACAATAATAGAAGGTCAAGAGTCAAGAATAAGAAGGATAGGGGTTAGGGTTTTTTGTTCTTATTTTGGGATTTACAGAAGGTTAAGAGTCAAGAAAAGAATAACAGAAGATCAACAGTCAAGAACACGAGTTAGAGTTTGTGTTTTGATTGAAAAAATAGAAATGAAAGGAAGATTTGTGTTTATTTTGGATCGAATAGACTTTTTAGGGATGAATAGATGAAGAACAGGGGTTAGAATTTGTGTTTTGATCGGAAAAATAGAAATGGAAGGAATATTTGTGTTTATTTTGGATCGAATGGACTTTTAAAGGAAGAATCGATGAAGAGTAGGGGTTAGGGTTTATGTTTTAATTAAAAAACACAGAAGGAAGAAATATTTGTATTTATTTTGGATCGAATTAGCTTTTTAGGGATGAATAGATGAAGAACATGTGTTAGGATTTGTGTTTTGATCGAAACCACATAAATGGATTGTCTTTTCATTATTAATTTTTTTTCATTTTTTGATTTATCTCTCTCTAGATTTTTCCATTGGAAAAAAACCTCTCCATTCTCTCTAGAAAATCTTTTTATTTCTAGAATCCCTTCATTTTTTTATCATAGGGTTTATAATTATAAATATACTTATATTGTTTACTTATAAGCATAATGTATACTTATAATGTATAATATATAATGTATACTTATAAGTATACTAATATATATATATATATATATATACTTATTAGGGGTAAGCGATCAATCGAGTCGAGTAAAAAAATTTAGAGCTGACGAGTCCTATTTTACAACTCGGAGTTGACTTGAATTTTTTCGAGTAAAAAAATTAATTTTTCGAGTCGAGTCGAGTTTTGCTCACCCCTAATACTTATAGGTATAATGTATACTTTTATATATATATATATATATATATATATATATATATATATATATAAGTATAATGTATACTTATATAAATATTATATATAAACTTATAATATAAGTATATTTATATTATATATATATATATTTAATATATTAATATATATTAAAATTGTTTTAATTTTTTCCTCAACTTTTAAAATGAATGCAATTTATTCTATTTTTATATAAATTTTAGTTTCATATTTTACAATTATTTGAATTTGATCCTTACATGTTGTGTAATTTATTTAAATATTAATTTGTTAAATTTAGTCCTTAAAATTATATTTGTATATAAAATTGACACATACTTATTTATATTTTGATTTAGTCACTCATACATGCATGTTGTTTAGTTTATTTAAAATTTTTATTTGTAATTTCTTATTTATTCAATTTAGTCCTTAAAATTATATTTTCATTAAAATTGACTCATAATTTTTTATATATATATATTTTTAATTTACTCCAAATAATATACAATTAAAAATTACAATTCATCGTTCATGAAAGACGAAAAATAATTACCTAAAAATGACCCGACCTGAAGTCAATCCGTAACCGATAAGATTCGACCTGAATTTTTTCTGTCAATGATGTGACACGATCTGAACGAGATTCGACCTGAAGTCCATCCGAATCTGAATTAACCTAGAATTTAATTGATTCGAACCTGAACCGTTTTGACATGAACTGACATCAATTCGAATTGAAATTAACCCAATCTGAATCTAATGTTCAAATTAAACTGAAAATGACATGAACTTATTTGACCCGAACCCGACATGATTCGAGTCGAACTATTAAATTGATCTGACACGATTTGTATCTGATTTGACCTGATCTGACCTGACCTGACAGAACCCGACGCAAAGATTACATAATTTTACATCCCTACCTAAAACACTTAGAGACACTTAAGAAGTGTTATGGAATTAATCAAACACAATCGACCTCTTAAAAGCATCCAATTGAATTCACCGTGGCATTGAGTAAAAGCATTCTAGATGTGGCCACATTCAGCATATCATGACAAGTATGATGAGCAAAATATTCAAAATAAATTAGCATATTACTTGGTTTACAAAAAGGATACTCAAGTCTAGATTTATACATCCTAGGGTAATTTAAGCATGTCATCATTATATCTGTCTAATTATCACACTACCAAAATGAGGGTCCTTACGGTCCAATTAAGTTTTAAGACATTATTTTTATAAATAAAAATTAAAGAGGTAGTTTTTTTTTACAACAAGTGTTAACATAAGTAGTTGGGATTTAAAAATTTGAGTTTGTAAGATCAAATTCGAATTTTATCACTGTCACTTTTGGTAGACAATCTGAAAATTTCTATGTAAATCCTAATTAAATCTTAGATATACCCTGATCCTGAACTAGAGAAGTTATCCCTAACTTTTTTTTATTTGAAAAAAAGAGTTTTTTTTTTAATAACTTTGAGTGTGAAGTGACCTTGTTAATTGTTTGAGATAAAATAAAAAGTTTTTTTTTGGACGCCAAATGAACTGTATTTTCCTTTTCAGAAATTAATATAAATAATTTATTTTTAAACAAGTTCATTCTTTTTATTGAAACCGTATTCAAATTTCAATATTATAGGATCATGTATTAAATTTAAATTCTAATATATAACTTTTGGAAATCGAAAATCGATTTTATGTTGAAGGTGATCCAGGCCCGACATTTTATATGTGTAGGATGTGTTATGTCATATGCCCTCAAAATTTTAAGATTCTCACACTTAATAAAAATATGTTAATAAAAATTATTTTTAAAAAAAAAAGTGATATCATTCTTTTATTAATTTTTATGATAAGATTTAATTTTTTTAATCTTCTCCTTTAATATCTCAATAAATAAATTATAATTTTTAAAAAAATCACAATAAATAAATTGTAATCATATTACGTAAAATCTCCACTAAAATCATGATTTCTAACAAAGAAAAATATTTTAAGAGCTTCATATTATAATTTTATTTTATTATAAAATATTTTAAGAGTTTCTTTTCACGTCTTTTTTAGATGGGCATGAAGTGATCATTTCTGCTCAGCATTGCTTAATATTTACATTTCTTATCACACACGTGTTGTCTGGCTAATAAGCATGACGCGAAGATTTGATTTTCTTCTGCACTTAAAAAATCATGTTGTTTTTTCGCTAGAATTTCTTTGTCATTTAATTTAAGTTTAGATTAGGTAATGCATATCTTTATGAATGGTTAATGTACCATAGGCTATCACATCATTACAAATTTCTATAGAAAATATAGTTTTAAAGGACTTTATCAACACATTATATTTAACAGTTATATTTAACATGTTAATTAATCAAACTATTAATATTAAAATATTTTGATTAATTTAACTGTTAAAGTTACAATTATAAATTTTGATAAATGATTAACTAATCATTAACCGTTAATAAATTAAATTTTTAATTTATTGTATTTTTACACAAATAACTTGATATAAATTTATATTATTTATAATTTATAATTTATAATTTTTATTTTTTATTATTTTTTATTTCTTTAAAAATATAGAAACATACTTACACCAATATAATTATATGTTTATTGATAAATATTAAGATTTTGGGAGATGTACATATTACACCGGTGTAAGTATGTGTCAAGTGCTATATTTTTTTGTAGTATAAATTATGAAAAAAATTGACAAATAAATAGGTTAATCGTATGTTAACCTGTAACCAAACCGTAATAAGAATTAACTGTTAGAGGTTAATTATTTTTTTAATGGTTAAGTTACGATTAGAAAAATCTCATAATCGTCCACGAACAACCCTAGAGAGACCCAACTTCACATCGCTTTATGTCTCTATCATTATAATAAAAGGGTGGGAACTAATAATTAATTATACAAATCAAATTAAAAGATTAATTTATCAAATGATCTTAATGATAAAAGAGAATATTATTCTTCTCAAAAGATTGAGATTCAAACATCTATTTTTACAAGATATGTGTTGTTAATTGTAACACCCTCAGACCGATGCGGGTGACCTGATCCGATCCGAAGTGTTACATTAGGGCCACCGGAGCAACCCAGACTGAAAATCATGAAAATTTTAAAATGTTCATTAATTCATTTAAAACTGTAAAATATTGTATAGATAACATACAAGTTCAGAACATCATTTATATATTAAAAATAGAATGCAACAATATCCAGTAATATAACAAGTTTCATACTCGAATATAAAAACAAAATACAACCTACATGTCCCCTAATCACATGCACCGTACTCCGTAAGCAACACCAGTGGAACTTCTCTACTGACGTCGGTAAAAGCATAGGATCAAAATCTTTAGCCTGAAATGGTAATTAACAGAGTGATCTTTGTAAAGCTCAGTAATACAGAACTACCAGATGAATGCAATAGGGCATCGGGTATATGGTAAAGCATAGCTTTCCTTAGTGGGATATACATCATCATATTCTATCGATGATTTCAGATTTCATTAGTCTTCAGTTACAAACAGGGGATTTACGGTTCAAATAAAGTATTCATAGAGACATATTCAGAAGATTAAATTGTGGAGTCTAGTGTGTTCCAACAAAATAAACATATCCTTTAAAAACATTTTGTAGCTTAAAACATAATTTAAAACCACAGTAATACCCTCCAACCGAACACCTATATGCAGTTTCCCCCTAAGCATACACCAATTAAGCCACCCAAAGGGAGTACCTTGGGGCCTATAGGCCTACCCAAGGGTCTCTTTAGGCACGTAAGGAATTACCAGCTTGATCAGAGTTGAACCTCCATACTCTAGAATCTTACCCATACAATATATAGTAGAAATCAGATTGAGAATTAACTTTAATATCAAAATCATGATCCAGTAGAATGTTGTAAAAATGACAATGTAGTTATTTAAATCACATGAATGCCCTCCATCAGTACACCAAAATACAATTCCCATATTAAGAGAGTGCATTGGGGCCTTAGAGCCTACCCAAGGAATACTTTAGGTTCGTAAGGAATTACCAGCTTGATTAGAGCTGAACCTCCATACTCCAAAATCCTACCCAGATAGTGTCCTAATAAAATAGTTCAAGTAGTAACCAGTAGATTCAATGATCAATAAATCAGAAACAATTATATTTTTCAGTGAAAACATGTAACTAGAGAGCACATATCAGGTAGTCATAGTTCATAAATAGTAAATCAATATATCAGTAAATTAGAATATTAAACAGTTAAAAGATTCAATAAAACAATAACTTTAGTAAATCACATTTAAGGACAGATAAAAAATCATATAACACATATGGAACACACTAGATGATCCATTTTACTTGGTATTTTTCAGGTAAGGAACGACGAAACTTTTGTAAATTGATGGGATTTCAGAAATAATATCCCTATAAAAAGAGGTTTGATAGCTAACGGATTCATCAGTCATTCGGGAATTGATATATCAAGATCATATAGTATCCAATTATTTTTCGGAAGCACTAAGTAATGAGGAAGGTATTCAGAATCTTTTACATCAGAGTTACTTGAGATTTCAGATATGACATGAGTGATTCTATTATTCAGAAAATCAGAGTCATTTTAGACATTTTGGTTTCTTGAAGAATTCTTAGTAATTTAACCCAATGAGAGTGAAACAACAATTTAGTCCCTAAATTGATTAAATTAATACTTAGTAATACTCAAGAATTTTCGAGTGTGACATTAATAATTAAGAAATATTTTAAATATATATTATTTTGGCTACTTGCTTTGGGTCTCCTTTTGACCGGGCGTTTTAGCTGGGTTAGGTTTAAAGCGGAGGAAAAGAAAAAGAAAGCATGAAATTCATATATATATATATGCTAATATGTCAATTTAGATCTATATGTGTGTATGTATAACCCATAAAGGCACGGTGTTAAATTCGAAAATAGAAAAGACAATTTGGGAATATATTGTAAAAATGTAATTTAAGATTTAGCCATGATAAACTTGCTTTTTCATACATTTGTGTATTCCATTAAATTTTTACACACTTTCCTGTCCGTCAGAAACTGAGGCCATCTGGGTTTGAAGGGCTGGTTTATTCTTCTTGGACTCCTTAATCTCGCCGTAGAAGTAAGAAAGGAAGCCCAAAGTGAGAGTGCAAGCGCCACTCCCTTCTCGGCATGGAAACTTTCATTGTAGAAAATGACAGCCAGGACCTCGGTTACCGGTAATAAGACAGCAATTATGATGCCCGATAACAAAGACGAGGCAAAGAATATTGCTCCTATGGCTACCAAGGCCTATTATTGCAGTCCAAATCGCTATTACGTAGTAATTTGTTTCCCCGAGCTCGTATTCCCTTGCTTCCCTTGGAATTACCTGCAAAATACAACTCAATATGTAGTGAGTTTAATTTCGATTTTCATTTGATGGAAATGGAATATACCTTGGCCGGAAAGATACAAGAAAAAGTAACCTTGAAATCGTTGTTAAGCAGCATGCCAATGGTGCAAACGCCAGTCAGCTCCACCAAGGGCAGAATAAAGCCATACAAAGCCGAAGCTCCAAGGGTCATTAGAAACCCCAAAGCGAATTCCCTGTTCAATTCATTCGAGGGACGGTTGCCGCTCGTATGCAAGGCTAGAACGCCGGCTCCGATCGTCAACAGAAGCACGTCGTTTATGTAGTAAGAAGTGAAATTTTGCTTCACCAAAACAAAAGCAAACCACGCAGTGAAAGCCAACTGTGAGGCAATGACTAAAGATGAAGTCGAGAAGGGAAGAAGAGCGACCCCATAGGCGTAGAGGTAGTTGTCGAAGCCGGTGAGGATTCCAATGACGGCGGAAGCAATGAACAAGTAGGGTTTGATGAAGAAAAGCTTATTTTGAGAAGTGGGTTGGGTCCTGGAATGGTGAAAGTAAGCACAAGCGATTGGGAGAAGGATGATGGGAAAAGCACCAGCCTGGAGCCAGCTGGAGAACCAGACTTGTTTACCGCCATGGACGAAGTAGAGGCGCATCATAAGTGGACTTGCACGGTTGCCTATAGAAAGGATGATGCATTTTATTATCAGCAGAGCTTTTCTCATAATGATAAGTGTTTGATTCAGGTTCTTTGTCGACCTCCTTAGATTAATTGCAGAGAAAAATATTGAAGCTTCTCGTTTGTGTGTGCCCTAGTTCAGACTATAGTTACAGTAGTATGAAAACTGTAATAGAAGTCTCCTGCCCCTTATTTCGAATAGAAATCCCCTGCCCCTTATTTCGAATAGAAATCCCCTGCCCCTTATCTCTGCCCTGTCCTTGCCCATTACTCCAATTTTTCTACACGATTTTTCTTCAATAAATAACTTTGCACCTTGTTTATTTTGAGTATAAAGATCAATTGTTTATTTTCCCCTCCTTTTATTTAACTTATAAATTATATTTTTAAAATTTAATTTAATTTTTAATTTTATAAAGATTAAAAAGTTAACAATAGTAATAGAAAATAAAAGACTAAATTAAATAATTTTTTGTTTTAAAATATAAATATATATTATATTTTTATTTAATATAAAATAAATCATTTTTCATTATAATTAAAAGTTTCACTCGAATAACTAATCAATATAAATGATGTATTTATTTATTTTAGATGTAATATAAAAATAAGTACTCAAACTATATCTTTTTTTATCATTTAAGTGTCTAAATTTTTTTCGATTAATCCAATTGTCTAATCCAAAGTTACATTTTTAAGTTTTTGGATTGTCATGGTCGTTAATTCGTTAAACAACACACATTGCCTTTATAAAATTTTAAAAATTTTATTTAAAAAAAATACACTTGCAAATATTATTTAAAAAATCATTTTTTTGAAATTATAAATTATCAAAATCTTTAAAAACCTTAATTTCAATTCATTTGCCACCATTGACCGCCATCAACGCCTTCAGCTAAAATTTCAACGACGTGTAATCGATCGAACACCCAACGACAAAATTCCTACTTCAACTTTTAATTGCAGCCGAAATCGGTGATAGCGGTGAAAATCGATGATTGCGAAATATTACTTTTACACGGCCGTTGGTGTTCAATCAGTTACGAAAGTAAGGAGATTTTATCCATGGGTGGTTGGTTGGTCACACGCCGTTGGATGTTCGGTCGATTGATGATGTTAGTGGTGGTCAATGGTGGCAAAGTGATGTAAATTAAGGTTTTAAAAGATTTTGAGATTTTTCGTAGTTTTATAAATTTTGAGTTTTTTGTAGATTTATAAAATTTTGAGTTTTTTTTCTTAAAAAATATAATTTTAAATTTTAAATAAATTTGTTAAATTTTTATAAATGTGACACACACCATTTAAAGATTAAATTTAACGATCGTAACAGTTCAGACACATAAAAGTGTAACAGTAAAAATATTATGCACTTAAATTGATTGAAAATAATTTAGACACCTAAATGAGAAAAAAGAGTATAGTTTATGTACTTGTTTTTACATTAGTTTTTTGTTTTAAAATCAAATAACTAAATAAAATAAAAGCATTTTATATGATGTTAAAATAAATTAAAAATAAAAAAAATTTAAACTGATTAGCTATTTGAGTGAAACTTTTAGTTAGATTGAAAAAATATTTTATTTTATAATGAGTAAAAGTATAATAGATTTATAAATCATAAAATGACATAATTATTTAATTTATTTTCTATTTATTGTTGTTGATTTTTTTATCTTTATATTAAAAGTTAAAATAAATTTTGAAGGTACAAATAATAAGTTAACGCAAATAAAAGAAGTAAAAAAATTTGATTTTTATCGTAAAAGTAAACAAGGTGTAAAATTATTTATTGTAGAAAACACGTGTAAAAAATTTAGAGTAAGGGGCAGGGGATTTCTATTCTGAAAACTGGTGGTGTGATAAAGGCAAAGCTAAATTATTTATTATTATTTTTGATAAATTTAAAACGAATATAAAATGATATTTATTTAAAAAAACTAATTATTTGATAATAAATATTTATATATTTAAATATTAAAATTTAAAACTTTAAAAAGATAATAATAAATTTCTTAATTACTTAGTTCTTATAGAATATATGCAAATTAAATTATTTATAGGGACATGAAAACAACCTCTCGTTAGAAATTAACTATAGTCAATTAGACTATCATATATTTCTAATTGTTTTATTGATAGTGTATTAAAGATATTTATAGTGAAAGAAATTAAATTATCATTATATCAAATAATAATTCATAAAAAATAGAAATAAAAAACACTCTCGTTAGAAAAGTCCAAACATAATTTAAAAATTCAAAAGATTATTTTATTATATTCTAATTGATACTTTCACTTTTCAACTATCGGCTCTTTATTTGATTTTTGTTGGTCTTTTAATATTCTGAATAAACAATAAATTATTTTCAATTAAGACGATTGATCTAATTTATATTTTTTTTATCTTTTATTGAATCAGATTGAAAATAAATTTATACCTTCGCTTTAAACTTACTCATCCAAGATATATATATATATATATATATATATATATATATATATGATTTATTTAAATTTTATATTTAGTTATGTATGGTTTTAAAAGTTTTTGTCAAAAATAATTTTTCAAATGTTTTTTTTACTTGATTGAATTTGTTCAAAGTTTTCAAAAATAATTTAAAGTCCATTAAACTAGAATTTGAGCACAAAACAGATTTTCTGGGTACGTAATATCAATATTGTTCTTACAGTATCGATACTGCATGAGCAGTACCGATACTGTTCACGTGGTACCGATACTAAGGTAAGAGAAATATCGATACTCTCTAGGTAGTATCGATACTACCAGGCGTTTTCCAAATTGTTCAAATTCCATAATGCAAAATAGGTACAAATACTTAAAGGGGTATCGATACTGCTTTACACAGTGGTATCGATACCATGAAGCATAATACCGATACTGGTCAAGCCCAGCGGTCTTTAACGACTAGTTTATTTAAATATTATAAATGTAGCATAGATAATCATTAAAAGAGTGTCGATACTCCATGGGCTGGCAGTTTTATTTTGCAGAAAATTAATCTCCAACGGCTCAAAACCATCTCCAAAGGCTAGAAACGCCCGCAAACTCATTCCAACATATAAAAACAAGTTGAGGACACTTGAAGAGGGGTTACAACATCTATCCAAGCAATTGAGATCAAGAGAAAAACTCTTTCACTCTTATTTTTCCTTTTCTTTTGTATATAAATGTTTTTGAGTTCATTGTAAATCTTTATATTGTTTTCTTGTGAGCTTAATTATCGTAAACACCTACCTTGTGAGGTTTTCTTGTTTACATCTTTTAACCTTTGTAAAAAAGAGTGTTTTTAGTTTAGCCATTGAAAAACTAAGGGTTTTGTAAATGTTACTCTTGTGCCTAGAAAAATAAATAACAAATTAGTAAATTTGTAAGAAAATCTTAAGTGTAGAGCTAAGATAGTGGATGTAGATTTGATTTAGAAATCGAACCATTATAAATCATTATGCAAATTTTCCTATCCTTTCTCCTCCATACCAAAAATTTTAAATTGACCAATTCACCCTCTCTTGATAATTTTCGGTTGTTCAATTGAGCTTTATCAAAATTTCAACACATCTTAACTAAATAAAAATGAAAGTGACCAAATATTATTTAAATACAAGTGATTAATATTGTAGTTTACCCTAAATTTAAATTCTATTATATGTAATTTCGAAAATCGATTTTATGTTGAAGATTATCTTTTCTGCTCAGCCTTGCTTTGTATTTAACATTTCTTGCCACACAAATGTTGTCTGGCCAATAAACATGACGCGAAGCTTTGATTTTATTTTGCACTTCAAAAAAATACAGTTTTAATGACTTTATCGATACATTAAATGTGAATATATACAACAAAAATAATTTTGTATTTATATTGATCGTAAGTTATACACTCGCACTAAATCAAATCATGCCATTATTAAAATAAATAAGTTTTTCAAAAAAATATATATAATTATTCGAACAAAGATATATTTTTAACCTTATTTTTTATAAAAGATGTTAATAAAACATGGAAATTCTAACACCAACATCCTCTCTCGTTTTATACTAATTTAGTAGAAATAAAAATCATTATATAATTGAACTTATCAAGTTGTATCGGTGGTTAAAAAAAGTGTTAATCTTTCTAAAGTTTTGAGTTCAAAAAACTACGTACATACGTGTTGCGAATAATTAAGAAAGATTTTAAATATATTCTTTTATGCCAAAGTTGTTATGTCAATATTAGGAAATGATGATGTTCAAAATAACTCTTATTTGTGTGGTCGTATGTGTTGCGGAAGACGACTATCGGATAGAGCAAAATCGCAACTGATAATTTGAGAAAATAAAAAATAGAGATAAAGAGGACATAAAATTTACGTGGAAAACCCCTAAATAATATAGGATAAAAACCACAGACAACGGTAGAAGAAATTCACTATGAGAAAATAGAAATTCACTATGAGAAAATAGGAATTACAACCTCTCTCGATCTAACAATGAGAAAACAATGATAATTCTCTCTTGATAAAAAGGAGAAAACAACTCTCAAGAAACTCTCTAAATTATCTCTAGTATTGGAAGAAAACTAGAATACTTTGGGATGATTTTGAAGCTAAATGAGCTAGGGTATTTATAGTTGAAGCTTTAAGGACTAATTTGTAAATACCCTAAATTTCAATGGATAAAATTGAGCTTTTATCATTGTCAAAAAGTCAACAAAATCAAGCTTGAATTTTTGGTGCCTACAATTTTTTAAAAATTTAATAATTTTTTTTTCAACTTTCAATCATGCACCGAAAGTGCATTGATTTTCAATAATCTCCCACTTGAAGATTTGATTGGAATAATCATATATTCACACCATTCATTCTACCGTGTACCATCATGTTGCTTACGTCTCTGACAGGCCACAAGAGGATCTATACCAAGTAAATTTATCAGCATTGATTGCCTTCGTCATGAAATCTGCTATGTTGTCTTTGGTATAGATCTTTTGCATATCTACCGTCCCTTCTTCCACCTTTTCACGAATGAAATGGTACTGAACTCGTATGTGCTTTGTCCTTGAATGAAATGTTGGATTCCTTGCTAGATGCAAGGCACTTTGACTGTCACAAAATAGAGAGACATACTCTTGATTGTGCCCAAGCTCCTCCAATAGAATCTTCAACCAAATTGCTTCTTTACTGGCTTGTATAGCTGTTACATATTCTGCTTCTGTTGTGGATGTAGCCACAACTGACTGCAACTTAGAAACCCAACTTACATCTCCATCAGCAACTTTGAACACATATCCTATTGTAGATTTGCTTTTATCCAAATCCCCTGCATAGTCAGAATCTACATACCCATTGATTAGTAAGCTTGATCCTCCGTAACATAATGCAACATTTGAGGTCCCTTTGATGTATTTCAAGATCATCTTTACTGTATTCCAATGCTCTTTGCCTGGATTCGCCATGTACCGACTAACCACTCCCACTGCTTGTGCAATGTCTGGTCTTGTGCATATCATAGCGAACATTAAACTTCCCACTGCCGATGTATACGGTACTCGAGACATCTCCATCATCTCTTCTTCACTGCTAGGACCCATACTGGAGGATAATTTGAAGTTAATAAAAAGAGGGGTAGAAATTGACTTACAATCTTGCATGCTGAATCTTGACAAGATCTTCTTCAAGTAATTCTTTTGTGAAAGCCAAATCTTCCTATTACTTCTGTCTCGGTGAATTTGCATCCCTAGAATCTTGTTTGCTGATCCCAAGTCCTTCATTTCAAATTCCCTAGCCAGTTGTGCCTTCAATTCTTCAATATGATCTTTGTTGGGTCCTGCAACCAACATGTCATCCGCATACAACAACAATATAACAAAATCATTATCACCAGACCTCTTGAAATAAGCACAAGGGTCTTCATTAAGTCTGTTGTATCCAAGGCACATAATGAAGGAATCAAATCTCTTATACCAACACCTCGGCGCCTTTTTTAGACCGTACAAAGATTTGTTCAACCTGCAAACCAAGTTCTTCTTTTCTTTTTCTTCAAAACCTTCAGGCTGGAGCATGTAAATTTCTTCTTCAAGATTTCCATGAAGCACACATTGCCAAGACTACTCGAACTGTTGTTAGTCGAACCACAGGAGAAAAAATTTCATTGAAATCAATACCTTCTTTTTGAGCATATCCTTTGACCACCAGTCTTGCATGATACCTCTCAACTTGATCGTCACCATTTCGCTTGATTCTGAAGACCCATTTGTTACCAATTGGCTTCCTTCCTTGTGGTAGTGGCACAAGGTCCCATGTATTATTTTTATGAAAGGCTTTGATTTCTTCTTACATCGCCATCATCCACAGTGAAGCATCTGAGCTGTTTATTGCCTTCTGGTATGTTGATGGCTCACCGTCCTCTGTTAAAAGGCAGTATGCAATATTACCTTCTATAACATAATCTGAGTGCCAATTGGGACGTCTTCTCACACGATCTGATTGACGAGTTGTTGGAACTTCAGAACTCTCTGGTTCTTGTTCATCGTGTGCTGGTTCTGCTTCAGAAGAATCTCCTTGTTCAAATTCCTTTTCCACATGTATCTATGTAGTCTCTGACTTTTCAGTGCTATCATCGTCTTCTTTTCTTTGTAGTTTATCTTCTATAAAGATAACATCTCTGCTAATGATCACTTTGCAGGCAGTGGGATCCCACAAGCGATACCCCTTTACTCCATCAGCATACCCCAAGAATTTGCATTTCCTGGATTTTGGATCCAACTTTGAAATTTCTTGGGAGTTGTACATCACGTACACAATACTTCCAAATACATGGAGGTTTGAATAATCAGCTGGTTTACCAGTCCACATCTCCATTGCACTTGATAGAGCTCGATTTACCAAATAACAGGCGGTATTGACTGCTTCTGCCCAGAATGATTTTTCTAGGCCCGCATCCGTCAACATTGCTCCTGTTCTTTCTAACAAGGTTCTGTTCATCCGCTCTGCCACTCCATTTTGTTGAGGAGTGTTTGCCACTGTGAACTGTCTTTTGATTCCTTCTTTCCTGCAAAAGTCATCAAATTTTTCGCTTGTGTATTCTCTTCCATTATCTGTTCTGAAACACTTGATCTTGTTTCTAGAATCAAGTTCCACCCACGCTTTGAAGTTTCTGAAAGTTGAAAACACATATGACTTCTTCTTAATAGGGTACACCCAGCATCTCCTGGAGTAGTCATCAATAAATGAGACAAAGTATTTTGCTCCTCCTAGGGATGTAACTGGTGCTTGCCATACATCAGAGTGAACCAATTCTAGAACACTTTTGCCTCTAGAATTTGACGTGTTGAATTTCAACCGGTGCTGCTTACTTGTTATACAATGCTCACAAAAATTAAGTGATACATTTGTTAAGCCTGGAAGTAACTTTTTCTCCACAAGGACTTTCATTCCTTGTTCTGACATGTGTCTAAGTTTCTTATGCCATAACATTGCAGAATCTGAACTACACGAGGCAACAGAGGCTTCTACTTCTAGCAAAGTCTCTCCCTTCAGCATGTACAAGTTTGTAGCTATCTTTTCGCCTTTCAGCACCACAAGCGCTCCACGGAACACCTTCATGATTCCATTCTGTGTTTCAATCTTGCTTGTATTATTATCCAACAATCCGTAGGATAATAAATTTTTCTTCAGGCCTTTCACGTGCCGCATATCTCGAATAACTTTAATTGTTCCATCATACATCTTCAATTTGATGGTTCCCACGCCAACGATCTCTAAGGCATGATCATTGCAACTATACACAGATCATCCAGAGATAGGTTCATAATGATGAAACCATTCTCTTCTTGAGGTCATGTGATATGTTACTCACAAATCAATGAGTCATATATATCTGCATATCTCTTTCTACATTCCACGGTGGTTGACGCTTCACAGCATAGAGCATCTCCATCATCTGAAGTGTTTACGGTATTGCCTTGTGGATTGGAGTTTTTATTTAGACTCCAACAATCCTTCTTCAAGTGACCCTTCTTTCCACAGTTGTAACACTTTAAATTCTTCTTGCTCCTCGACTTCGATCTACCATATTTGTTACTGCTGCTTTGGCCACGTTCTGTTGATCTCCCTCTCATCGTTGTCAACGCTTCTGCTTGTTACAGATTTACTTGTCTGTCTTCCTTGTTCTTGCGCCAATTTTCTTCTTGTAGAACAGCAGCTACAACATCATCGAAGACTAGACTGGTGACATTACTGTTTGTCAAGTTGATGATGAGTTGATCATACGAATCAGGTAGACTTTGAAGTAGAAGTTCAGCATGTTCTTGTTCTCCTATTATACATCTTAAGGATGTAAGCTGAGAAAATAACGTGTTCAGTGTGTTTAAGTGCTCCGTCACTGAAGTAGATTCCGACATCCGGAGAGTGTACAATTTCCTCTTAAGGAAAATTTTATTGTGCAACGATGTGGCCTCGTACAATTTGGTGAGATGATCTCATATTTCCTTAGCTGTCTTCTTCTCCTCGATGCTTGACAATACTTCATCCGCTAATGCTAGATGAAAGTTTGCCATAGCATTTTCGTCCATTTCAATCAATTTGTTGTCATATTTGAAATCCACCGGCCTTTCACTGATAGCTGCTAGACAACCGTCTTTCCTCATGATGACCTTCATCTTCAATTTCCATAATGAGAAATTTCTCCCATTGAATTTTTCAATATCAAATTTCGTTGCCATAGCTTCTTTTACGGATAGCTCCCACTATTTTCACTATCGTGAATAGTTCTCTGGAACCTTCAAAGAATGGGTAATAACTTCTTACTTTCTTATGTTGGAGGATCCATCTTTTGGTGGCAACCACAAAGACAATAAGCAGATATTACACACTCTAATCTGGCTCGGATACCAATTATTGCGGAAGACGACTATCGAATAGAACAAAACGCAACTGATAATTTGAGAAAATAAAAAATAGAGATAAAGAGGACATAAATTTTACGTGAAAACCCCCTAAATAATATAGGGTAAAAACCACTGATAACAGTAGAATAAATTCACTATGAGAAAATAAGAATTACAACCTCTCTCGATCTAACAATGAGAAAACAATGATAATTCTCTCTTGATAAAAAGGAGAAAATAACTCTCAAGAAACTCTCTAAATTCTCTCTAGTATTGGAAGAAAGCTAGAATACTTTGGGATGATTTTGAAGCAAAATGAGCTAGGGTATTTATAGTTGAAGCTTTAAGAATAAATTTATAAATACCCTAAATTTCAATGGCTAAAATTGAGTTTTTACCATTGTCAAAAAATCAACAAAATCAAGCTTGAATTTTCCGTGCCTACAATTTTTGAAAAATTTAATAATTTTTTTTTCAACTTTCAATCATGCACCGAAAGTGCATTGATTTTCAACAGTATGAATATTTTTGAATAAAAACCATAGGATATATCTGATAAAACAATGAAAGGATTCAATGGTGAAGGAATTTTAGAAAATTGCGGTGGACAGACCCAACTTCACATGGTTTTGTGAGAAAAGTGTGGGAACCAATAAGATTAATTAAGAATCGGATTCAAAGATTGCTACGAAATTTTATATATAGAGAAATGACAGAAAAATAAACCTTGAAAAGCTAATTTTGAGATTTGATGAGGTCAATGTTTTGTCTTTTAACTATAATTGGTTGATATATTAATATTTATACATGTTTGTATATGTATCTATCTTTTGGCATCTCAATGTTATTGGCTTCTTGCTTTGGGTCTCCTTTTGATCCGGCTGTTTAGCTGGGTTTTCCTGTCTCTTCTCGTTATATAATAGTTTTTTTTTTTTGGAATAATTTATGATTGATTATAAGTTTTTTTATAATTATTGATAATGTACATATGCTCTGCGTATATGTTTAAAATTTTCCTAATATATATGATCATGCAAACTCCTCACAGCTATTTAACTTTGAAGAGCAACACTCTATTTTACCACTAAAAGTGCGATATTAAATTCGAAAATGAAAAAGAGATTAAGAAATATATGTATTAATTGTTACATCAACATTGAAAAGTAATTTAAAATTTAGCCATGATAAACATGCTTTTTCATACATTTGTGTATTCCATTAAATTTTTAGACGTTTCCTTGTGGATCAGAAACTGAGGCCATCTCCGTTTGAAGGGTTGGTTTGTTCTTCTTGGATTCCTTAATCTCGCCGTAGAAGTAAGAAAGGAAGCCCCAAAGTGAGAGTGCAAGCGCCACTCCCTTCTCCGCATGGAAACTTTCGTTGTAGAAAATGACAGCCAGGACCTCAGTTACTGGCAATAAAACAGCAATTATGATGCCCGATAGCAAAGACGAGGCACAGAAGATTACTCCTATGGCTCCCAGGAAGAAACACTGCCATATTATTGCAGTCCAAATCGCTATTACGTAATAATTTGTTTCCCCGAGCTCGAATTCCCTTGCTTCCCTTGGAATTACCTGCAAAATATAACTCAATATGTGGTGAGTTTAATTTCGATTTTCATTTGAAAGAGAGAAAGAGACGAGAAAAAATGACCTTGAAATCGTCGTTAAGCAGCATGCCAATGGTGCAAACGCCGGTAGCAAACAAACACATCACCATCTGAACCTCCATCACAAGTGCGTAACTGATTTCCTGCTTTGCTTTCTTGTAGGTTAACTCCACCAAGGGCAGAATAAAGCCATACAAAGCCGAAGCTCCGATGGTCATTAGGAACCCCAAAACGTATTCCCTGTTCGATTCGTTCGCGGGACGGTCGCCGCTCGTATGCAGGGCTAGAACGCCTGCTCCGATCGTCAACAGAAACACGGCGTTTATGGAGTAAGAATTGAACTTTTGCTTCACCAAAACAAAAGCAAACCCCGCAGTGAAAGCCAACTGTGAGGCAATGACTAAAGATGAAGTCGAGACCGGAACACGAGCCAACCCATAGGCGTAGAGGTAGTCGTCGAAGCCGGTGAGGATTCCGATGACGGCGGAAGCAAGGAACAAGTAGGGTTCCATGAAGAAAATTTTGCTTTGAGAATCGGGTTGAGTCCTTGAACGGTAAAAATAAGCACAGGCGATTGGGAGAAGGATGATGGGAAAAGCACCAGTCTGGAGCCAGCTGGAGAACCAGACTCGTTTACCGCCATGGATGAAGTAGAGGCGCATCATAAGTGGACCAGCACAGTTGCCTATAGAAAGGATGATGCAGTTTATTATTAGCAGAGCTTTTCTCATAGTGGTAGGTTTTGATTCAGGTTCTTTGTCGACGTCCATGGATTAATTGCAGAGAAAAATATTGAAGCTTCTCTTTTGCGTGTGGCCAAGTTCAGACTATAGTTACAGTAGTATGAAAACTGATTTTATGTCAAAGTGTCATAAATTATTTATAGGGACGTGAAAACAACCCGATTCTAACACCCTAGTCCATCGGATTCAATTCATTTTAATTATGAACAAAATATCACTATTTGACACATTGATTGTATAGTTTTCTCCCCAAATAATGATAATCTATTCTAATGTATTCTTAATTATTTATTGACGGTGAATGAAAGATATTTATAAAGAAAGAATTCAAATTATTATTATTTTAAATAATAACTCATAAAAATAAGGGTAAACTACAAGTTTAATATCCCAACTATCATTTATATTATGTTTTGGCCACCTAACAATTATTTTTTTAAAAATCATACCTAATGACTACCTCTTTGTTTTGATTTCATTTTGGTCACCCATCGTTAAAATATTAATAAAACTGATTATGTGACATTCTTTTAAAAAGATAATGATGATGTGGCATTATCTTATGTCAACACATTTCCATCACAGTTAATTTTTCTAATGGTGAGTGACGAAAATATAACGTTAAGTATGATTTTGAAACAAAAAATAGTTGGGTGACCAAAACAGAATGAAAGTGAAAGTTGAGGTACTATATGTGTAACTTATCCAAAAATAAAAAATAGTAACAAAAAGACACTCCTGCTAAGGAAGTCCAAGCACAATTTAAAAATTCAAAAGGTGTCTTTTATTTGTTTCAAATTGATATTTTCACTTTTCAGCTACCAATATTTTATTTGACTTGGTTGATTCTTGGTAACGTTTAACTTGTAATTGTGTCAACCATCTTTGTAATTGTATTTCAATAACTTTTAGAATAAATGATTAGAAGTTTCAGGTTGAAATCTTTCTCCTTTAGATCGCGGGTTCAATTTTTATTAGAAGCAAAAATTTTCTCCTCCTCCTCTTAATGAAAATTGTTTAAAAAATTATTTTTGTGTATTTATAGAATTAGACTTTTGACAAAATATACTATGATACATATTCTGCATTAAGCGTTATTTTATTTAGCTAATTACTCAGTAATATGAGGTGCTTGACTTAGTTGTTACATGTTTATTTTCAGATTTTTCTAGAAAAACAAAATTTATATAAATTATTAAATAACATCTTAAGATTAATTTTTTATTTAATCTTATTATTATTTAAATATCACTTTTAAAAAATAATTGTAATTAATTTTAAAGTATATTTTGTGTGTATTTCTATTATTATTTTAACACTACAATTTAGCTTTTTTAATTAATATAATTACTATTCACCAACTTTTTTGGGTGTATCATAATCTATTAATAATTAAAATGATTATAACTTTTTGTGTTGAGGACCACTACGTTGCTATATCCTTCTTGTAAGGGCAATCATTTGTCATTTTATTTATGACTTGCTGCCCGCATTCAATTATTACAGAGTACGGATGAGTTATTTAGGGCCTTTTTATTAAAAAATACCCATTTTTTTTATAATATTTTCGATCAGCATTCATTCTCTAAATTTTACCTATTTAGTATCCTTTTTGAAGGAGAGAAAATAAGGCACGTTTTGTGAAATGCGCCATGCACACGTGGAGGGAAGGCGTGTTACAGGGGCACACCTTCTATAGGTTTTGATTGAGTTGGTGCCACAGTGGGAAGGCATGTTCTCGGAAATGTGCCTTCATGGCAAAATGATGACACGTGGGAAGGCTCGTTACAGGAGACGCACCTTCCATTTAATTTACACTTACCTGCTCAAAAATCTCGCCTAAACCTCTTCCCCTCCTCCTATAAATACCCCAATCCGATACTCAAATCACACCTAAAATCACACCACTCCCTCATTCTTCCTTTTAAATCTAGCTTTAAGTAGGTTTTGTCAGAGTTTTTAGAAGGTAAAAATCTTATTTTTTATTTTATTATATCTATTTAGTATTTTATTATTTTATAATATTTTTTGTACTAATTATTTTTATTACTTTTTCTAGTTGTAAAATAGAAGGTAAGATGTTGCGATTGGATGCAAATCATATCTCGAGTCATTTTGCCGATACGATAACAATATTAAATTGTGTTATTTTAATTATTGTATCTGACATATTGCTGCAAACAACCATGAAAATTTTAAGAAGAATGATGAACGCCAATTACTTATACGCATGAGTATATCATATGCCTAATTTCATTTCTCAATCATTTTCATATTTTATGGGATCTTAACACTAAGTACTACATATGACACTTAGGTTATGAACTATTATCTCAAAGGTTTGAGTTCATGCTTCAAGAGTTGCAAGGAAAAAATGAGCAAGGATGCACTATATCAACTACATCAACAAAGAAATATGGACAAATGCATATGATGTTGGATATCGATATGAACATATGACAACCAACTTGGATGAGGCTATCCATTCAACCTTAAACGAGACGCGTCATTTATCAGTAAGGTTTTGGTTAAAACGACGTATTTTCGTTTGGGAGCGCTTTTTGTCAAGCTCAGCGGACAAGCTCTAACTTGGATGCAAAATGACCATGTCTGTCACCAAAGATTAGAAGCAGATCTATAGAAAAAAGTTGTTGGGTCAAATGGAATGTTGGTAACAAACTTTTCTCAAACCCATGAATTATTTCGTGTCACTGAAATGCCACGACCTCTTCAAGGGATTGAATATAACTCTTTCATATTTAATCTACAAGAAAGATGGTGTGACTGTGGGTTTTTTCAAGCTTTGAAGTATCCATGCTCCCATGTCATAGCAGCTTGCTCACATTCTCGTCAAGACTATAAACGTTATGTGGATCCCGTATACCAACTTTCAGAAGTATTCAAGGTATATCAATTTGAGTTCCACCCATAGGTAATGAGAAAGACTCAGATGAGATTCAGACTTGGCTTACAATTGTACGTTCTTATTAAGGGAGGCATGTCGTCCAAAATCCACTCGAATTCATTCTAATACGGATATTCGATAGACGTCGAAAGAAAACAAAGATGTGGGCATTGTAGAAACCTATGACACAATAGGAAAAATGTTCATCTCTTTTATCTTTACTTTACCGTTGAGCACCACTCATGTAATTGTAGCTTATGAAATCTCAGTTTATGTTATTTCATTTTCTTTTATTTTCAATTAATGTCAAATGAGCTTGTTTATTTTAAAAAATGTTGTTTTCTTTTATATATATATTGCAATTTAATGTTTAAGATTCATTATTTATGCTTTAAGGTTTATTTCTCACAATCAAGATTTTAATTTTCATCTAACCCTTAAACCATTAAAAAAACCTAATAAAATTTAAAAAACCCTAAATCATTTAACAATTGTAATCCACTTTAAAAAAAACTAAACCATTAAAAACCTAAAACTACTTAAAAACCCCTAAACCATTTTAACATAAAAATCCTAACCCTGAACCACTTTAACCCAAAAAACCCTAAACCAAAAATATTAAAATGTATATGATGTTAAAAAGTGCATGCCCGACATCCACCGTGGCACCAACTCAGCCATAACCCTTGAAGGCGCTTCCCCTGCAATGCACCTTCTGTCCACAAAACACGCCTTATTCTCTCTTCGTCAGAAAGGATGCTATATCGATAAAATTTGGGGAATGCGTGCTTAAACATTATTATTATAAATTAAGGGTATTTTGAATAAAAAATTGATTTTAGTGGTTAAAAGGATGATTGTTATCTCTAGAAATTTTAAGTTCGAACGCGATATTTTGCAGGGTTGTTTGAGCATTCATTATCGAATAATTAAGAATATTTTGAATAGATCTTAATTGTCGAAATTAAAGGATAATAATAATAATAATAAAATCAGTTTGATCAATGCTATCACTTTTTTGTGTGAAGACATTATTTTTAAGAAGTTATTAAAAGATCATCGACAAATCGTAAATCAGAGTCAGCTATGTGAGAAAACTATACACGAACATAAATCATAAATCTAAATTTAATCCGAGGGTCTAAAGCATAAAAAATTAACATAATAGCAAGTACGCGCCATCTTGATCAGTCGACAGTCGTAATAATTGATACTATATTTTAGTTATCATATGAAATGAAATTAAAAAGAATAATGGAATACAATGTCATTTAATTTTTAAATTTAATAACTTTTTATTTTAATCTTATTTACTTCATATTAATTTTCAAATTTAATCTCTTTTATTAATTTAAATTCATATTATACTGAAAGATTAAAAGTTGGTTTTTATCTTTGCATAAACATAAATAGGCAGTCACAGTCAGGTAGATGGAGAAAAATACTAATTGCAGCACCCAAGATTGACCATTCTAAAATTGTGGAGTGAAGACAATCACTTCCTCCAATAAGTATTAAAGTTATTTTCCCGACCCCACGTGCAGGAAATGTGTTTAGGATTTCGTAATTTAATTGTACACATTATGCTTTATATGTTTTTGTCATGCGATTACTGTTAGTACCAAGATTAGGGATGGGTATAGATCCGAACTCAACGGATTTCGACTCAATCTAACTCGATCAGGTCGGATCGAATTTTTTTAATATGATGTTGGGTCGGGGTTGAGTTTCGGTTTATGGTGAAAAATATTCGGTCTGACCCGACCTAAAAAAATATATAATTTTACCTTATATATTTAGGAATAATTACGATAATACATTTATATATATATATTCAATTAATTCATTGTTTTTATTAAATAAAAATGATATTTTTTTATTATTTCGGGTCGGATTTTTAAGTTATATATCAGGTCGGATTCAGAACGGGTGAAATCTTTTTTGTTCGAGTCGGGTCGGATCTCGAATGGAGGATTCTTTGTTCTTGGGTCGGGTTGGGTGGACCAACAATCCGACCCATACCCATCCCTAACCATGACTTTGGCCTTATCAGTTTTTTTTCTATCGAAATAATCTGATAGTATCCGTTTAATTTTGAAGGATTCTGCATACGGTCCAACACGTTATTCCAATAATCAAGTCTGTTATTGTTACATCCCTAACACATTCTCTTCAATAAAGGTCTCTTCATGATTATATAATGGTAGTTATATTTTTCTGGTGAAATAAGATCAAACTGTCATCTTCGAATCTTTGACAAATAGGTTTATGCTCACATAGAAATGTGTTACATCTAAACAGTATAGAGCTAAGGTTTAGGAAGAACAAGTGTCTACTCTAAAATTTTATTTTTTTTAAATTTGTTATTTATTTTGGTAATTATGTTTACTCTAAAATCTTATTTATATCTACACATGAATAAACATTTTACATTATTAAAGTATGTGGATGTAACTTTAAAAATATTTATGAATCCTCTGCTGAATATAAGATTTTTATCATTATATCCCCCACATGTCAGCCAACCATTTCCCATCACATACAAGATTTTACAAAAATGATGTATATTATTTGTAGACATTGAATTTCATCCGAATCATTTTCAGTTGGTTTTATTTCTATTGGGCCTTGCACTCAATTGCAAGTGTTTAAAATGTCTAGCTTTTATTGTCTAACTAGGCATTTAGGCCTTTTATTTTACATTTTTGAATCATGGACCTGGATTCACGTTTTATGCCTTGGGCCCATCGCAAGTTGTACAATTGTAAATTTATGATTAATCTTATCATGATCTAAGTTTATCAACTCAAAGAACCCATTCAACAGTCTCAATGCGGTAAAAGTGAGTGTTGATTTTCCTAGAAGTTTTGAGTTCGAGCAGTTGCATACACGGGTATGTGCACGTTGACAATAATAAAAAAAAATTAAACATATATTATCTTATAATCACCTCAGACTATTCAAAAAAATTAATTCAAAAGAAAATCTTAAACTCTTTACAGATAATTTTATAAAAATCTATAAATAATTGTACAAGATTGTGATGTAGAAGAAAGAATTTTGGTAACTTGGAAGGTCTTTTATCCCCAAAAATCTCATAAATTAATTCTATATAATGCTACCAAGTTGAGCAAACAAAGGGTGTGAAAGTAGACATGTTGGTATTAAAGGTAGGTTTTTAATGATAATTAAAAAAATTTGTTGGGAGATTTTCCTTGGACGTTTTCAATTGGTTCCTTGGACACGAAACATAAAGTCATGTTCTAACTATCAAAGGGTTCATCCAAGTTGCTTTATAATTTGCATATCCTACTATTGGCTCTGATGTTAGTAAAATAAGAAACGTGATAAAATAACAAAAAATGAATGGATTTATACGATATTTCCATATAGATTTTTTTTATCGTAACAGGAAAATTAGGTTTTACGGATCTAAAATGATTAAAATTTATTAGTACAACATTAAAATTTGATCATTTTAATATATCTATCATTAATTCTTGTATATTTGAAAATGTAAATATTAAATCTATCACCAGGTTATTAGACTAAACCGAAATCCATCGAATCCGAGTCTTATACCCATCTATAAGGAAATATTTGATTTAAAAAAAATAATATTAAATGTGCCTCCAATTTGTAGTACTTGACTTTGAGAGATACTTGAATAACTGGGGAAATGCTTTCTCAAAGATAATAAAAAAAAAGGAAAGAAATAGTATTATCAATGACTAAATTTTTTTAACAAAAATAATAATATAATCACTCCCATAATGTTTAAAAATAAATAAATAAATGAATATAACATTTCACTTTTTATCTCACTTGTAAAATTTTAATATATATATATATATATTAAAATTTTACAAGTGAGATGAAAAATTAATCAATCAAATATATATATATATATATATATATAATTAATCTATCAAATAAGTTTATTTTTTAATCCAAATAAATTATCTTATATTTAAAAAAAAGTAATAAACAAGGTGGTCATTTGAATTTTTTTTAATCATATTTGTGAAGTTAAAAGACTCCACTTTAATTTAATTTACTTTTTAATAGAAGCAATTAGTCTTATTAAAATGTAAAAAATATCTAAAATTGTAATAATAGTTTACATTAACATCGTAAACTAAATACATAATTCGACATTTTCTTATAATATTGAAATAAGAAACTAGTCACTTTAGTTATATACGAACCATACATGGAAAAGATTAAAAACTCAACCAAAAGAGTCAAACGATAAATTGATACGAATAAATATGATTGCATTAGTAAACAAACCACAAAAGCAGATTAAACTATTGAAAGACTACTGAGAACACCAAAATAGAAATGAGCATCGTGAAAAAATTATCCATGAATACAAAATCACGTATCCGAATTTAATTCGAGAGTCCAGAGCAGGGAAGATTAATAGGATTACAATTAAGCGTTATTTTGATCAATCTTGGTGTCATCAAATTCAACCCTAAAAAACATAAATTAAAAAAATCCAACGATCAAGAAAGAAGACGAAAAGAATGCCACAAAATCATAATTATTCTTATTAAAAGAATAAAAAAATAAAGAAAAAAAAGAAAATCGACGATCGACAACCAATATCAAAACTGGTGTCACAACCGACTAAATAAAATTAAAGAAAAGAAAATTATCTGATCTACAGAGAGTGGCACAAACTCTAACAAGAAAAGCGAGAGGCCACTTTAATTTATTAATTAATTAATAATTATATAAATTTTGATACATTAGTAATTTGTATCATGTTTATTTCATATACTATCGTATTTGATATAGATTTTAACATGCACAGGTAGCTATAAGAAACTATAAATAAACTGTTGATTATATTTATTTATAGAACCAGTTGGTACTTAGTATAATTCAATTTGAAATAACTTTTTGAGAGAATTAATCTAAATTTATTCAATAAATTTAAATGCATTCATACGCATATATGCATAATTTTATGACAAGAGGAATTGAGATTTTACTGTGAATGATTATTGTTTAATATTTACAGCTGAATGCCCTTTTACAACAACTCAAATTATCAATGGACCTCGCCACAGGATGGTACTAAAACTGTGAGTTGAGTTTCATGTATTATTGATGGAGAATTATTTCACGTAATAAAACGGGATTTTATTAATTTATGTGTTTTATTTATAATTTAAAGTTGGCAAAAGGGTAACTTTTGCCTATGTAGTAAACCTAGTTTATCACTTTCGTCCCTATCATATTTTCGCATCGATTTAACCCTCGAAGTTTCTCTATTTCATCATTCTATACCCTACCTTAAAACCCTAAACTATGAATCTTAAACCATAACTCCATTACCTCTAAACCATAACCCTTGAACCCTAAACATTAGCTTATGACTTATAATTTAGAGTTTTAAGTTGGGGGAGGTATAGAATGATGCAATTAAAAAATTGTGAGAGCTAAATTGATGCGAAAATACGATAGGAGAGAAAATGATAAATTGAGTCTACTACAGGGGTACATGTGGCCCTTAAGCCTTTAAAATTTCAAATTATTTAAACTTTTCATATAACATTCAAATAATGAATATACAAAATTCATTAATGTTCTCCTTAAAGGTCTCATATATATGTTCATTGTTAGATGATTAAAAAATTACAAATAAATAATATTTTATAATCATCTCTTATTAATAAAAAATTATTCATACATACATTATAAGCATTATTTATTTCATCAAAGAATCAATACAGCAATTAATCAACACGCAAACAACATCATCTAATAGTGACCCATTTGAGCCTCACTCTCTCTATCTTCATCTATTTCGTTTGGAGGAGGTGACAAACAATAATATATAAATTCTATAGGATAGAATGTTCAATGATCAATATAATTTGAAGCAATTTCTATATATTATGTAAGTTGGATTTTATCAAAAAAATAATATGATCAATACACAGCAAACAAGTAATTAAATTCAAACTCAATTGAATAAATTGATTTAAATAATAATCTTTAAAAAATAATTATCATAATCCTATATGTAAACTCAATTTCAGATTAATGCGACCAAAAAAAACTAATACTTGAGCAACAAATTTGACCACGTGTGTGCTGTTGTTCAAGACTGAATATATACATACTTAAATCAAAAGTCAAATAACTTCAGTACTATAAATACTACACGCCGTCGTAGCCATTTTATCCAACTCTTTCTCTCATCAATTTTCCCTATACAATGTCCGGCCACCCCTATTACTCCCCACCACCACCACCACCACCGTCACCACCCACCAACTGCACACCGCAGCCACCTCCACCGCCACCCAAATGTAACCCATGTCCTTGCGTATACATATGCGAATTCACTCAACTTCCACCACCACCCAATAACGTAACACCGGCTTGGGCCCCAATACCACCACCACCACTACCACCATCACCTTCACCAGACCACACTGTTATTTTAGCCGTATCCGTCTCACTAGGAGGAGCCTTTTTCATTGCATTCCTAGCAGTAGGTCTCTTTTGCTTGGCCAAGAGGAGGAAGAAGGTGGTGATCATTCCTCCTCCGGTTGAAGCCACCGCCTGCGTCGAGGAACATCAACATATCGAAGAGACCATCACCACCAGCCCATGTGGAGACCAGACTGTGACTGTCACCGTCGATGACGACGTTCGAGTTCATGAAGCTGTTGTTGAACCTCTTGATTACGATAGGCCGTCTTATAGTCACGCTGATGGCCATCTCAAAACTGGTTAACCTGCAAATGACACGCACCTCTTCAAAAGGCTCAGCCCGAGCCTGCTTAAACCGTCGAATAAATATATGCAAGTTTGTAATCTATTTTATTTAGCTGTAGTTTTTATTAAATTCTATGGGTCGTTTCTATAGTTAATGCTTGTATTGTCCGGGTGATTCCTATTGTTGGTCGAGCACTTCGTTTCCCATTGTTGTAATTAAACTCCATTATTATATGTTTGAATTAGGAAAGAAAATTTATTTTTATCGGTATGAGATGGTTATAAGATAGTATTTAAAAAAATCAATTAATAATAAACACACACCATGCAGACTCAGCTGCTTAAATACGAAATTTCTAAAAAAAATAGTATTCAATTTTATCACTGAAATCGATCAACAGATTCATAAAAGAGAAAACTAAATATATTTGATTTGTCGATTTTTATACTAGCTTGATGATGGGATTGAGTTTTGTTAATGTTTATTGGTAGGTCTGTAAATGAACTGAACGTTCAATGAACTGTTCGTGAATCGTTCGGTGAGAAATTTATTTATGTTTATTTATTTATTAAATGAACGAACATAAATAATATTTTGTGTTCATTTAATTGAATGATTGAATAAGAACAAAATATTCGTTCGTTCATTTACGTTCGTGAACGTTGATAATCTGTTCGTTTATATTCGTTCATTTATGTTCGTTCGTTTGTGTTCATTATGCTCATTTATGTTCATTCATTTTTGTTCGTTTATATTCTCTAGACTCGTTTGAAATATAAAGACTTAATAAATGTTGCTTAAACCCATTAATATTTTTAAACTCAATTAATTTTAAACTCAAATAAAATGTACTCAAATCAATTAAAGAAAATATAATTCCTAAATTTATTTGAAAAGAAAAAAAAACTCTTCTCAAATATAAACCCAATTAATTTTATGTTCGCTTGTTTATGTTCGTTCGTTTGTGTTTGTTACGTTCATTCATTTTTGTTCGTTTAACATTTAAATGAATGAACATAAATGAAAATGAACAAGAAATTTCGCTCATTTAGTTGTTCGTGTGTGTTCGTTAATTAGATTAAAGTTAAATGAACGAACATATACATACATTCGTTCATGTTCGCTCGGTTTAGTTACAGGACTAATTGTTGTTTTAACCTCACATAAATTGTTTGGAAAGTAGTCAAGGTCTAAACATAACGAGTATTTAAGAAAAGAGAAAATCGCCTCAGTGACCAAAAAAAAGTTATAATATACGATTTTAACCAACTTTATTTGGATTTGCCAAAATGACCAACAAAATCGCAACGCAAAATAAAAATCGCAACGCGATCCCCAGAATCGCAAATCAGTTTCCAAAATCGCAACGCGATTCTTGAAAATCGCAATGCGATAGTACAAATTCGCATTGCGATTTTCCAAAATCGCAACGCGAATATGAAAATCGCAACGCGAACACATAAATCGCAACGCGTATCCGTAAATCGCAACGTGTATCCGTAAATCGCAACGCGTATGGGTAAATCGCAATGCGTATCCGTATATCGCAACGCGTATCCGTAAATCGCAACGATAATCCGTAAATCGCAACGAGAATCTGTAAATCGCAACGATAATCCGTAAATCGCAACGAGAATCTGTAAATCACAACACTGAAATTTTGGGTATATAACACTGAAATCATAAACTAAATCCCTAAATCGCAACTCATTCCATCTCCATCTATCACTCTCTCCGGCGACATCCGTTCCTATATCCAACGACATCCTTCCCAATCCGGCAACAGGTTTTAGTTTCGCAGCTCGTCTGTTTAGTAAATTAATTTACAACCATGAAATCATCTAATGTTGATCATGTTTGGATAGATTTGTGTTTTGGAGGGTCATGGGATAATGTTCATGGTGTTTTACAATATATGCCTTTACCCATGAATCTTCAACTAAAATTGTCTTTACAAAAGTTAACTTATGAAACTCTAATGCTACGTGTTTCAAATAAATTGAATTTAGAGCCCCTAAGTGGATTTAGGCTATCTTATCAGAGAAATGGTAAAGTTTATTTGTTAACCGACAATGAAGATGTTGAACGATTCATTGCTTACATTAGTGTTTCACAAGATGATGTTACATTGTATGTTGTTGAACCTAGAAGTAGTATTGTTGGGTCAGTAGCGGGTAGTAATCAACTAAGTTTTTCTCAAAACCCACAACCTTTCTCTAATCCAAATCCCAATCAACTTTCAGCACCAAATTCCGGTTTTCGTATTGACCAGTTAGACGATGATGAGCCAACAGAAAAAATTGTGAGTACTAGTCAGTATTCGAAATTTGGTCTTGGTCAATATCCGGACTTTGATATTGGTCAATACACGGATTTTGATGATGTTTCAGAAGAAGAAACAGACCATGCGTGTAATGATATTGATATTGGTCAATACCCGAATTTTGATGATGAAACAGCCGTTGCCGAAGAATGTATTGTTGATGATAATGAGGAGGAAGTTACGACTGTGAATGAACATGTTGAACATCCATTCTGTAATTCATATAATCCTGAAGAAGAAAAAGAAGAAGAAAAAGTCCCCGAAGAAAAGAAAATGCCACGGGCGTATAACTGGAATATGCCAGAATTACTTCAGATACCGGAAGAAGAGTTGATAAAGAAAGCAGTTGATTGTTACACAAAAGTTATTCGTATCAAGAAAGATGATTGTTTTGATACAAAGGAAGACTTGAAGATAGCTTTATATACGAAATGTGTGGAAGATGGCTATCAACTAAAAGTTAACAAATCAAGCAAAGATCGTTTCGAAACAAGGTGTATGATTGACAAAAACTGTACGTGGCGTATGATTGCAAAGAGAATAAAAGATTGCAAAATGTTTCAAGTTAGGACTTTTATTGATAAACATACATGTTCAAGAACCCAAGTTTTTCCTCACCATAGACAGGCAAACAAAAAGGTGTTGGGTGGTTTTCTGGCTGAGTTAATGTTTTTGAATGGCAGGGTATATCGGGGACATGAAATTATGACTGACATGAATGCTCGGTTCAAGATTAGTATATCATATTCTCAAGCTTGGAGAGCCAAATGTTATGCCTTGGAATTGTTGAGGGGGTCGCCAGAAGCATCGTTTGCCCAACTGCCGGCTTATTGTCACAATTTAAAGCTGAAAAATCCTGGGTCGGTAACTCATATCAAAACAGATAGAGATGGACGCTTTGAGTTGCTGTTTATCGCCATTGGTGCTACGGTTAGTAAATCAATATAATTTTGTTGACTCATTTTTGTTAGTTACATGCATTTCACATTTAAATGATTATATTTCTTGTGTATATTATTTTGTAGATTCGTTCGTTTATTACTTGCATGTGCCCAGTTATTATAGTTGACGGAGCACATTTGAAAGGTCAATACCTTGGAGTAAACTTATTAGCAGTAGCCATGGATGCTAACAATGGGATATTGCCAATAGCTTACGGGGTTGGCAAATCTGAAACCTCTGATTCATGGACATGGTTTATGGGGCATCTTAGGGATTGCATAGGTCCTATTAGCAATCTGACAATCATATCCGATAGGGCAAACTCAATTGACAACGCTGTTAGAAGGTGTTTCCCAGATGCTTTTCATGGACTTTGTGGTGTTCATTTGTATAGAAATCTAAAATCAAGGTCTGCTGGTATAAAAAAGCACAAATGGACATACTGGAAGGCTGTAAAAGCTTATCGGGAAGTGGATTTCAATAAGCATATAAATTGTTTAAGACGTGTTTTGCCTCAGTGTGCTCAAACACTAGAAGATGTCAGGTTTGAAAGATGGTCAAGAGTACATCAACTTGGAGCAAGATATGGTTTCATGACGTCTAATAGTGCAGAATCAATCAACGCTCTAAGTCGTCATTCCCGGAAATTACCCATTACTATGTTAATGGAGTTTTTTCGAGCCTCTATTCAACAGTGGTACTACAAGAAAAGAAACCATGCAGGTATTATTTCTTTGAATTCGTAACTTATCATATTTATATTTTACTAAGTATTGTTTATTTAAATTTACAGGAACATTGGAACATCGTGTTACACCATGGACTGAAAAAAAGATAACGAAACGTGTTGTGAAGTCAACGTCATGGAGAGTTGAACCATGTTCAAACACTTTGTTTCAAGTACTGGATAATAACTTAAATGGGCTAGTCGATCTAAATGCAAAGACGTGTAGTTGTATGAAATGGCAAACATCTGGTTATCCGTGTGGCCATGTTATAAAAGTTGCTCTTCATTTAAACCAAGATGATTCAAGCGCATACGCTATGGATTGCTACACTACAGAAGTTTATCGACAGACTTATGCCGAGATTGTCTACCCTATTCCACATCCTTCTGAGTGGGACATGCCAGATGACTTACAAACAGTTTTGCCACCAGCCATGGACAGAAGGCTACCTGGCCGACCAAAAAGTCACGATCGTATACCGTCTAAGGGTGAAGAGAAGAAGAGATCGACATGTAGTCGGTGCAAGGAAAGTGGTCATACAAGGTTGACATGTGGATCACCAGTGCCATCAAAATCATCTTTTCCTCTACCAAAATATGGATCCTCATCAAAATCCAAAGCTCATATGGTGTCAAGCAAAAGGCAATCATCTTTAAAATCCCAATCACAATTGGCTTCACCTTTTGGGACTGTTAACTTAGGTGATTTTTAAATGCAAACGTTGTATTATGTGGATTTTATGTGTGAACTTTTAACATTTTCAGTTGAATCAATGACTCAGGCCAACCATTTTGACTTAACCAACTCTTGTTATTCAGTTGTTATCACTATTAGGCATGCATTTGACTATCGCAACACGGAAATTACAATCGCAACGAGAGAATCGCAATGCGAAATGAAAATCCCAACATGAAAATCGCAATGCGGAAATGAAAATCGCAACGAGAGAATCACAATGCGAAATGAAAATCGCAATGCGAAATGAAAATCGCAACGAGAGAATCGCAATGCGAAATGAAAATCGCAATGCGAAATGAAAATCGCAACGAGAGAATCGCAATGCGAAATGAAAATCGCAATGTGAAATGAAAATCGCAACGAGAGAATCGCAATGCGAAATTATAAACGCATTGCGATTCTCTCGTTGCGATTTTCATTTCGCATTGCGATTCTCTCGTTGCGATTTTCATTTCGCATTGCGATTTTCATTTCGCATTGCGATGGTCATTTTTTCCTTCAACATAATGCAGATTGAAATCAACAAAATCAACCATTACATTTCAATCAATTAAACAAGCACAAATAAGAATTATGTTCGCATCAATTACACAAATCAACTTTTACAAATCATCTTTTACAAATCAATTAAACAATCAAAAAATAAGCAATAATTCTTATTTCCGATCATCTACTATTGAATCAACTTTTACAAATCAATTAAACAATCAATTAAACTATTGAATCAACTTTTGCAGCCATACATCATTTTCACGCAGTTCACTTCTGAGATTAACCTGCAGAAACCAAACATTTGCTCAAACAACACTTTCTACACATCTAAAACCTACAAACAGCAAATTATTGAATTCTAGGTACTTAACCAAACATTTTCAAACCAAAAGTATATAAACTTACCAATTGTTTATGGACATTTTTATAACGCGGATGCAGGTAGGCAGCGTCTCGTATATATCGATTTAGCCATATAATGCCGAAACCACAAGCCTACTGCAGCTCTATCTCTATCGGTGGGAGGTAGATACTTGATGCTTCCCGTCGTCAAACGCTCCAACGCCAAGCATACGAGAGGACCACAATCTCCTCTGGCTCCGCTCGTTTGTTGTGGCGCGGTCTCGTCTCTAATAACTGTAATATTGAGCTTCTTTGGCTTCTTGTTTCCAGAACGAGTCCAATAATTGATCGCATCCAAGAATTTAGCCAAATGAGAGCTCCATCCCTTAATAACATCTCTTAAATCAGCCAATGATATGTAATTTATCATGCTGTCATACACAATTATCTTAAGGGATGGGAGCTGAAGCTCGACGAGAATCCAATGTTTACGTTCCAAAACAGGGATAAACACCTGCAATCATAAGTAATAATTCATTCATTTGCGCACTTATTTCATAAAACCTTTAAACTCAATCTAAAATAAATACTAACCTTATCGACCTCCCACCATGCAAGATAAAGTTTAGCTTGTCCATTGCCCAAATCAAATGATTCATCTCGTGCATTCTTCAAGTGAACGGCGTGAAAAGACGTCGGCATAATTGTATATCGTATATTTTTATTTTTCTTAAGTTTTCTTATTATTAGAAGACGTGTCACCCACGCATCGATATGCTGTTTTACAAAAAAAGACATATATTAGTGACTTACATAAATTTAAAAAAAAAATTAATCAAATTGAAATATAAGAAAAATATAAGACTTACCCCCCCCCATCGAAATAGCCATTGTCTTCGACCCCTAATAATACGCCCCACCAAGACTGATCAAGCAACAAATAGATATCATCGGTGAGCTTGCATATGTCAGTGAAACACCCCTGGCTCCGCTCATGTAGATAAAAATCAACAGCGGTCTTAGCCCAAAGGGTGTTATCCAGAATTGTGTCCGGTAGTTGTTCCCTCTCCTCTTCAGATACCGGTATGGTACTGGCCGGTAACTCATACGAGAGCCAACTTGAATCCATCATGTCCGGCACGTCAGAGGGTTTCTCAAGAAGCCTACATATGACGCCATGTGAATCGGGCTCTTGAATGGTGGGAGGGACCTCTTCAATGATGACAGTGGCCTCTTGAACGGTGGGAGGGGACTCTCGAGGAATGATAGGGGGGGCCTCTTCAACGATAGGAGTGGACTCTTGAGGGATGACAGGCGAGTCGGGCTTCTTCTTGCGGTGTCTTCGCACTATTGGGGTGTACGGAGACTTAATAGCACGTGCACGCTGTCTGATGCGTGAACTCCGTCGTGCAAGCATAACCCGACGTAAAGCATCCACTCTATCGGGCCGCTAAATAATTAAATACAAAAATCAGTAAATAAACAGACATGATATTTAAACAGTGAAAACAAAGACAAATATGTTTCAAACTTGCATTGTATTCACCCAAGTCATTATTCTATCATAGTTCACAAAATGCATCAGATAACAAAGAAAAATATGTTTCAAACTAATACCCTGAAGTTAGTATTTGTCTTTGTTTTGTCTATTGGTTGAAGTAATGCAATCCATTCAAGTTTCAATTTGCAGAAGAAGAAATAGTTTACTTTCGCAACACGAAACTTAAAATCGCAACGCGAAACCAAAATCGCAACGCGAAATGAAAATCGCAACGACAGAATCGCAATGCGAAATGAAAATCGCAACGAAAGAATCGCAACGCGAAATGAAAATCGCAATGCTATTTCAACCAAAAGACAAAACAAAGACAAATACTATTTCACAGTGTTAAAGAATACACAGTTTAGCAGAATTGGCAGCAACCGAACAAATTTACTTTCAACCAAAAGACAAAACAAAGACAAATACTATTTCACAGTGTTAAAGAATACACAGTTTAGCAGAATTGGCAGCAACCGAACAAATTTACTTTCAACTAAAAGACAAAACAAAGACAAATACTATTTCACAGTGTTAAAGAATACACAGTTTAGCAGAATTGGCAGCAACCGAACAAATTTACTTTCAACCAAAAGACAAAACAAAGACAAATACTATTTCACAGTGTTAAAGAATACACAGTTTAGCAGAATTGGCAGCAACCGAATAAATTTACTAAGCAATCTAAGTGAAATGGCTAATCTAAGTGAAATTACGAGTAAATTTATCATTAAGTTAAATATGGAAAATCTTAAACTTACCTCGTTGCGTAGAGTATGAACCTCATTCTGCAACGATACTATCATCTCACGTAGAGCGGCAACCTCACCACGTAAAGTTGACACCTCCACACGCCATGCACCATCGTTATCGCGTAGAGTACCGATCTCCTCACGCAAGGCATTGACCTCATCACGTAACTCCCTTGACTCATCCCGTGGAGGTGGAGGTAGAGAACAGGGAGATAGGAGTCGTGGCATCTTTGCCGGTCGCCTATCATGAGGTGATGGTGGAGAAGAGGCTCGATGATGTGACGGGATAGGTGATGGCTCTCGTTCTAGAGGTGTATAGTCGGGTCGATCGGGTGATGGCTCTAGGTGAGGTGATGGCTCTCGAATTGGAGGAAGTGGATGCTGCTCATCATCCGTGCCATCAAAAAAACTCTGACTAGCTTGCCACCAATCAGTGGCAAGCTCTTCCTCCGTGGGTGTCAGTCTTTGTAATGGAATGTTGGCCTCCTAAAATATAAAAACTCAAACAAAGTTAAACGTCTACTATTAATAACTTGTTTATATTATATGAAAGTATTTGTGTTAACTTACATTATTTATTGTCGCATATGGTATTAAGTCTTCCCAATCCAACAGAGTTTTCCTCTTCCAGGAAATAGCCCTGGGAATATCATTTGACGTTTTTATTGCATATGTACGCATGCTGGGGAAAGCCTCGAATATCCAAATCTACAAACAATATAATAACAAAATTAGTAATTGTTAAATAATTAATTATAATTTTAGAAACATTATAGAAATTCTTACCTTAAAGGCCCAAACAAAGCCTGACAAAGTGTATTTGGACCCATCGCCCCGCAAACTTTTGCGGTCATCAAAGGCAGACGACAACTTAGTCCAGGTAGCTTTCCATATATACGAACCCCACGAAAACAGATTCCATGCATTCAGGTCCTCTACCAATATTATTAGCTCCCGATGAATAGGTTGTCTGGCCTCTCTGCCTAAAAAGCCGGCATACACAAGTAGTAGAAGGCATACTCGGACAACATCGACGTCATCCATCCGTGAAACCACCTTTCTTATTAAACAATTTCTTCAGGTCGTCGACATGTAGGTTCGGCTTCTCCATTGACTCATCCGGAAAAACCCGGGATAACCATGATGGGCGGGCGATATGACGAGTGTACCGGCCTACATCATCGTGTCCGAATCGTAGACCAGTGATTAAGCAGAACTCCTTCCGCCCAAAACAAGTATACGCTGGTGGAAAATGAAACCATATCTCTTCCTCACCACGTTGTATACTGTCGGGTAGATTTGATGTCATGGTCTGAAGCCATAAATGGGTCAAATTAGCATCTCCACCCGGATGCTGTACTCTCAGCCATGGCCCGAAGCAGGTTTCCTCAAACAATTGTCTTTGAGCAGGTGAAAGCTTCGAAGCAATTGTAGTGGCCAGGCTGACTTTATTTCTCAAGGTCAATTGAGCCGAAAAAAATTTCTACAAAAACAATAAACATACCAAGTTAGATATACCAAAAACTACACTGTGAAGATATACCAAAAACAATAAACATAAAAAGTAGTAGTTTATTCTTGAAACTAAAATTTGCAACACTGTTTTGTCTTTTGGTTGAAATGAAAATCGCAACGAGAGAATCGCAACGCGAAATGACAATCGCAACGAGAGAATCGCAACGCGAAATGAAAATCGCAACGAGAGAATCGCAACGCGAAATGAAAATCGCAATGCGATTTTGGTTTCGCGTTGCGATTTTCATTTCGCGTTGCGATTCTCTCGTTGCGATTTTCATTTCTCTCGTTGCGACAGTCATTCTCTCGTTGCGATTTTCATTTATCTCGTTGCGACTCTTCTGCAAATTGAAACTTGAATGGATTGCATTACTTCAACCAAAAGACAGAACAAAGACAAAGACAAATACTAACTTGAAAATCGCAACGAGAGAATAGCAACACGAAATGAAAATCGCAACGACAGAATCGTAACGCGAAATGAAATCTAAGTGAAATGGTTAATCTATTATTGAAATGACCAGTAAACTTATCATCAGTTTCAATATGAAAAACCTACAATAATGCAAACATTTCAAAATAAAAATAATTAAAAAAACTAACCATCGGAGGTTGATTTTCCATTTCTGAATATTGTGAGGGATTTCTGACCGTGAATGGTTGTGAGGGATTTCGCCGGAGATGGGGACGGAAATCTTCGGAGATGGGGACGGATTTCTTCGCCGTAGAGAGTGAGAGATGGAGATGGGACTGAGTTGTGATTTTAGGTTTTAGGTTATGAGTTGCGATTACGGGATTTTGTCTTAATATTCGTTTTTGTAATTTGAAAATAAAATACGCGTAGCGATTATAATGGCGCTTTAAATATCGCGTTGCGATTTACGGATACGCGTTGCGATTTTATGTATTATCGTTGCGATTTACGGATACGCGTTGCGATATACGGATACGCATTGCGATTTACCCATACGCGTTGCGATTTACGGATACACGTTGCGATTTACGGATACGCGTTGCGATTTATGTGTTCGCGTTGCGATTTTCATATTCGCGTTGCGATTTTGGAAAATCGCATTGCAAATTTGTACTATCGCATTGCGATTTTCAAGAATCGCGTTGCGATTTTGGAAACTGATTTGCGATTCTGGGGATCGCGTTGCGATTTTTATTTCGCGTTGCGATTTTGTTGGTCATTTTGGCAAATCCAAAAAAAGTTGGTTAAAATCGTATATTATAAGGCATTTTTGGTCACTGAGGCGATTTTCTCTTAAGAAAATAGTAATGCATGGAAATTTCCATGCCATGCAATGAGAGATCAGTCGGTAACATGCTATTGGCGGAGGGGAATATATACGCCATCATTTTAATTAATTATGTCTCAAGTGTTAACATACCTTTTAGTTTTTAAACGTGAAAAAACTTGTATGTATACGAATTAAAAAGGAGAATAAACATTACCTTGTAATTATTTATATTGTTGAGATTTTGGACCAGAAACTTAATCTGGCGCCTCACACCAACTCGGCGATCTCAACTTTTGATGATAATTTGGTTTAAAATAATAATAGAATTAATTTTTGGATATTACTTTTCTTTTCCTTTTTCTTTTTTGTTTTGGAGTAGACCTTTCAAGAGTCCAGTTATCTACTCATGCATGAAAGCCATTCCGAAATTTGAAAGAATTTAAGTTAAAAAATATCAATTCTGGAAAATAGATTTAGGGAAAAACTTACTTAAAATAATGTTTCATTGTGAATTGTTATAGCAATTTTTGGTTTAGTGTTATAGTTAATTTCTAAAGTTTTGAAGCATTTTGGATGGCTGTTCTTAAGTTGGTACGTAGAGTTTTCTTGAGGATTAACTTTCAATTTAGATAGTTAAGTTCCAATTGGACTTTAATGAGGAGGAAAAACCAATTGATCAACCAGATGAAAAAGAAAAAGAAAAAGAATTAGAGTGCAACAGCCAGCAGTGGAAGTTTTTGACAGAATGGATTCGAGATTCGACTGATGTTTTAAAGGACTCTTTGGGTGTCCCGCCATCATCTTCATCGGTCGGCCTGAATGTACAGGCCCACCGATTACGATGAAAATCTTATGTTGAAATGTTCGAGGTTTGGAAAAGTCTCTGGCAAAGCGACGTCTCCGACATATGCTGACAGATTTGTACCCGTTTCTAATATTTTTGACGGAAACAAAATTGCAGAACAATGAGATGATGAAATTTCCAAGGAGTTGTGGATTTGTGAATGGAGGTCTTTGTCTTGCTTGGCGCCAGGATTGTGATGTAACACTAAAATCTTTTTCAGATAAACATATTGATGTAATCTTTTCCAAGGACTTGGATAGTTTCTACGGCGAGCCTGAAGAACAACGTCGAGTTTAATCATGGACTTTGTTGAGACAGTTTAACGATAACCCAAATATCCATTGGAGATTTCAATGATTTTTTTTGTTGTTGAGAAGTATGGTGGTCGTATTCACAATCAAAGACAAATGAATGATTTTCAGCAGGCCTTAGATGACTGTAATCTCACTGATATCGGATACACAAGAAGATGGTACACTTGGGAGATGATATCTCTATCTTCTGTGATGTATAATATGGGTAAATGTATAGGAAAATTTGGTTTTCTTTTTCTTGAGGTATATATACATTGCTATCGTCTCCTACTATTGTTTAAGCTAATAATTTTAGGGAATATTTTTTATTTATAAGATGACGGCAGATTCAATATTCATATTATTATACATGAAAAATTGAATTGTAATTTGAGTCACAACTGCATCGCATGAAATAATATGTGAAAGCTGATCTATTAGTTGTAATTGTTCATCTGTTGACAGTTGGCTCATTTCATCTTGTACTTTTACTTGGTTCAGAACTGGGGAAACGAGCTAAGAAGCTTGGTCTCACGCAATCTAGTCAATTTTGGATTCGAATTATTTTATGGGTAAACTATGCGTTTAAAATTTCAGTTTTGATTTATTTTAATACTTAAAATTTAGTTTTAGTTTTATTTTAATATTTTCTCGTTAAAAATTTAACGAATGGAGTGACATGAAATTATTATTCCGTTATTGATTTTCCAAACATTTTTTTTATAATCCACGTCAGCTACACAAGTGGAAAATGAAGGGGTTTTTTTTTTAAGATAAACAAGCCCTTATTCTCAGCGTTTGAAATTGAAGAAACCCATTAGGAAAACACGAGGCAATGAATACCTCTTCAAGAACCGAGAAACCATTCAAATCTGTCTTGATTTTTCAAAACGTTTTAGTTTCTAGTCAATTAAATCCTTCAAATCTCATACTACTCTTTCTTTTCTGAGTTTTTGCCCGTCTATCGTTCTTATTTTCTGGGTTTAGGGTTCGTATTTTCTGGTTTTTTTGTGTTCTTATTCTTCTGTGTTTTTCTTGATTTTACTTTGTTTCTTTGTTTTTATGGGTTTAGGGTTCTTCTTCATTCAAGATTTATGTTTTTTCTTCATTGTACTTTGTTTGTTTGTTTTTGTGGGTTCTTCTTCATTTGAGGTTAGGTTTTTCTGGACCATTGCAATGAGACGAATACAACTTCGAAAGAAAGGGATAGCTCACTCAATATATGGTATATGGTTCTTTATTTTCTGAAAAAATTAATATTCTTTGTTTTTGGTTCTTTTATTGAGATCACATAGTTTACTGGATACAAAGGTTCTGTCATAGTTTTCACGAAAATCACAATGTTTTGTTTTTGATTTGTTTACTGACTTTTGGCATGATTGGTGGGTAGGCGAGGCGCCCTTAATTGAGATGTATCACTCAATGGAAAACAATACTGAGAATGTAAAGGTTAGTTCATTTATCACAAGGGATGGAATGTGGAACTTACAAAGTCTCCCAAGGGATTATCTCAGAGGAAACAAAAGAGAAGATTTAAGGAGTGCCCTTACCAATGAATATCAATGAAAACACTCAAGACAAAGTTTACTGGGGACTAGCGAAGGAGGGCAAGTTCACGTTGAGCTCTACTGTGAAAGCTATCACCTTAATGGATGCAGCAGAACATTCATCAGATAACCTAAGTTGGGTTTGGAGAATAGCTACAACAAAAAGGATACGTTTCTTCATTTGGTTATGCATGCCAGACAGGGTGAATACAAACGAAGTTCGCGCAAGGAAAAACATGGCTCAAGATCAAAACTGTGATATCTGCCCAAATGTTACGGAGTCAATTGATCACATCCTTAGACAGTGCCGAACAGCAAAACAAGTTTGGGAAGACATGAGGAGTAGCAACCAAATTAACCTATCCGATAATGAATCTTTTAAGATTTGGATGTGTCAACACACCTTTTCGTCATACTAGGATTCACATTTCTAAAAATAAGATATAATTTTGCTAGGATTCAAACTCCTAAAAATATGATAGAGTTCTACTATTATTTAAACTCCTAAAGATAGGATCCACAAGTATTATAAATAGTCATTGTAACTCACTATTGTAACACATATACGAAATACCAAGCAAAAAATTACAAGCAACTCGTAGCCATTTTTCGAAGCATTTATATTTTGAAAGGTAAAGTTCATACATTCACATGTTATTTTTCCTTACCCTTGCTGTGTTTTGATTCGAAAGAAAACTGAGAGAAGTGTTTTTGGTCGATGAATGGGGGCGTTTTCGAGATCTATTTTTGTAGATCTAGTCCCCGAGGCTTGTGTTTTTGAAAAACTATTCGGATTTTTATAAACGGGTTGTATGAATCCGCGTGTTTTGTCATTTTTTTCTTCGATTGGTTTTTAGTTTTGACCCCTAATTCATTTTTTATTTTAATTTAACCCTTATTATTATATATATATATATATATATATATATATATATTTAATTATATTTAATTTATTTATTTATTATAATTTTTTTCATTTTTCTTTGCGTTATATTATATTATTTTCCTATTATTATATATATATATATTATATTATTATTTTTTATCTATGTTTACTTATTTACTATATTTTTTACTATATTTTCCTAACGTTATATATATATATATATTATTACTTCATTTTATTTTATATTTCTATGATTACTATTTTTTTAGTTAATATTATATGTATATTTATTTTTCATTTATTTATTATTATTGTTACTATTTAGTATTTTATTATATTATACATACATTTTTATATTTTTATATATATTTTTTATTTTATTTATACTATTTATTTATTTTCATTATGTTTTTAGTTTCTTTGCTCTTATTATTATTATTATTATTTTTAAAAAACACTTTACCTTTTTTATTCTTTTTTGTATATATATATTTTTTCTTCATTTATTTTATTTTATTCAATTTCATTTTTTTTATATTTGTTTCATCCAATTATTTTATGTTTATTATTATTGGTTTCATTTATTTCATTGGTTTACTCTTTAGTTTTGTTACTTTCTTTTATTATTATTATTTTCTTTTAACATCTTATTTTAAAGAGTATTTCCGTAAACTCATTAAGGGTAAGTAATTCGGATCAAATTTTACCTTTTAATTTAACTTGCAATTTTCTTAATCAAAGACAACTGGAAATTACGTAGTACCGAAAGGGCGGTTCAAGGGTGTTAATCCTTCTTTGACCGTAACTGACTCCCGAACCCGACACATCTTTGGAAAGACGCAAATCAGGTAAGAAATATGGTATCCGATCAACCCATTTGTTTTAAATAAATGATCGGTGGCGACTCCCAATCTACATTTTTCATGTCGAAACTCAATTCCGGGGGCCTAACCGAAAGACGGTTACGACAGCTTGGCTACCCGCTGGGGACACAGGTAAGTGAGTCAGGCTAGGGTAATTTCCAGTTATCTTTTTAATGAAAAGGGTAAGTTTAAATTTTAAGGTAACATTTCGATCCTTATTACTTACTTTTGATTATATTTTCGAGTAAATAGTTGTATTGACCGTTTTTTAATGATTTCAGCCCTTAAAGATTTTTCATCCAAAGGCTCTATACCTGAGCTCCGAACCCGTTTTAAGTGGGGGGTGAAAGCGACACCTTCGTGTGAATTTATTCATCGTATGGGCCTAGCAAGTAACCTTCGGGATTCATATACCTTATGCCTTCGTGTGAATTTATTCTCCGTATAGGCATAAGGGAATGTTTCCTCTCGAGTTTAACTTAGTCCACAGAAGCATGTGATGGGTTTAGGACTAAGGGTCTGGTAAGCCCAAGGGGGCACCGGGAAGGAGAACTCGAGTACCTTTTTTTAGAACCTAAACCCGGAGACTACAAGGAGTTAGGACCCACCCCAAAACCTCATTTTAAACCCTAGGATGCCGAAATTATTTTCTACTTTACTTTCTGTTCAAAACATGTGAACTAGAAATTTATGCGGTTAGGACTTGTTCAAAATCAACTTGCGGGATAAAGATCATGTCCGGGTAGGAATAATAAGCATGTGGGGTAGATATCATGTAGGTAGGACTTTTATTTTCTTGATTGCTTTGATTATTATCTTTACCTTACTAACTCTTTTCATTTTTTTTCCTCTCTTTTATTTTATTTCCATCATCTGCATCATTCAAAAGAGGTGTTGATCCACCAAAAAAATGTGTTTGTTAACCATAAATAATCTGCATTAATGGACAAAGGTGTTGTAATACAGGAGATTAAAAACCCCGAGGTACGACTATGGTCCGAGAAGACTCAGAAAGAAAAAGGAGACAGTCTTCAAGAAAGTTATGTGTCAGAGCTTGTTAGCTATGCCTCTATCAGCCTAAAACAGAACAATGTGCAAGAACTTCGAGACATCTGGGATAGTTGGAAGAATGATCGAAAATAGAAGTTCAGTCAGCGGTATGATGACATTGCACTTTTGCTTCATGTTAAGATCGGTGAGCCCTTAATCAGAGCCTTGGTTCAATTCTGGAACCCGGGATACAGTTGCTTCACTTTTAACCAAGAGGATACGGTACCTACCATCGAGGAGTATACTTCACTATTGCACTGTGAAAGCATTAAACTGGAGCGAGCCTACATCAAACACATCAAGAGTCAGCCTTTCAAGAACATACTGGCTAAGATTGCAGGAGTTGATGAAAAGTGGGTGACTGACCAACTCCGAAACAAAGGTAACGGGAAAGGAATTCAGTGGATCTACATAAAGAAACTAATGAATGACCACCCTGATGAATGAAAGACTATAAACCTTTTTTGCACTAGGTCTGTATGGCTTGACCATCTTTTCGAAGATTTTGGGATGCATTGACACAGCCGTGGTGGAACTGTTTGAGCAACTTCCGAAACGAGTCAACCCAGCACCAACCATCTTAGCCAAGACCTTTCGGTCTCTCAACCATTGCCGAAGAGCTGACGGAGGTAGATTCATTGGATGTGTTCAGCTCCTTCAAGTCTGGATTCACAGCCTCTTCTGGAACACTAATTGGGTTGCTTACTGCCGATTTAGCACTACGTATTCACCTTTGAGAGAGTTCATCACCATGAAATGGCATGAAGGAACTTCAAAAGAGAAGTGGATGAAAGTCTTCACTCATCTATCAAGACCGAGATATTACTTGGAGAGCCCCCTGGTTGTTCCTCAGTGACATTCTTTTCCAATGTGGGGACTCTGACACTATGACCTTACCTAAACTTTGGGATGTAGTTGGGTATGCTCCATTGTTAGCACTTAGACATTATAGGGCACGTCAGTTTGTCCCAGTAATATACGGACTAGCTAAATCAGAGTTTGAGTATCACTGTGACAACTATAAGAAGATGATCAAGGAAGCAGTCGATTCATGGAAGAAAGTATTCCGGATGGATGTGGTAACTACCAGAAACATGCTTGCTCCGAACTATGTGGAGTGGCGAAGATTGAGGAAAAATGAAAATATTCCGGTGCCAGACTGTGAGAACATACGGACCATGGAGGAACATCTCAGGCCTGTCCCTTATGGACTTGAGATAGCCAAAACAGAGTTTGAAGCTGTGAACAATGAGCTGGGGAAGAGGATAAATGAACTTGAGGCTGAGCGCTATCAGTGGAATCTAGATGCCGACTCTCAGAAAGATCGAGCAGACAAACTAGAAAGAGAACAAAAAAGAGTCTGTTTAGAGTTCGAAGACTTGAGAAAGGGGTATCAAGATAAAGTCAAGAATAACTCCAAGTTGAAAGTGGCTTATAAATACTGGAATGAGAGAGCTTGGAAGGAATAGATGAAGACTGCCCAGAGTCACTTAGCAGGCAGTCAGCATCAAAACCAATGCTTGAGAATCCGAATGGCTGATATGGATAAACAACATGAGAGAGATTGCAAAACAATAGCCGAGTTAGAAGCTATTGTAGATGGGTTCAATAAGTAAGCAAGCAAGCTTCAGATAGTGCCCTTCGACGGATGTTTACAGTGGCGTTTCCGTTGGGAGCAAGCACAACAAAGGGTGAATGCCAGAGACGCAGTCATCCGAGACTTCCTGGATCAAGTACAGAAGGTAGCTCGCCATCTACACGGCCTGGCAAGGGAAGCTGGAGTGGTCCAACAAGGCATACAACCAGTGACAGATGAAAACAAAAGACTTGTCAACCTGCTGGAAGCTGTTCGGGGTCTAGAGGATTTAGTCTGAATGTACCTTTGATTGTTTTTATGTATCTTACAAGATAAAACATTTTTGTCGAAATAAGGAATATTTATAATAATGGACACTTTTCTGGATCAATGCCTCGAACATTTCATGCATTTTTTTCATTTTGCGTTGTGCATCTACATTTCATTTTTAAGCATTTTCATAAACATGAAATTTCTTCATGGAGGATTCGATGAAGTGGTTTTAACCACATGACACCACATGGAAGCAAGATTGTAACATCAAAAGAAAAAAAAACTGAAAACAATACAGTGGGAGCATGATCAACTGATTGTAGGACAAAGCCTGCCAGGATGATCTAAGAAACGAATCCCCATATCCTAAGGGCTACGATGTTGAAGCTGTTAGCTCTTACCACATAAGAAGAACCAAACATTCCTCTGAAAACTGTAAGGCGCTTGCCGAAGAAGGGGGCATGGCATATACCATTTGCACTTAGAGGATTGTTTTGTTTGAACATGTCTTTGATCTTTCATATTTGCTTAATCTTTTAAATGATTGAATTTATGCTGCTTTCTAAGGTGGAGCAATTGAATAAATTTTAATCTTTAGTTCTTCGAATATTAAATGAATTAATGATTCTTTTAATTCTTCAAGAATTATAGATTTTTGACATATGAAAATATTAGACTTTTCTTACCATGTCTCAAACCCCAGAATAAAATACCTTGATTCTTTGCACAAAACAACTCGTGGTCATTACCAAAAGATGAAATTTTGACATTACCTCCTTTTAAAATTCTTGAACATTGGCTTTATCTTTTTGATACACTCATACCTTTCTTTGAGTCAATAAGATCACACTACTGTCTTTTTTAGACTAAAAAATAACCTTTCTTACCATTAAAACCCAAGGCATTGAGTTGTTCATTTTAACATGAGTATTCTTCTAAAGAACCAACTTGGGGCATCTCGCGAGGAGCCTGAACATTGAGACATCTGGGAAAAAAGAAGAAGAATTCATTTGAAATAATTCTATCATACATTAATTACACTGTTTTCATGTGAATAGAATTAATCTTGAAAATCTATCCCCCTGGGGATACCTCTTCTGTGAAGATTTACATGTATGAAATTATGAACGGCTTTCTTTCTTTATCCCTTCACAACAGGAGAAAAAATATATCCCTTGTGTCCTCTTTTGAGCCTGTAGTATTTTTCTTCTGATTCAACCCTAACCAAGGATCACCCTCCACACTGGGGGGCAAGGTGGAAGAAATATGCTCACATGAGCGAAGATATTGATTCAGATGAGATACCAAAAGGTGAACCAAATGCCAAGTGCGAAGATTCAATCAGAACAAAAATGGCAAAAACAAAAAAGAAAAGAAGCAAAAAAGAAGAACAAAAAAAGAACAAAAATCAAAAAGAAAAATGGACAAAAAAGCACATGCAAAGATTCCCTAAAGACAACTGGTACATCAAGCTTCAAACTATTAGATTGATCAAGCACAATCATTCCCGAATCACTGAATCACTTCACTCGAAGATCATAGAGCATCAAGAGAGAGAAACATTTTGAGCAAGATTGAAGGCATCATAATGAATTGATCATTGGTTCAACACCTTGAAACACTTGTTTGGGCCTATTTATCCATTTCTTTCATAACCATGAACCCTGGCCTACATTACGTGCCTTAAAAGTATCTTCTAATCATACATGGATTTCTAAACAGAAGAGAATATCTTCAGATTTCATCCCGCCCATCAGTATTAATCTTTGTTTGCAAAAAACAACATAATTAATTCATTGTAGAGAAAAATAACAAAGGGGGTTCAAGACGTAAATCCTGAATAACGTCTTGAAACCAAAGGAGGATTCGAGTTGAAAACCTGAAAAGGCGGCTCGAATATAAAAATTGTGCAACTGAGGCGATCACACAAATTCCTTGATAAGGCATCGCACAATCCAAATGTGACTATGAAAACTGGGAGTCGGAGAACACTTCCAGTAGAGGAGCATGCAAGCTACTCCATCAAACATTTGAGCATCAAATGCCAAACCTTTGAGCATCAAATGCCAAACCTTTGACCAAACACAATAACCTGAGACCTTTTTATCATTTCCTTACTTAACCATTTCCCAAAGATAGCTTTGATATTGGCACGTGTCAAATAGCTATAATTTATTGAAGGATTAACATTGTACTTAAACATTTGATATCCAATGAACTCTAGTTTTATGATTCGTCTCAATTGTAAAACCGTGAAAGAGACAATATTTTCAAAACTTTTGATTAAACATTTTTCGAAACTCTTTATTGATATTTTCAGAACTTTGAAAATAAAAGAGAAAGAAAAACATTTTTTTTCAAACAAGACAGTTTCTCTAGAGTGGATCTTGGTAAATGACATGTGACTCTTAGACACAAAACTCATGCTCAGAATCAATGTTGAAGCAAGAAATGAGGAACATTTGGGGCATCTTTGAAGATTCAACATCAAATATTGGGTCATTTTTTGATATTGGGGCATCATTTGGGGATTCAACATCCTAATGCAAATTATCAGACCTTTTTCAGGAGATAAAATATAACCAATTCATGTTACATGCATCTTATGCATACATTTTAGAGAATCATATTTATCATTTTCCACATACATAATTTTTTGCAGCTTTTAGAGTCAAGTTTCAACTTCAAGACGAAGGATACTCGATTCAAAAGCACCTTTAAATATTCATGTTGGTTGCTTAACTCAGCAACAAGAAGCTACACTTCGACCAACTCGACAGATTGAAAGTTTCTCTCGAAACAACACAATTTGTTTGAGAGTGGATTTCAACTTCACGATGAAGGATATCTAGCTCGAAGCCAAACTTCATAATAAAGGGGTCTCCACGGTTTCAACTTCACGGCGAAGGGAATTGTGTCCACCCGCAACATACAATACTTGGATTTCAACTTCACGACGAAGGATATTCAAGTCAAGGCTCAACTTCACAATGAAGTGGCCATCCGTGATTTCAACTCCACGACGGAGGATATCGTGCCACTCGAGACAACACAAGTTCAACTTCACAACGAAGGGACGGCTGGTTGTTAACAAACAACTTCCTAATTTCAGAGCCAATTTCAACTTCACAGCGAAGGATATTGGACTCCAGACAACGCAAGTTCAACTTCACGACGAAGGGACCGCTGGTTGTCAACAAATAACTTCTCAATTTCAGAGCCAATTTCAACTTCACAACGAAGGATATTGGACTCCAGACAACACAAGTTCAACTTCACGACGAAGGGACCGTTGGTTGTCAATAAACAATTTCCCAATTTCAGAGCCAATTTCAACTTCACAATGAAGGATATTGGACTCAAGACAACGCAAGTTCAACTTCACGACGAAGGGACCGCTGGTTGTCAACAAACAATTTCCCAATTTTGGAGCCAATTTCAACTTCACAGCGAAAGATATTGGACTCCAGACAACGCAAGTTCAACTTCACGACGAAGGGACCGCTGGTTGTCAGCAAACAATTTCCCAATTTCGGAGCCAATTTCAACTTCACAGCGAAGGATATTGGACTCCAGACAACGCAAGTTCAACTTCACGACGAAGGGACCGCTGGTTGTCAACAACCAACTTCTCAATTTCAGAGCCAATTTCAACTTCACAACGAAGGATATTGGACTCCAGACAACGCAAGTTCAACTTCACGATGAAGAGACCGCTGGTTGTCAACAAACAACTTCTCAATTTCAGAGCCAATTTCAACTTCACAACGAAGGATATTGGACTCCAGACAACGCAAGTTCAACTTCACGACGAAGGGACCGCTGGTTGTCAACAAATAACTTCCCAATTTCAGAGCTAATTTCAACTTCACAGCAAATGATATTGGACTCGAGACAATGCAAGTTCAACTTCACGACGAAGGGACCGCTGGTTGTCAACAAACAATTTCCCAATTTCGGAGCCAATTTCAACTTCACAACAAAGGATATTGGACTCGAGACAACACAAGTTCAACTTCACAACGAAGGGACGACTGGTTGTCAAGAAACAATTTCCCGATTCCAGAGCCAATTTTAACTTCAAGACGGAGGATATTGGACTCGGAACAATGCTACTTACTTGGATTTCAACTTCACGACGAAGGATATCCAATTACAGGCTCAACTTCACGACGAAGGGGTCACCCGCGGTTTCAACTTCACGACGAAGGGAATCGTGCACACAAGCATCATCCATCTTTAGATTGGATTTCAACTTCACGACGAGGGATATCCAACTCAAAGAAGGATTATCTGTCAACAAAGACCTTCGAGTTCGACTACGCTCAGCTCCAAGGCACATCATTTACAGCATAACTCAAGGCTAGAAGGGTTATCTGCCATCAAAATTGTCGAGTTCGATTCCATTCAGCTCGATGACACATCAATCGCACTACTTTCCGGTTGCAGCCGAGGTTTTCAAGTCGAGAAGAGGACCTGGGTTAGCCGTGCCTGAGTGACAAGCAACCATTTTCAAGCAGCATAGTTTAAGTCAAGAAAAAGCTATACATCAATGAAGATTTTTGAGTTCGAATCCGATCCAAGGTCTTTAAACCGAGAAGAAGACCGAAGGGCAACGGGAAGCCACGTGCTGATTCAAATTTCGAACTACGGCTTCAATTTCATATCATTTCAAGATGAACTCGACTTCACGATGGAGGAGTCATCCGTAACTCAATTCGACAGGGAGTTATTGAAACATCAGAGTCTATTTTCAACTCCACTGAACGAAAAATGTGTCTTTTAATCTTTGCCCTATCCCCGTTACACGACTATGGGTAAAGAGGGGCAGCTGTCAACACACCTTTTCGTCATACTAGGATTCAAACTCCTAAAAATAGGATATAATTTTGCTAGGATTCAAACTCCTAAAAATAGGATAGAGTTCTACTATTATTTAAACTCTTAAAGATAGGATCCACAAGCATTATAAATAGTCATTGTAGCTCACTATTGTAACACATTCGGAGAAGGATATACGACATACCAAGCAAAAAATTACAAGCAACTCGTAGCCATTTTTCGAAGCATTTATATTTTGAAAGGTAAAGTTCATACCTTCGCATGTTATTTTTCCTTACCCTTGCTGTGTTTTGATTCGAAAAAAAACTGAGAGAAGTGTTTTTGGCCGATGAACGGGGGCGTTTTCGAGATCTATTTTTGTAGATCTAGTCCCCGAGGCTTGTGTTTTTGAAAAACTATTCAGATTTTTATAAACGGGTCGTGTGGATCCGCGTGTTTTATCGTTTTTTTTCTTCGATTGGCTTTTAGTTTTGACCCCTAATTCATTTTTTATTTTAATTTAACCCTTATTATTTATATGTATATATATATATTTTATTTATTTTATTTATTTATTTATTATAATTTTTTTTTTCATTTTTCTTTGCGTTATATTATATTATTTTCCTATTATTATTATTATTATATATATATATATATATTATTATTATTTTTTTATCTATGTTTACTTATTTACTATATTTTTTTACTATATTTCCTAACGTTATATATATATTACTTCATTTATTTTATATTTCTATGATTGCTATTTTTTAGTTAATATTGTATGTATATTTATTTTTCATTTATTTATTATTATTGTTACTATTTAGTATTTTATTATACTATACATATATTTTTATATTTTTATATATATTTTTTATTTTTATTTTATTTATACTATTTATTTATTTTCATTATATTTTTAGTTTCTTTACTCTTATTATTATTTTTCTTTTTTAAAAAAAAACACTTTACATTTTTTATTCTTTTTTGTATATATATTTTTTTCTTAATTTATTTTATTTTATTCAATTTCATTTTTTTTATATTTGTTTCATCCAATTATTTTATGTTTATTATTATTGGTTTCATTTATTTATTTGGTTTACTATTTAGTTTTGTTACTTTCTTTTATTATTATTATTTTTTTTAACATCTTATTTTAAAGGGTATTTTCGTAAACTCATTAAGACTAAATAATTCGGATCAAATTTTATCTTTTAATTTAACTTGCAATTTTCTTAATCAAAGACAATTGGAAATTACGTAGTACCGAAAGGGCGGTTCAAGGGTGTTAATCATTCCTTGACCGTAACCGACTCCCGAACCCGACACATCTTTGGAAAGACGCAGATCAGGTAAGAAATAGGGTATCCGATCAACCCATTTATTTTAAATAAATGATCGGTGGCGACTCTCAATCTACATTTTTCAAGTCGAAACTCAATTTCGAGGCCTAACCGAAAGACGGTTACGACAGGATGAAAAAAAACTGCTGCTCGTGGAAGGAGAATACTGAGGGTGTCTACCAGGGAACCAATCTCTACCGTTATTTTGGGTCTATGGAAACATAGGAACGATAGAATTTTCAAAGGGAGTGTCGAAAACCATAATCGAATGATTACTTATGCAGGGAAAATGGATAAGGAGATCAGCATGACCCTAACTCAAAATCACTTTAAAGTTATAAGATAAGTAGTTATCTTATAACTTTTCATAATTAAGAGATTTAAAATATATATTTTATAATCAAACGATTATTTACGTAAATATAAATTATTCCATGTATAAAATAATAAAAAAATTGATTTTATAAAATATAAATATATTAAATAATAAGTTAAAAATAGAATAAATATTTTAAAAATTGAAAATGGTATGAGTGGGTTGGAAAATTTATTTGAATTTATAATTAAAAGATACAATTAGTGGGTCCATTTGATAAAGTTTTCTAAAAGAACTTTTAGTAAAAAAAAAGGTCTCATTTTGACTATAAAAACAATGTTAAACGGGTAAAATTGAAAGAAAAAAAATTGCAATAAAAACTGTGGCAAAAGCTAAGATATCTAATTTTTTTCATTTTTAATTTTACCTTTGGAAGCAACTAATAATTTTAGTCTTACTAATAAGTAGGTTCCACTCAATTATGTGTTTACATTTTATTTTAATAATTTGATACTAATATCCTTAAAAAATAATTTATTTTATTTATTTATAAATAAATAAATTTTATGATTTATATATTGAAATATTAATAATGAGTTATATAAAATATAATTTTATTATAATTATATTTTTATAGTTTAAATTGATATAATTAATGTATAATAAAATACTTTTAAAAGTTCGATTATACAACACTTTTAAAAGTCAATTTTCAAAAGATATATCAAATTGGCCCTTAGTAGCTTCAGTTGTAAAAGAAAATGTTATTAGAGGATTTCAATTCAAAATATTGTGTCTGCAAGGTGTGTGTTGTTAATATGTTAAAAAGATTTCTGAACAAATACTATTTTACAAACATCCCAAATTATTTAAAAAACACATTGAGTAAAATAAAGAAAAATTTCATATCTTTTTCTAAAAATAGTTTTTCTGATTTTTTTAATTATTGTTAAAAATATTAAGAAAATATTAAAATGAAAGTTTATAACAATTTAAAAAAAACTAGGCTTAATAAAAAAACAAGTGTCTCAATTATGCCTCGAAAAATGTTTTAGTACCTAAAGAATTTTTTGCTAAAAATAGGTTTCTAATGTTTTCAACGGTATATTTTTAGGTGCCCATTTGTTAACTGCCGTTAAATATCTCTGTTAAGAGACACGTGTCACGTTCTGGTAATTTTGAGAATATTTTAAAAAATTAAAAAAATTGTAAAAAAAAAGCACTCACCCACCCCCTCATGTCCTCTCCCCTTCTCCTTTCCCCTTCCCCTTTTTATGTAGGTCGACCGACGGACGGTGACTAGCACCACCACCATCATCGGCACCGATGTCAACCCCCGATTAAACCCTCATTAACCTTTCGTCGTAACATATCATCGTTTGTCGTAAAGAAGCGTTCAAATGTTCGCTAGTTTTTAATCCACTATCATATATCTTTGTCGATTATGGTCGATTCTGTCGTCCATAAGTGATACCGCTGCCACCATTCGAACCACCGTACAATTTCGATAAAAACCCAACCGTTCGACGACGACGACGATGGCCGAAGATGGCCGACGAATCGTTTGGGTTAAGAAATTAAAATTGAGAATTAGGGATTTAAATATTGGGGATTTTAAATTTAAGGATTTTGGGTGACGGTAAGGACGATGATTGATCAATGGGTGGGTGGTGACAGGTGGGTGATCGTTCAGCAATGACGATGGTGGCCGGAGATGACTGGCGATAGTTGATAATGGGGTTGAAATGAGAGATTTTAGTTTTTAGGGGTTATTTTAATATTTTTAGTAAAAATTTGGGTTTTTTAAATAAATTAAACCTTTATTATTTTCTTTATTTTTTAATTAAAAATAATAATTTTATTATTAAAAAATTAAAAAATAAACAATAGGTACCTAAAAGTATAACCGAGAAAATGTTAGTAACCTATTTCTAGCGAAAAATTCATTAGGTACTAAAACGTTTTTCGCAGCATAGTTCAGACACTTATTTTTTGGATTTAGCCAACAATTTGATAGCCATTTTATAATATTTGAAAGTTAAGTGGAAAAACAATCATTGGGTATAGCTTAGGGATTTCTAGTGTACTTTACCCATTTTCTTATAGTTTCCTTAACCCTTATCCATTCGCCTTCTCCCTGTCAAAAACCTCAGCAAACCAAGTCATCGTTTCAACCCCAACCGGAGCTGAACTAATCTTCCCGATGGCTCTGCTCCCACTTCCCCACCAATCTTCTCTTTTTTCTCTGCAACATAAACCTAAAACCCACATCCCCAACATCTCTTCCGCTTGTTTTCTTCATCCGTTCTCTCCCTTCAGCGCCACTCTTCGCTTCAAAGCTACACCATTTACCAGTTTCGTCCTCCATTTCTCTGCCACTACCCAACACCCTGCTTTACAAGTGAAAGAAGAAGAAGAAGAAGAAGAGTTATCAAAAACCAGATTGATTGCCCAGAACGTGCCTTGGAGTTGTACCGTCGAAGACATTCGTTCTTTGTTCGAGAAATATGGCACTGTCGTTGATGTTGAGGTTTTTCTCTCTCTCTCGGGTTTGCCTTGTTTTTTGTTTTTGTTTTGATTCGTGGTTCGTGTATTGATGTGAATGTGTGTGTTTTCCAGCTTTCAATGCATAACAAGACCAGAAATAGGGGATTGGCTTTTGTTTCCATGGCTTCGCCTGAGGAGGCTCTTGCGGCTCTCAATAATCTTGAGTCCTATGTAAGCATATTTATTGCCTTTGATTATTCTCTAATATTACTCGGGAATTCTGGGATGAAGTAAAGATTTTATGTCAGAGGGAACTTCTAAATTTTTAGGCACTCGTTAAGATAATAGTTTAATAAGTGCTCTTAAGGCACTCGTTAGCAAATCCTTGATGAATTCAGTGTATGAGGCAATTTACCCTGACTAATTAATGGTTGAGAGTATACTATGACACACAAGGAACGCACTATTTTATGCCCGGAGGCGCGAAGTTCGGAAGATATTAGAAATTTAGAGGGTGCGAAATTATAAAATTTCAGAGGTATAAAATAGATCATCAATAGAAAATACAAAATAAATCCTAAATTACTTGAGAATTTGAAATTTCCAGGGGTGAAACCGCACACCTCCAGCACCCTCTCCGTCCATTCCTTGCTCTGACATCATTTAACAAGGAAGATAATCGATTTGTTTCCTTAAAACTGATATAGGAATTCGAGGGTCGTACTTTAAGGCTCAATTATGCTAAACCTAAGCAGAAGAAAGCTCCTCCACCTGATAAACCGAAGCCAGTGCCGGCATTCAATTTGTTTGTGGCGAATCTTTCGTATGAAGTGAGGACTAAACATCTTAAAGAGTTCTTCAGTTCTGAGGGCGCTAACGTTGTTTCTGCTGAAGTTATATTTCATGATAATCCGAGAAAGTCATCTGGCTATGGCTTTGTATCTTTCAAATCCAAGAAAGAAGCTGATGCTGCACTGTCTGCTTTCCAAGGGAAGGTACTTCCTTAGTAAATTTCTCGATTGTTTATTTCTTTGTTTTCTTTAGTCAAGAAACTGATAGTTTGTGATTGCAGATGTTTATGGGAAGAACGATTCGAGTGCAACGTAGTCGACAATTCGTGAAAGTTCAATCGGACGACAGTTCACAATCCGATGATAAATCGGCTGAGTTGAACCTCAATTCGGAACAAGAAGCCGTAGAATGAAGTTGAATTTGATTATACTCGGAGCAAAGAGGTGGTTGTTTGTTACTCCGTAGGTAAGCAACATATGTAAATGAATGTTTCAGCCATTTGAGCTCTCTTGTGTTATTTTGGTGACACTTGGGAGTAAATTGAGTGTTCTTCGGCTCAACTCTAATCCTTTCCATGCTCATATTAACAATTGCTATATTTTTTCCTCGAAATATCAATGTCGAGAACATATTCGGATATTTAATATATGGTGTTCACTTCTGAATCCGAATATAATCGAGTTCAAGATTCATGCCAAGGGTTCCAATCGTGTAAGGAAAGTGTGGATTTTGCTTAATGGTGTACCATTGAGGATGGCAAGTCTCCATTGGAGTTTAGTTGCCCTCTCGGGTGCTCCATTATCCTAGTGGTCATACTATGGATTTAAAGTGTTGGAAAATGACAACAAAACAGGCACCGCGGTTTATCCAATGGCCTCAAACACTGATGGACATTGGGCCCATGCCACGAAACACTAATGGCATGATACTACCCGTAGTGATAGTAAAATTGACACTTATAATGATTTCTCTTAAATGCATCATTTTCCCGAACGTATGTTATTTGTATCGAGTTGCCTCTTAAAGTGTTTTTCGAGACGTTTTGTTCCTTAAAGTTTAGGTAGTTACCTCGCTTATCCCAAATCGTTAAGTCCGTTAAAAATACCAAGTGTAAATTATATACTTAGGGATTGTTTGTTTACTTCAGAATGATTAAGCGCTGAATGTTTAAATGCTGAATCATTCAGCACCACTGTTTTGCTGAATCATTCAGCACCACTGTTTTGCTGAATCAGTCAACACTGAATCATTCAGAGGTGAGAAACAAACAGTCTGAATGCTGAACGGTTCAACATTCAGCGCTGAATGATTTCATTCAGAGCCAAACAAAAAACCTCTTAGTCACTCAACTATTCCTACAGTTTCGTTCTGCTCACCCAACTTTTTTTTCTTTCACTTGTGAATATCATAATTGTTCTTCAAGGTATTGAAATGTTTCATCAAAGCTCTTTTAGTGTCTTCATCAACCATTGATCTTCTTCGTTAACGAGATTAGTTGGATTTCAAATTGTTCTCATTTTAGTGATTATGACATTTTTCTCGCTATACATCGATGGTAAATTTTGCTGGAAGTGCAAAGTTGGGTTGAATCTTGTTCATCAATACTAACATCTCAGTGGTTGATAAGAACATAACAGTGAATGTCAACTTCAAAACCAAAAGAGAAAACCTAGCACCGGCACCATCTTCTCTAGTTGCAGTAACAACATTAGACATGGTTGTTGTAGTGAGAATTGACACCATATTGATGGAGTTAAGGAGTAAGGTGTTCCACTTATCTCATTGTTCTCTGACGTTTTTATCATCTCTACTTGCCACCTCTAATATAACATAAAATTATAAGGTAGCCATTGAAATAAATGAGTTTGCCTGAAACAATGATGTCTCATTAACCTTTTTTCCGGTTGGGATCATATTGATGAATTCATCTCTAGTAAGCATTAGTAAACATTGATTTCACATCAAATACATTAGTAAGGGTGAGCATTATTTAGTTTTAACCGATTTAACTAATAATACTAACTTACATCGATGAAAGTCATTTCATTTACTAAATTATCAACATTGACTTACACTGGTATTAAAACATCTCATAAATAATCTGCTCAACTTAAAGTTCATAGATGGATTAATTGTTTGCCAAACAGAGCAACGAGTTAATCCATTTATACTCTATCAACATTGACAAACGAGTTAGCCTGAAACAATGGTGTCTCGTTAATTTTTTTTCCGGTTGGGATCGTGTTGATGAAACCATATCTAGTCTTCAATTCTTGAGATAATATATTGGGTTGCATTTTAGGGGGTGAAAGCCTAATCGAAGAAAGCTTTGGAACAAACATGAATGCATGGATTTGCTTTGAAGAAGAAGATACAAGAAAGTGGAAGCATGTGAAGAAATCATATAGGTTAAGTGACGATTTTGAAAGGAAAAAGTTGGGTAACCAAACGGAATTGTAGGAATAATTGAGTGACCATGTAATTTATCCTCAATGTTTTTAATAAAGTTAACAATTTGAGACAAATGAGGTAATAATTTAAACTTTAAGAGACAAAACGTTCGAAAAATACTTTAATAAACAACTCGGTATAAATGACATATTCGGAGGGAAATGGTGCATTTAAGCCTAATGATTCTTTTGATGTGAACATTAAACTCAAATTTAGCAAGACTTGGATGTAGTTGATCCTCATCGTTAAAGAATTGATTTTTAAGGTGAATAATTTATTTTTTGTTAAGTTTGAATATTTTATCGAATTTGAATTTTTTTTCCAAACTCTTTATACTTTTAGAATTTATGTCAATGTAGAGATTATTAGAGTTTAACTCAAATTTGATTTGACTCAATTTGATTGAGATTACTAGAGTTTGGCTTGAATTTAATTCAACTCAAATTGATTGAGAAAAAAAAATAAGAAACTTAATTAGGTTGAAAATAGAAAGGGAGTATTCAATCGAGTCGAGACAAAAAAATCAAGCTATTTGAGTTAATGAGTCTTAATTTACAATTTAAATTTTATTTGAAATTTTTTTGAGTTAAATCGAATATATAAAATCCAAATTGAATTGTTTAAATTTCTATTTAAATTTAATTATAAATATTCATGATATTGATTATATATTCTATTCTATAACCCTATGTGATGTATATATATATATATATATAATATAAAATTAAAAAACTAGACTTAGATTTAAAAATTAGGGTAATCCCTAATTGTATATACTAAATTACCTCTATCGTTAAAAGAATTATTATTATTTCTAAAAATTAAAAGTTCAAACATTTATTATTGTATTCATTATTAATTATTTAAAATAAATATTATTTTATAATCATTTAATTTAATAAAAAATTAATCCCTCATTTTGAATATAAGCGAAACATGTTGTCCCATAACAACTGTTACTACGTGACACTTGTTGTCTCCCCGCCCAGACCCAACCTGCCCGACCTAGCAAAAGACGAGAAAACCCTTAAAAAACGTACAACGTTTAAACAGCTGTCCTGTCCTGCAAAAATGGGTAGCATAAAAGACAATAAAGTACCCCTGCTCTCCACTTTCCACACACTCACAACGTTCATCACTCGCTTTCGTCTTTTATTTCTTCCACTCCATTAATCTATTCAAAATCCGACTTTATTTGATACAGAAATACATTTAATTAATTATAATAACTAACAATGACAAACTATTATCAAATCTCAACGGTCAAATAGCACCAGGCTATCCACATATAAAATCAAACCCGTCAAAATAAAATTAAATAAAACATAAGAAATACGCTACCACAACTCAATACGAGATTTCAACAATGGGCCTAAAGTAAAAAAAAAAATCGATCAAATCAAATCAAATCCTACAATCCGCAAATATCAGATCTAAGCGAAAAAAGCGACAGCTGCAAAAACAGCAGTAACGGCGGATCCAGCGATGGTGGCTCTATTCAAAGCGGCGGCATTCGGAGTTGAAGTTGGAGATGTCCCAGGTGACCCGCTGATGGAGGATGGAGTGAGAGCGCCGGTGGGAGAAGCACCGACGGTGGGAGAGCCAGCCGGAGACATAGGAGGAGCCGGGGGAGAGGAAGCTGGAGAAGATTCTGGTGCTGAAGAAGGAGTGGTGGCTGTTGACGGCGGCGAAGCAGTTGGTGTAGCGGTGGGAGACGTGGTTGGGGAAACCTTGGGAGCTGGAGTCGGAGAAGAAGACCGCGGTGACTTGGTTGGGGCGGAGCTTGGAGCCTGCCCGAGAGCGCAGCTTACGATGAGAGCTAAGAGAACAAAGCAAGCTAAAGTTTTCGCCATTGTAGAATTTTAAAAGATAAAAGAAGTAAACACACAGAATATGAGAAATTGAGGAAGCGGCAGTCGGGTAAAAGAAGGAGAGAGAGGAAAGGAGGTTTATATAGAAGGTTTAGGCCTTGGGCTGGGTTTTGACATATTAAAAAAAAACTTAAAGGGTAAACTACACGTTTAGTGGCCCTTATTATTACTTTTGCTCTGATTTAGACATCGAACTATTTTTTAAAATCATAGATAGCGTTTAATTTTTTATTTTATTTTGATCCTATGTTATTAAAATAATAATAATGATTCTAACATGTCATAATAAACTAATGCCATGTCATTATTAAAAAATAAAAAAGATATCAATAGTTATATTTCAACGGTGGATCACCAAAAATGAAATCAAAATCTAACATTAAGTATGATTTTGAGATAAAAAAAATACTTGGGAAGACATTTATATAAGTTTATGGTCCCTTCAATATTATAAATTAATAATTCTATAAAATTACAAATACAACTAGGACAACTTAGTAAAATATGATTTTATTATTGTTTGTTTTTCTTAAGATTTAAATCTAGTTGTATTTTATCTCTAACTTTTCTTACTACATCCAAAAGTCCTGTTGTAACATTCTCATATTGTAACAAAAATTGTGAAGAGTTATTGTCGCTGATTATTTTTGCGTAATTGGTTGCAAAAACACTGTATCATCTTTAATTTCATCCTCAATATGATTTTTAATAATATTAGCTAAAATTTCTTTTAAACTTTGAACATCTGAACATGTATCATTTTCATCCGAATAATTCAATAAGTGACATCCATTTTTTTAAAAGTTAATAAATTATTAATTTATCAATTAATTAATACCTCTTTAATTTAATAAAATTATGTGATCTTGACATTTTTAATATATTGAAACTAAATAAGTAATAAAATAAAGAATAAAAACAATTTTAATATAGTATTAAATGTAAAAATTTTAATTTATTGTTTTAAATACCCCATTAATAATATTTTTATATTTAGCATATTTTTACTTAAAAAATAATGTATTCAATTCAATTTCATTTATTTGCATATTATTACCTTTATTAATAGTAATGAAAGGTGATCAGAAAGTAGTATATGTTTTAAATACTCTCAATTATTTGACAATTAATACTCAAACGTTTTATTATAGTCGCTGATGCTCGAACTCATAATCATTAAAAACAATAACGATTTTTTTAACTACTAATATAAATTTATATTTTCAAGAGAATAAGAGATAAAAACGTTATTAACATACATGTGTCCACTGAGGATCACAATCAAAGAATCTCAAGCGTCTACCTTATCGTTTTTGTAAACTACAAAACGCGTTGGTTTTAAGCATTCGTTTTGTAAACTGTTCAGTGAAAAAATGTATCTAATAATTCAATAATTTTATCTTTATATTAATAATTTCATGACCTAATGAGTCATTTGTCTTTAAATTATATATATTTTATCAAATTATTTCTATCTATTTTGTTAGTAGATTATATCTACTTCAAAACTGTAAATTTTGTTAAAAAATCATAAAAATAAGTACATTAAAATTTTTAATACATTCAAGAACTAAATATAAATCACATTCGATTTATCATATTTAGGGATGCGTATGGGTCGGATTGGGTCGAGTTTTCGGTCAATCCGACCGAAAAATTATATATAATCCACTTGATCAAAATCTGACCCGAAAAATATACACATTTCACCCAATTCGAACTCAACCCACATTTTTTAGATAAAATCCAAACTCAACCCGACCCAACTCAAAATGATATATTTATTAAAAATATTACTTTTATTCAATAAAAATAGAGATTTAATTGATAAATAGGGCAAATTATGTGTTTAGTAGTTAAACTATCAGTTTTGATCCATTTTAGTACATAAACTTTCAAATTTTTTTCAAAATCATACTTAAAGTTTAGTTTTTGTTTCATTTTAGTGCAACTGTTCAAAATTTAATGTTAAGTTTTGAAAAAAAAATGAAAGTTTAGGTACTAAAACGGACCAAAATTGATAATTTGGGTACTAAACCCGTTAAGTTTTTAACAGTAGCGTACTAAAATGAAACAAAAACTAAATGTTTATGTACAATTTTGAAAAAATGAAAAGTTTAGATGCTAAAACGAACCAAAACTGATAGTTTAGGTACTAAATGTGTAGTTACCCAAAAAATAATATACATAGGGGTATTATTACAATTATCCATAAATATATAAGGTAAAATTAAAATTTTTTAGGTCAGTTCAGGTCGAGTCAGATATTTTTCACCCTAAACCCAAGCTCAACTCAACCAAAGCATAACCTGTAAAATATCCGACCAGACCCGATTCGAACTTAAATTTTTTTAAGAAAATCGAACCCGATTGGATCGAAATTCTTCAGGTCGGATCTCATGTCCATCCCTAGTAGTATTATATTTAATTCATTATTTTTATTTATTATTTCTCTCTGTTTTAATTTAAAAAGAAGAGGAAATTCACTTGGATCAAAGCAATTCCCAATATATTTATGAATAAAAATTCTGCTTACCGTTATGATTTTGCTCGTTGTTGGTCCAATTTTTTATTTTTCAACTCTAGGGAAAATAATCACAACTTAATGAAAATAATGGAGTATGATTTTAATTATTTTATTAATATTATTTAATTCAATTTAACAACTTATTATTATTATATAATTTTTATGTTAGTGTAGATGTTTTTTTAATATTGATGATGGTTTTTTTATGTATCATTATTTTTGAGTTTTTGATTAAGTTTAAATAAAGAATCCTAGTTTTTAGCATATAATGTTAAGTTTAAAGCATGCTTAGCAATTTCCATGGTAGATTGTTCATTTGATGTTATAAGCATGGTATAAAGCCTTATTTATGATCCTTGTATTTACATAAGACTTTAAAGAATGTTTGGGGACCTCACTAGTGTAACACCCTCAACCCGTATTCGACCCGAATACGAGTCTGAGATGTCACATCAACCTTTCAAACCATTTCTTATATAAAAATAGAGGAAAATTCATATATAATTTAAACATACGAAATAATTTACATATATTATTGAAAAAAGTTTACAAAACGGTTCAGAGCTTCTACTATTTAGTTCTTTAAATACATGCCAACACTATAACACAACAAGGAAACCTACTGTTAATTCTTCTGATATGATCTTTGCAGAAATTATGATGTCTCCTCTGCTTATCTTCTTTGCGGAACTTCTCGGATCCTACGTGTGAAACACTCACACGCTAAGTCATAGACTTAGTGAGACATGTAAATAAATAATGAAAACTATAACTACTTAACAAATGCATGTACGTTTCATGTAACACAAAACTTATATGCACACATATCATTATTATCATTCATTCCTTTTATCATATGATCTTGTACTTATCATTTATATATATATATATATATATATATATATATATATATATACATATCATAAAACACATATATTATTTTGAAAAAGAAACACATATAACATCATACTAGGCTTATTTATTTATTCTTTATTTAAAACCCATGTATACATTTGAGAACTTAAGGTATGTGAGTATATAGAGGTTGTGCACTAATATTGTCACCACAACTCGTATAATTCTCACTAGGGGCACATAGGATTTGTCCCGGAGGACCACATAGAAATGTCCCGAAGGACCACATAGATGTCCCGAATGACCACATATAACACATATGTCCCGAAGGACCACTCCTTAAGGCCCACATACATATTCCAATGGACCAAATAGGTGTACCAAATTACCGAATATATGTTCCAAAGGATTACATATATGTATCGAATGACCACGTAGAACCCTCGACTCTTGGCTTGCCAACTATACCCCTAGCTCTTATAACAAATAACATGGGCATTATCTTTTATGTTTGTCACATATGCATATTCATATCACATAGTCATATAAGTTCATACTTTCATATCATATATATCATGTAACATTCTCATAGAATCTCATATCACATATATGTCATGTCACATTTTCTTGTATTCATATAGACATGTAATCACATATATCCCTTTCACATATCTTTTATCATATATCTTATCTCTTATGATCATATAATTTATTATCACCCTTGAATCATATTCACATATTTATTATACATTCATGCATTCACATAGATCACATATGGATATGCACCTAACAGACATATGCATATACTCAGGTACACATAAGTATCATATCACTACATGCTTGTATTCGGTACTCATATAATCTAATATTGGAATTAGACTCATCGCAAGTTTTAATTCCCTAACATAACTTATACTTAATATCATGTACTTACCTTGGTCTCACTAGACAATATCAATCTCTGATAGCTCTCTCGGACATTCCTACTTTAGCGACTTGTCAGAACTTTGTTTTCGATCGATATCTACATAAATATACATTGGATACTCATATCAGCATTCTAAATACCATAATTCGATCCTTAATAATTCAAACTAAAGAAAGGCTTAATTCCATTTCTACTTGAAGTAGTATCGGTGCCCAAAGTATGATACCAATACTTCCCTAGTTGTGGTATCGATACCAAGCATGGATATCGATACCCATTTTGCATTATGTAATCCTCATTTCAAAAATGGTATCGATACTGACCTAATGGTATCGGTACCCTTGGTATTGATACTACCTTCCCAAGTATCGACACCCCATGAATGTCTTTGTCAAATTCAAGCTTATGGTATCGATACTGTTTAACCAGTATCGATACCTCTATACCAAATATCACTCTTTTACTCATAACCCATATTTCACTTTTTTAAACCCGAAAATTAACTCATATCAGCTTAAATCCTTCATGTCTTATTCCTTTTTATACTATTAACTCAAGTACTCATACTCAAACCAATTTCTATTCATCTAATACATCTTTATCTTCAAAATCTCCTCTTATATCTTGAATTTAAGAATCCTACCAAATTTCCAACATGTTCAAAACACTTCATACTTCTTAATTAAGTTGATGAGAAGTCAATTCTAGTCTCAAACTTTATTTACTAACTTTCTTCCAATATTTCACTTATAAACCTCTTATTTTTAATCATTCCTAACTCCTTCATCTTTTAATTTTAAGACCACTTAAGCTTTCCTTAAGCTTAATTAGCACTCAAAGAACAAAACCCAACTTAAAATCCAAGAAATAAACAACTAAATCTTAACTCACCTTTGGAGCTGGAGTAAACAGGAAGAAGAAGAAAGAAAGAAAAAATAAGCTTCCAGATATCTCTCTCAAATCCCACGTGTTTATCTCTTAATAAATGAGATAAAATATCCTTTAAGCTGAAATTACCATAATGCCCTTCACTCCTTCCATATTTACTATTTAATCTAGTACCAAAATATTCATATTTAAGTCCTTGAACTTTTCCATTTTTCTTAAATTAGTTACTAAATTTCAAAAACTTTCATTTCAGTCACTAGTCTGATTTTGGAGGTGTTACAACTAGGGTATTTGAGATTGAAAAAATAGAGTTTTAATACTTGTTTTATGACTTCAGCAGGTAGAGTATCGATATTATAGGGATATTATCGATACTTGTTCTTCATTTTGGGCAGATTCGTGAGTTTTGGGGCAAGAGTATCGATACTCTTTCAAGAGTATCGAAACTTTGGGTCATAGTTTCGAAACTCTTAGAAACTTTCGAAACTGGGTAGAACAAAATATTTAAAAGTATCGTTATTATATAAAGTATCAAAATTCTAGCAGGAGTATCGATATTCTAGGGATAATATCGATACTTTCAGTCTGTTTTGAGCAGTAAAGGCGATTTTTGAGCGTTTTAGACTTAAGGTACCCCAACACTTTAGTAATTATTCAGTTAAAACTACAAGTGAGAACATTAATGTTAATTTCAATGTACAAACAAGTTAAAGTTAGGAGAAATAAAACTAGCCTTATATGAATGCTCAGGAAAACGACCAGGACACCCGAGTTCCTTTAGAAAAGTTAGCAGAGTCGACAGTATAGATTCAGTCCGGATATCCTTAGGTAGGGTCAAGGCCTTTCTGACTAGCTATATTTGTGGAGGCCTTAATATTATTTAGAAGAAATAGTGGGTTAGTCAGGGGTATCGTTTCTGATGCAAAGAATTTTGGGGGCCATATCCATGGTAGACTAGAGGGGTGTGTGAGCTCCGAGATGCAGAACCCTCAACTGCACCATGATGTCTACCATAGCATAGAGAGTGAGTATTTGAGAATACTCACTAAAGCAGTTTTAAAGCAGACTAGCTTGGGCGCGAGGTCCAACACTCAAAGGGTGGGCTAGTAGAACATATAACAATAAACTTGAATGTTTATGCCTTTCAGTTAATTACAGTAAGTATGTTTTAGCCGTTAGTGTGGCGCTGAACTAACTAGCTCAGCCTTCAGATGTTTCCGTGGGTAGGTTAGTAGATCAAGTAGTTGGGAAGCAGTAGATAGACCAAGATCCAGACCAATCTAGTGCAGATAAGATGTATGTCTCAGCATTTTTATTTGGGCATGTATATTTGTAAACATTATTATTTAGTTGAGTAGTAGATTCAGTTAAGTTGATCTGTAATATTTTTGAAGTGTAAATTTTATTTTGGAGCTCCTCAGTGAAAAGATTTTTATTATATTTCAGTTTATTTTATGGTCATTTTAAATCAAGAGAAAATAAGTTAAAGTTAGTTAGCCACTTCGGTGGTTTCGTGTAGCACCTTAAATCGGTCGACTGTGTGTTGTATTGAATTCACCCTTCAAACTAAGAGTGTCTTTTAGATAATGGACTTTTATGTAAGGTTTTAAAAATCAAAGAATATTAGATTTATATGTTTCTGTAAATTTGGAGAAATATAAAACTTTCAAGAAATCTCAAAAGGGAATTTAGGTAGTTCAAATTTATGAGGTCCTACTTTTGAAAAGAATAGTATGGCTCGTAAACATTTATTTATTAATTAATTAAACATACACTTATTTTGTATTTAAGATGGTCTTTTAAATTGAGAAAAAAATTATTTTTTCTTAAAAATTTAATAAATCTTCAAAATAAAAAAATAATTAAGTCTATCTATCATATCATCATCTACTATGGTCTGTCACATTAATATTATTGACTGTCATATTAGTATAGTGAACTATTAGGGAGGCCATGGGTTGAATCAAGTCAAATTTTCGGCATACCCAAACATGACCTAAAAATTAAACACCTTTATTCTACCTAATCCGACCTGAGTTTAGGAGAATCACATTCAATCAAATTTTTTCGATTAAAATATTTATCCGTTGCAACCTCTATATACAATTCATTTTTATTAGATAAAATAAATATACAATAAATAATAATATAAAAATGTGTATTATTGCAATTATTCTTAAATATATAAGAGATAATTTTGATGTTATATTAGTTCAAGTTGATTATTTTATCTTAAAACTAAACTTGACCTAACCTCACCACATCTTTTAAAAAATCTAAACAAACCCGATTTTCCAAAAAAAAAAAAAATCAATCAAACTAAGTTGGATTGGGTTGAAACTCGAACAGTCCAAATAAAATACTCATCCCTAATCGATGCGTCAGCACATAATTATCAATACTATTTTATATTAATCAATTGATCAAAATATTTTTTTTCTCATTTTAAAGATCACATTGTATGTAAAATATGTCAAACAAAATAAAAGTAATGTTGATTACAATATTAAAGACGTTTTTTTAAATCCTCATAATATTATGCTTAATACAAAATTAAGTAACTAAATTATATTTTTTTTTATAAATAATGATATGATTTTGAAATAAAAAATGAGAATATAAGAGGTTTTGAAATAAAATTAAACGTATGATTTTTTTTGTAATATGATTTTGTGAAAATCTCATTTTTTTTAAATTTAACAAATTAAAAAAAATGAAGATTTAAAATTTCTAATTTAAATAAAACTTTTTTGAGAAAAAAAGTGTGACAAGATAACTTGAGAAATTAAATAATATAGATTAACGATCGAGTGATCATTTTATTATAAATCAATAATTTTTGTGATTGTAGGATATTTTTTAAACTTTAGTCATAAATATAATGATAAATAAAGAAATTTATTTAAGTATCAATGTCTATTAAAGTAGTTTATCAAATAGAAAAAAAATACTTTGTAGGTAGATGGAAGATCGTTCAATGCGTTAAATCTCTTTTTTCTCGTCTCCTTCGTTACTTTGTCTAGGGGAGTATATAATTTAATTCAGTTCATTTTTCTAAAATTTGTTGAACATATTTTAATTTTTTATTTGGTTTGATTAATTTTTCCCTCAACATGAATAAACTCATATTTCGACCACCACGTCGGTCGCTATTCTGACCACCATTGACCATCGTTGTGAAATATCAATGACTCAATTTTCTACCGAACATGTCTTCCCTTAATGTGGTGTCTATTCTCACTTGGTTCTTGCTCCCGTCTGTTGGGTAATCTCCTCCCTCGTAGTCTCTCTCTTGTTTTTTGCCATCCAAGATTTGAGCTTTACCTAACTAGCAACCTCTGAATGATCTTTTCCTTTATGCATCTGTTAATGAGTTCAAGGCCTTGTCGGTTAATGAGTTCAAGGACCAGGAAATCTGCTACTCACTGTGAGATTCTAATCATGCAGCGTAGAGACGGTAAGTACACGAGCAGAGTGGAAAAATAATATTAATAAAATATTTTCCGATGTTTAATGGATAGTTCAAAAATTAATGAAAAAATACCATGTCACTGCAGTGCTAGACAAAAAACGATAGACTGAACTGCCAAAAATGTTTAATATTCAAAGTTGAGTGACTACATTATAAAATATTAAATTTTAGTGACCAAAATAAGAATGAAATGATAATGAGTGATGAATGATGTAATTTATCTAATTTTTTTTATAATATTTTTAAAAAATAAAATTTAAAGTACATAAAATACTAATAATTCATATATAATATTATTTTCACTTTTTATAATCATAAAATATTTATTTTTATATTACAAAATAATTAAAATTAACTCTAAATTAAATAAAAATAAACTATTTTTGATGGCCTAGGGCATTGCCGACTGATTCCGGAGGCTTTCAGATGGCCGTGATATGATTTGACATGCTGCTGTATTACTCTAAATTTTTGGTTTCATTATATTGTTCATCCATAAATTTTCATGTACTTGCCGTTGTTTTTATGCATGTATACAGTTTATGTGGAAATTAGAACCTACGATGTTTGTTTGTTTTCCTTTCTCTGAATCATGATAACATTGTTACTACACTGCGTTAAATCATAATCTCAAGCTTCTTATAATTTTAGATTACCGCATTCTCTAAGGACCTTTATCCACAGTAAACTTCAGTTTTAATTTCAGGTATTTAGTTTTTTATTATTATTATTATTATTATTTATTTTTATTCAGTGTTCATGAATTTTTTTATAATAATCTACTCAAGTACCAGCTTCAAGCAGCGTTCTGTGTTTCTTGTTTTTTTGTGATGTTTTACTCATAAAAGTCTTCTTTTTTATTAACTAAGTCTCCTGTGGATGGAATTCCAATGCTCCTTACACCAGAGGAGTCTACTCAAATCCAGGTATGTGCTTTATTGGTTATTCTTGTTTCAATGTTGTGGTAAAAAATCAAAAATTTATGCTCTCTCTTCCCCCTAAATTGTGTAACACTGGGTCATATTAAGGGGATGAGAGGTGATCTTTTTTTATTCTTGATTGCCTTTCAACTAAATTATCTTTTAAGACATGAATTGAAATTCTGTAAAGTTTGATTCTCTGTAAAGAAGGGATGCACTTGTTTGTCAGATGCTTGATGGTGTACTTTACAGTGATTTTACTCTCAAGACATGATTTTTACTTGGGTATTTCCTAGCAGTACAAATATCTAGCAAAATTTAAAGACCAGTTGCTATGAGAACTTATGGTATGTGCATTCACCTTTTTTTCCCTGAACCCTTAGGGGGTGTTTGGTTCAAGGAATGTGAAATTCTCATGGGATGAGAATCCTACATTCCCATGTTTGGTTGGTCGTGAATCTCATTCCCGGTAATGTTTTATTACCAATAGTAGATTTTTTGGGGTATATTACCGGGAATGTCATTACATCCCTTCCCTTAGGTATTGTAACATTACCGGCGTTTTGGACTAAAATGCCCTTAAATTTTTTTTTTCAAAAATATCCTTCATTGAATAATAAAAATTCTACGAAGGTTAAATTATAAATTTATCCTTAAATTATTTTAGATTTACAAAAAAAAATCTATAATTAAAATTTTATATGAAGTTCAGTGGTTAAAAAAAATGACCCTTTCATTAAACCTTTTTTATATTTTTAATTTTGTAAAAAAATTATAATAATATTATGAATTTAATTTTTTAAAGAAAATATATAAATATTTTACAATTTGTAATATTATACAAATATATAATAAGGACAATTTGGTCAAATATACATTCCAATAATCTTTTATTCTTTTAACCAAATACGGTAATCTTACATTCCTGCTAAATCAACCAAACACAAAATACAACATTCCCAGTAATCCTATTCCCTGGTAATCTTTTATTCCCACTGGTAATCTTACATTCCGTGAACCAAATGCACCCTTAATCTTTTAACCCTTAACAGTAACCACGTGACACCATAAAATTCTAAAAGTTTCTTGGGCTTGTTGTCTTCATATATTTTGAATATTCCATTTTAACTGTCTTCAGTTAACAATTATACAGAATAGAATTGGAGCAGATATCATAATGGCCCTTGATGATGTGGTGAAAACTACTAGTATTGGTCCACGAATTGAGGAGGCCATGTATCGTACCCTTCGTTGGATAGACAGATGCATAGCTGGTAGTCATTGTTAAGACTAAACATTACTTATAGTTCACGCATGGTAGATTAACCATTTGGCTGAGAATCATAGTACTTGCCAATGTTTTAAGTTTTAAATATGTATTTTGCCTTGTCTGCCTGCCCTCTAGCTTGCTGGGGTAGATTATCTTTTATCAGACTTGTTTGCATGGTCTTTTAAAGTATTTTTAAAAAGTTCTTACAGTGTGTTATAATCATACAAAGCAACCTAATGTTGTTGTTGATTGTCATCACTTGGATCTCTCAGTTTTCCATCTTTCATTTAACGTGGCTCTTTCTGGTGTCCATTTTAAGTCATTGTTATTCATTAGTAGTTTGTTCATTCTCTTAATGGTGGCATTCCTATTGAGTTAGACTCTTTTTTGCTGCCTTGATCTTATGGACAGCTCATAAAAAGCCACATGAACAGAATTTGTTTGGTATAGTACAAGGTGGTTTAGATCCAGTACTAAGGTGAATCTCTGATCTTCTTCCAACCATGCTTTTTGATGTGAGTTTTACCCTCTTTTCATGATACTTTGACTTTTTACCCTTTTGATACTTGTTCTAATCAGGGATATCTGTGTTCGAGGATTGGTGGATCGAAATTTACCGGGGTATGTGCATTCTATATCAAGGAATAATGCATGCTATGTTTCCTTTGAAGATGACTTATAGTTCATGTAATCAGATCTATAACATTTCAAGATCCGAGTTGCTTTCTGGGAGTAAAAAAGTAAAAGGTTGAGTTGACTAAAGAAAAATTGTTTGTTTAAGCTATTGAATAGAGTCCTACTCATTTTATGTTTGCTTTGAATATACTTTTACAGCAGATGATCAAATCTTGATGTTTCATACTTCAGCTAGTTTCGATAGAATTTTCCACTTTGCATTTCAATATCTAAATCAATTTCTAGGTCTAGAAAATAATTGGTTTTACTAGTACCAGCATATAAAATGATTGATTATTTTAGAAAATACAACTCCAATATCTAAATCCCTGTAATTTCTAGCATTATTATTCTCTAGGGGGCCGGGGGGTGGTGCTGTTAGAGCTAAGATAACCTAGTTGCCTGCTAAAGATTCAATATACGACAAGTTGAATTAACTTAGCTCACTTGTGTGAAAGGTATGCAATTGGTGGTCTTGCAGGCGGTGAAGATAAAGATTCATTTTGCCGTGTTGTAGCTCAGTGTACTGCAGCACTTCCTGAAGATAAACCGCGATATGTCATGGTATAAATGAGTTTTATAACTGTAATCTACATCCTTAGATTCTGATGAATTGCACTTTCTTTTCTCCATTTAGATTGCTGTAAAGCATTATATATATATATATGATTGGTTCATTTCAGGGTGTGGGGTATCCACTGGATATTGTTGTCTGTAGTGCCTTGGGTGCTGACATGTATGACTGTGTTTATCCTACTCGAACTGCTCGTTTTGGCACTGCTCTTGTCCCGGAGGTGATATATTTACAAAGTTTTTGAGAGTTAATATTCTCGATTTTGTCACTAGTTGCAATGCATGATGTTTACGGCAGTAGTTGCTATTCTTTCTGTTTGCGTATGACTTTCTCATTGTATGCATTACCATAACTTGTGCCTTGCATGTTTTGTTTATCCTTTATCTACAACCTATCTCTATTTTTCTTGGATCACATGTATCTGAAACTTATGTCAAGCATATTTTCAGACATGGATACGGGGATATGATTCTCTAAGGACCCTCCAAATAAGTGAAAAAACTTAAGGAAAAATTGAAGATGTATGTGTTAAGACACATATCCTATCACTAACACTTGAGTTCGAGTAACATAGTATAGTAATGTTAAAAGTTCGATCTCGTTCACCTCCCTATGAATTTAAAGCCTGTTAGTTATACCCAATTTTATTTAAAATATGAATTTAGTATTCTGATGTCATTAAAGCACTTAATGCAGGGAGTGCTTAGACTCAAGAACAAAGCGATGGCTGAGGATACTCGCCCTATTGATCCCATGTGCTTGTATGGTATGCATTACATGATAAAATTGCTGAAAATTGTTAATATATGAATTTAGTTTTTGCTATATTAAACTTTCTGCCCAATATAGGTATGCAAGAACTATACGAGGGTCTACATTCATTCTCTTGTAACAAAGGATGCTATGGGATCTCAGCTTTTTTCATATCATAATTTATACTATATGATGCAGGTACAACCTTAAAGTCTATATGTTTTAAGCTTTGTTGCTTTCATGTTTACTTTATTTTAATGATCGATAGTATATCTTTGCCAATTTCAGCTTAGCAGAAATCTACACTCATCCATAGTCCAGGGGAAGTTTCCCGAGTATGTTTTCCTCTTGCTTTCTCCAACTTTCATTTTTCTTCCTCATTTCCTTCTTTGCAGTATAAGAAAATTAACTGTTCTTAGTCTTTTTTACAGGCTTGTATGCAACTTTTTGCAGAAAATGGTATTTTGATCCCACTTCCTTCCTTCCATTGATTTCTTTAAAATGCTGAAGGGTTTTCCCTGTCATGCTTAACATCCTCTATCTTATAATTTTGTCGGGTAATCTACTTCAATCTGTCATTTTTCCAAAACATTCTTTGATTGTGATTGGCTCAAATTTAAAAATTATTTTGAAGTTCCGTTTTCTTCGTTAGTTTAAGTGATGAAATACCGTCTTATATTCACTGCCAATATGAGTACGAGGGCATCTATTACATTGCCACATCACCCGTTGTTAACCTTACACCAGTTACCATCTCCCCAGAAACAAGGGAAGAAAAAATTTGCTTAACAATCTTTTTAGAGCAGTATACTACTATTTAGAAACCCTTTCACCTATAACAAGGTATATTATGCTTGCTTGCTAGTATGTACAAATCGTAGCTTAAAGCATCAAAAGTTCAGAACTTCAAGTTTCTGAGCAGCTGAAGCAAAGGGCTGGTATCTAGGTTTTCAAGCTTTGACACTTGGATGGTGATCATGTAATTTTTTTTATCATTCATTTGTTATCTCTTTTTTCGATTGGTTTCATGGTTGACAAGCATCATGATCATGATTTTCCATCATAGATACCATCCTATCTGCACGAACTATGCAACGTGCGCGTGTGTATATATGTGTTGAATAATTTTAACTGAATATGAGATTTTGCACTGTCTTGTAGTATCCTAAAGGAGATGTCCCTGAATGGTTCCTCAATGCCATGGAAGTTGCTGAAATCGATATCTCTTCATGGCGTGCTCCTCTTCGTAACGATTAACTAAACAAAGTTGAATTCTGGTGTTATTTGTTTCAGCTTTCTGAGGTTGAGATGAAACAAATCTAGGTAACCATGTAGAGCGGCATAAATTTTGATAGCATATAACATGCCTGCTGCTTCACCCCACGTCCATCAAATGTGTTAAAGTCCTAGGCTGGTTCCTATAGGCTGCTTCACCCCTCTTTCGTCAGAAATGTCCTCCGACGAAGGAGCTCGCTTCTTGGCTAGAAAAAGTATAGGTTTGAGCGCCATCTTTTAATGTCGGTCAAAATAGTGGTGAAAGAACTCGAGTTAGCCAACTAAAAACACGACTTCAACCACTATTTTTTGGCTACTTAATCTTTGTTTTACATTCATTTGATGTAGGTGTTAATCCCAGCTTACTTTTCTATATGTGAATGTAAGCCAATCATTATCACATTAACCATAGGTTTATCTCAAGCTTTATAAAACTAGTGCATGATCTACCATTTAATTTTAACTGTGAAACGTCTTATATAGCTCATGACAAATCATTTTAGTTATTGCTAATATTGGGCAAAGCCTATCATGGAAAATGTTAATAAGGAATAATTTACTACATTTCTCTATATATTATTATGCACTCATTTCGTTTGTCCTTAAATGCAATTGGTTATCTTATAATTAAAATTTTATAAATGTAAATATAAATTTAATGATATTGTCTAAACTGTTGGGAATTGTTTCTTACCAATGAAATAGGTGAGAATGACATTCTCACCATTGTTTGTAAATAGTTGACACTATTAATAATGAATCCTTATCGCACAAAGGAAATACATGCAAACCAAATTTGAGAATGATTTCTCGAATGATTATCCCTAATAAATTAAGTATTTCTTCAGCCGAGCATATCTCGACTTGCATTTCCAGCTAACATCGATCTGATCCTCTTAGAATGATAAATTTGTATATAAATTATTCTAAATGTTATAAGTTAATAAATTAATTCTTTTTTGACTCTCTTAAATGATAATATAATAATTTAATCTTTATAATATTATATGATAATACAATAGTTTAGGGTTTAGGTGGATGGTTTAGGGTTTAGGATTCAATACTTAGGATTTAGTGCTTAGGGTTCCTCAATGAAGTCTACATATTAACATTTTGTTCTTTCTTTTTCTATGCTCAAAAGTAACCTTTACAATTTATCTATCTTTTCAATGGCTAAGATAGAACCACTCCCCTTTTTCAAAGGATAAAAAGAGTGTAAACAAGAAACCTCTTAAAGGAAGGTGTTTACAATTTAAGCTCACTAAAAACACACTATTTACAAGAGAAAAATGAATAAAAGAGTTAAAACCTTTCCTCTTGATAAATGCTTGGATAGGTGTTGTGTAACTTTCTTAAAGTGTCCTGAACTTGTTTTTTTATGTTAGAATGAGTTACTAGCCATTTATAGCTGTTGAGGATGATTTGGAGCCGTTGGAAGCTGAAAAATATACAATTCTGCACAGGGATTTTGAAACTTTCTAAGGGGGTTTTGAAACCTGTCTTTAAAAATATGATTGTTGGAAGGGGGTTTCGAAACCTATAGGGGGTTTAGAAACCTTATGGCAATTTTTTACTACCGCCTTAGGGGTTTCGAAACCTCCTAAAAACTTGAATTATTTTTGCAATGCTTAAACAAATTCAATTATGTCCAAAAATATTTTTCCTCTTATTTGTTATATCAAAATATTGATTCTACAATATCCCCTTTTTGATATAAAAAAACCTTTGAAAAATGGTTTTTGTTAAAAGCTCCCCCTTTGAAAAACATTTGATGAAAAAGAAAAATATTTTGAAAATATTTAAGCACCCCTTTTTCATTCTTAAAATTTAATTTTTCAAACTTATAATTCTCCTCCTTTTTGTTATATAAAAAATAATTCAAACTTTAAGGTTAAAAAAATAACAAAGAAGATTAAGTAGAAATTCTAACATAAAAGTCATTTGAAAGATCAAAGCTACTCCTCAACAAATGCATTAAAAAAACTAAAAAATTTAGACACTTCATAGAATATTGAATTTCAATAAGATAAAGAAGCACATTAGTAGTACATGAAATTCAATAAATCCAAGTCTAAACAACTTAATGCAATATTAACTTAAGACATTAAAGTTCATATGCATAAAGCTATAAAAATGTTATGCATTTGAGAAATTGATATCAATTGTTAGTGATATATCATTTACAATAAAATCACAAGCATAAACATTTAAATTTAAGGTCAAAAATAAGAAAAATTTGTTTAAAACAACATGAAAGACAAATTTAACCAAAAATCATTATGATTAAAAAAATCATTTATGAAAAATCATTAAAAGATTTAAAATGTTCACCATAACACATTTTAACATACATGAGATTGAAAAATAACAAACGATCATTTATGTTTAAAAACTCATGTATGCATAAAACAAATAGGCAACCAATAATGTAAAAAAAACATTAAGTCTAGAGGTTAGCCATTCCTCATCAAGTGTGTCTAGAGCATTTGAATATCTTCACTTTTGTCACCATTGCTCCCACACACCTACAAGTGACATTTATTTGGATTTTGGTATCAAAATTGCTTTGAATCCTTGATTGTTAGTGCTAATGTCCCTTGTTCCTTTAGGAACTCATACTTGTCTAATTTTGAATCATTTCCCTTTCTTTAAAGAACAAGTATGTTCCATGTGACCATGGAAATGGCAAAGTAAGCATTTTGCCATTTTTAATCATGATGAATTGTTTTGAGAAATTATTTCTTTTTCTTTTGTTAAGCATTCAAGTTTAACTTTCAAATCAAAATTTTCTTTTTCCAAATCATTTATTTTGACTTTTGAAAGCTTAAAATAATTTTTCAAAATTTCATTTTGTTTTTCAAAATAAAGTTTTGCTTTCAAAATCAAATCATTTTGAATTTTGAAATTTGTTTCTTATATTTGAAATTCGTGGTCTCAAATTCCAAATACAACTCATCATATGCATCTTGTAACTCTTTAAATGAATAAGAATTTGAATCATAAGAGTTAGAAGTTACCATTAAATCTTCTTCGATGGCCATGAGACATAAGTTGGCTACTTTATCATCATCGGAGTTGTCTTCATCACTCCAAGCCGCCACAAATGCATTCTTTTTGCTTGATCCCTTCTTCTTTAGGAGATGACATTCATAGTTGACATGTCCTATCCTTTGGCACTCAAAACACATCGGGGGACCTTTATTCTTACTAGATTCATTCTTCACTTCTTTTCTTTTGGAAGACATGAATTTAGAGAATTATTGAAGAACTTGGTCATTTCTTCATCTTCATCCTCTTCTTCACTTGAGGTACTTTCATTTTGAGTAGAGGATTTCAAGGCAACACGTTTTTCTTTCTTCTCTTCTTCTTGTTCTTTCTCATTTTCCATCATCTCATTAGTGAGAAGGGAGCAAATAAATTTATCAAGCGAGAGAGACTTTGACTTTTTCACTTCGATGATCGTCTTCCTCTTCGATTGCCAAAATTTTGGAAGAGAATATATCATCTTCCTAATAAGCTTCTTGTTAGGGATTATCTCCCCATATCCCTTGAGACCATTGATTCCTTCATGAGTGACTTGGAGCTTGTCCCAAATCTCCTTGGCATTTGAACAAGAGGAGACTCTTCCATATTCATCTGGGCTTAATGCACAAAACAAAATGTGCATGGCCTTAACATTGAGTTGGAATTTTTCCTTCTTGTTTTCACTCCACTCTGCCATAGCTCTAGTTGGAGTAGAATAACACGTCAAGATAGAGGTCCAATCTCCTAGATCATTAGCTTGAATGAAGAGCATCATCATATTCTTACAATAGACATAATTAGCTCCATTGAAATTTGGTGGCTTGTTAACCGGTTGAGAATCTTCAATGTAGTAGAACCCGGAGGTTGAAGCCATCTTTCTTGGTTGATTGAGTAAGTTGATAGAGCTCTCCAAGGACCTTATCATGGTTGTTAAACTGTAGATAGAGACTGTAACACCCAAACTCGTACCCGACCCGGATACGAGTCCGAGATGTCACATTGACTTTTTAAAACGATGTTCTTCCAAAATAACCAAATATTTGAACTCATTTTAAGAAAATACAATGATATATTATTGAATTATTCTTCATTATAAAAATTTAAGGCAAAAACGTATTCATGAACAGTAAAATAAGGTATGAACAGTGCCGTGAACAGTGCACCGATGCACTAAAATTTCGAAGCAATATTGTGAATCGATGCACTGCTACAGTGACTTTCGTAAAACGTTCATAAAATTCGTAAAAATTTAACCGTTCATTACTATACATTTACATAAATACGTTTAAAACATTACAAAACTTGATCAGAGCATAAATACTTAATTTACCAACTTTGTTTACATGCCAACCTACTTTCTCATAATAAAACATATTATTTAATCTACTTCTGATCTGACCTTCAAATGGAGTTATGTTGTTCTGCTAAGCTTAGCTTTGATCTTCCTGCTTCTCAGTACCTACGTGTAAATCGCTTATACACTAAGTCATAGACTTAGTGAGACATAAAAATATAATAATAACGTATTCCGTATGAATATGAACATTCAATCTATCCATTCAATCATGTCATATGCAATTCAATATAAACAATAATACTATGGTAACATATAACTATAATAATACACTTACCTTTGATAACCTTTTATAGGCCCATGCACATTTTTGAGAACTCAAGGTATTCGAGTACATTGAGGTTGTGTACTATTGTTGTCACCACAGCTCGTATGGGGTCCTACTAGGGGCTATGAAATTTTGTCCCGAAGGACCTATGTACTGTATTTGTCCCGAAGGACCACTCCTTAAGAACCATATACATATTCCAATGGATCAAATATGTCTCAAAAGACCCTGTAAATGTTCCAAAGGATACATATACGTCCCGAAGGACCACGTAGAACCCTCGACTCTTGGCATGCCAACTATACCTATAGTTCTCATATTCGTATACCATGGGCATTATTCTTATGTTTCATATGTTCATGTATTCATGTCATTTCTCTTGTGATCACATAGCTCATATCATTTATCATATCACATGTGCATTTGAATCTATTCACATATATCATTTATCAAATCATATGAACATATATACTTTATGCATGTATCATAGTAATTATCATGTATGCATGTTCATAACTATTGTACTATGAAAATCAACATAGGAATTAGACTTATCACAAGTCTTATTCCATTGTACCATACTTATAGTATGCACTCACCTATATCCCTTTGCCTTTTCCTCGATCGATCTTACTTGTCACTTGTTTCGGAACTTGTTTAGGCTCAATATCTTTATTGGAGACCTACAGAGAGAAGAAGAAGAAGAAGAAGATAAGCTTCCAGATGCCCATTCAACCCCCATGCTTATCTCTTAAATAAAAGATAAATATCTTTTTCATGAAAAGACCACCTTACCCTTCATACTTTCCTTCCTCACAATTTAATCCAATACCAAAATTTATCACTTTAAAATTTTGAACTTTTCAATAAATTCTACTTTAATCACTAACTTTTGAACTTTTTACAATTTGGTCACTAACCCATAGTTTGGGATGTTACAAAGACCCACTCTGATACTAATTGTTGGGCTCGAATGATCAACCGAAATATGCCAAGAGGGGGTGAATTGGCTTTTTGAAAATTTAAGGAAATAAGGAGAAAGGATAGGAACGATTTGCACAATGATTTATAGTGGTTCAACTTCCTCAATGAAGTCTACATCCACTAACTTAGCTTCTCACTAAGGATATCTTGTTCTTTCTTTTTCTAGGCTCAAGAGTAACCTTTACAATTTCTCTATCTTTTCAATGGCTAAGATAGAATCATTCCCTTTTTACAAAGGATAAAAAGAGTGTAAACAAGAAACCTCTCAAAGAAGGTGTTTACAATTTAAACTCACTAAAAACACACTATTTACAAGAGAAAAATGAATAAAAGAGTGAAAAACTTTTCTCTTGATGGTCAATGCTTGGATAGGTGTTGTGTAACCTTCTTCAAGTGTCTTGAACTTGTTTTTATATGTTGGAATGATTTACTAGCCGTTTCTAGCCGTTGAGGATGATTTGGAGCCGTTGGAAGCTGAAAAATCTACAATTTTGCATAGGGGTTTCGAAACCTGTCTTTAAAAATATGGCCATTGGGAAAAGGGGTTTCGAAACCTATAGGGGGTTTCGAAACCAGTCCCAAAATTACCTAGTTTCACCTTTTAAAATCTTTATTATTTTTGCAATGTTTCTAAACCTCCTAAGGGGATGTGAAACCAGACCCAAAATTACATAGTTTACCTTTTAAAATCTTAAAAACTTGAATTATTTTTGCAATGTTTGAACAAATTCAATTAAGTCCAAAAACATTTTTGTCCTTATTTGTTACATCAAAATATTGGTTCTAGAAAATTGATGAAGAAAACTGAAAAAAGTATGGATTCTAACCAATTTACCAACCATTAAATAGTCACGAGTTCATCATGCCATGAGACCAACCAAATTTGACACCATTATTGTAAAATTAAAGTATATAATATTTATTAAAAATTATAGATTAATTATTTGTTTTTTTCTATTTACGATTGATTTTGTATTGGTATATTAATTGGTTTCCTATATTATGTTGATGTCGTGATCGATATTTGACCAATTCTTGCTTATTAATGGCCATTCCCTTTCTTAGGACAAATTATGTGGACGTTCCTCTATCAAAAACTCAAGTCAACACATGGTTCCTACACTAAATTGAAGACTTCAATTTTAAGTCTTTGTATTTGTACACTTTTATTCTTCCTTCTATAGAGGATTCATCATGATTTTTATATGATATTTTATTACTCATAATATTTGAAATTTAAAGTTAAAATTATTATACATTTATTTTTGAAACAAAAATATTATACATTTTTTTATAACTAACTCGTAGCAGGTTGCTGGTGGCGTTTGTAATTGTGTTTCTCATTCTGCTCAGTTTGATCATTCGACCTGTCACTTTGTTTCCTTCACGATGTACATGGACAGCTACTAATTCCCACTTCAATCGCAGCATTTCATTTATGTGTATCCAAAGCGTTGACTCGAGGTTCCTAAGCGTTTTGTCATTTATCTCTGCACACATCTTTACTATCAACTTTGATTAGCAACTTGCATGTCCTAAGCTCTCATGCAGCCTTCAGACCTTCGAACACTCCCCATAGTTTCGCTTCAAGGACGAAGTATGGCCCGATTACCTTGTGAAAGTTTATTTTTCACTCCCCATTCTCGTCCCTTATTACTCCTCCGCAAGATACCATCCCATTAAATCTATCAACTGCACCGTCTGTGTTTACATCAAAGATGGCACTAAAATAATAGCTATGGCTTCTTTAAAGTTTGAATAACTAATTCATTGTACATGGCCAAATTCCTCTTAGTCTTTACCATCCACAATAGTGATACATAAGTTCAAAATAAATTATCGGTACATAATTATTTTATAAAAATATAGTAAGTGGCGATGACATCATTTAAACAAATGGTCTCTCACTATAACATTATTTTGTTGAGTCAATTGACTATTAAAAGTTATAAAATGATCCTTCAATTATAGGATGTTACTTTGTTGAGTATCATGATTATTAAAAGTTATAAAATGGTTACTTGACTATTCATATGCTTCAAACTTGTCCTTTTATGTTAAAAATTGACGACAATCTAAGCTGGAAATTAACTCGCTGATCGAGATATGATACAATTTTATCACAAAATCTCAAATGACTATCATATCACAGTCAACATGTTAACTTCTAGTTCAGATGATTGTCAATTTTCTCACGGAATAAGATGAGTTTGGATCATATGAATAGTCGTGTGACTATTTTGTAACTTTTAATAGTCGAAGACTCAACAAAGCAAAGCCCTATAATCGGAGGACCATTTTATAACTTTTAATAATTGAAAACTTAACAAAATAGCGTCCTATAGTCTGAGACCATTTGTGTACTTTACCCTATAAAATAATATTCATTATGATATATATCTTCCACCATACTTTCAAGCAAAAGTGAAGTTATGATGTAAGGCTCTTCTGATGCCTTAACAATTGATTGTGGATCTAGGAAGGAAGCAAACAACCTGCACAAGTGAATGGCTCAAAAGAGAGGGTAAAGGGTGGTAGACGTATGGTGAATGGGTGGGCTGTTTAAAATGAGTGATGGAAGCGGAAGATGGTTGATATGGCTATGGTTATGGAGATGAAACAAAGGGGATGGAAGTGAGGATAGTATCTTGAAGAAGTCTCAAAGAAGAACCAATGCTATAGAGAGCAAAGACCCAGACTTTATATTGCTTCTACAAGGGGTGGTGTTAAGTACTTTGACCCACTAGTTATATGAACTAGGAACCAGAAGTATCAAGACGAAAAGGAAGGGGTTGACGCCACAAGTATAAAATACTTGATAAGTCGATAAAAGTCGCCAAGAATTAAGGAAGAGAATAATCTCACTTATATTAATAAAAAATGGTCTGCTTACAAATGAAATAGGAAAGCCTATTTATAGTTTTTGAAGGGACTTGGCCGAATAGGTACATGTTGGTTCGGCTAGCCCTTGTACCTTCCTAAAATGACATGTTTTAAATGCTAAAAGAGATGATGGTTCGGCCCTTGATGGAAGGAAATGATCCTTGGCCGAATAACACTTGTATCCCTTTACTTTGGCGCCAAATGGGAGAGAAGATGATGCTTGGTTGAATGGTTAAATGGCTCTTCATCTTGGCGCCTAAATGAACCACATACAAGGCACATGGGGGCTGATCATATGCAAAGCACATGGGTGTTCTAGGGAGCCTTGTGGTGCAGCCCTTTGCATGGGATGATGGCTGGTCATGTGTTCCCTTCTTAGGCGTGCATGTGTCTCCTCCAAGCTAGCTTGAGTGTGGAGCTAGCTAACAAGCATGGGCTGTTTTGTGAACAAGCTTCCTAACCGAATCCTTATGAGCTTCATAACAGCACGTTCAACTATATTCAGCTACCATTGAAATCATTTTTGACAATTCAGCTCCAAATAGTTCAACTAGCTGAGTTTAGCTAGCCTTGAGCTCCTCCAGCTGAATTGAGCTTTCCTTAATGTTCCATGAGCTGCCTTGTCCTTTGTGAGCTGTTTGTAAGCTGCATAGGATGTCCAAATCACCCACCAAGCTACCTCAACGTTCATCACACTCCATTGTACCTATATGTGCAAGGAAATAAGGTAAGTCCATGATATTGAGCTAAGACGAGCTAAATACCTTGCTGCCATATAAGAATATGGTAATGTGAGCTATGATTGAAGGTCATGAGCTAAATATATCATCTCATAATATGTGTAAGATAATGCATGAAGCTTAAGAGCTAATATGAATGCATATGATCTATTAAAACGAATTATAATGATGCTGCCTTGATGTATATAATGTAATCATGCTTAATATGATTATAAAACTATCCTAATATGCTTAAATATCAATGTATATGTTGTGTTCATACTAAGTTATTCTTTAACTATTAAAACATTATATAACATAACATAGGAGGGTGTTAAGTTATTAAATGAATCAAAAGCTTCAAGACACTTAGTCAGGAGAACTTCCCTGAATTGTTTGGCCCTTGACCTAGTAATGGAACCTTGTGGCATGACTTTCGGATCTGGGGTAGGTGCGACCATATCATCCCCCCTTCTTTTAAGTGATTTGTCCCCAAATCATGTCCATCCTCAAAGGGTGATAAGTCAGTGATGTTAAATGAGGCACTGACGCCACCAATCTCACTGGGTAATTCGAGTTTATAGGCATTGTCGTTGATCTTTTCTACAATCTGAAATGGGCCATCTCCTCGGGGTAGTAGTTTAGACTTCCTTTGGTTTGGGAATCTTTCCTTCCTAAAGTGTACCCAAACCCAATCTCCCACGTCAAAAGTTACCTTATTCCTTCATTTGTTCGCTTGCTGTTCATATTGTCTCGTTCTCCTTTCAATGTTGTCCTTGACTTGTTGATGGAGTCTTTTAACAAATTCTGCCTTGTTCTTTCCATCTTTATTTACTATATGATCACAAGGTAAAGGAATTAAGTCCAAAGGAGTTAAAGGATTGAAACCATACACTACCTCAAATGGAGAATATTTGGTTGCCGAGTGAATGGTTCGGTTGTATGCAAACTCCACGTGTAGTAGGCATTCTTCCCATGTCTTGATGTTTTTCTTGATAATGGATCGTAGTAGCGTTGATAAAACTCTATTAACTACTTCAGTTTGACCATCCGTTTGAGGATGACATCTAGTAGAGAATAGTAGTTTTGTGCCGATTTTACTCCACAAAGTCCTCCAAAAGTGTCTTAAGAACTTAACGTCTCTATCTGACACAATGGTTCGAGGAAGTCCATGTAACCTTACCACTTCTCGAAGAATAAGTTAGCAACATGAATAACATCATCGGTCTTGTGACATGGTATAAAGTGAGCCATCGTAGAGAATCGATCAACCACCACAAATATTGAATCATTTCCACTCTTTGTTTTTGGTAAGACCAAAACAAAGTCCATTGAGATATCTATCCATGACATGGTTGGTATTGGCAAGGGCATGTATAATCCATTAGGCATGACTCTTGATTTTGCCCTTTTACATACTAAACACCTTTCACATACCTTTTCAACATACCTTTTCATCTTTGGCCAAAAGAGGTGTTCCTTCAAAATGCTAAGAGTGTTTTTCAACTCCAAAGTGTCCCATAAGTCCTCCTTCATGTGATTCTTTGGTTAACACGTCTCGTATGTAACCTTGTGGAATACATAATCGTCCTTCTTTGAAAACATATCCATTATGCTGATAATATTTGTCATTAGCACCTGTTTCACATAACTTATACCTTTCTCCAAAGTCCAAATCAGTAGCATAATGTTCCTTAATGAATGAAAAACCAAGAAGTTTGGAATCCAAAGTGTTAAGTAAGATATACTTGCGTGAAAGAGCATCTGCCACGACATTATCCTTTCCTCTCTTATAGTGGATGACATAGGGAAAAGACTCAAGAAATTTAACCCATTTGGCATGTCTCTTGTTGAGTTTGTGTTGTCCTTTGATATGCTTTAATGCTTAATGGTCAGTGTGTATCACGAATTCTTTTGGCAATAAGTAGTGCTACCAAGTTTCCAAGGTTCAAATGAGTGCGTACATTTCTTTGTCATATGTTGGATAGTTCAAAGTTGCACCATTTAGTTTTTCACTAAAGTAGGCGATGGGCTTTCCTTCTTGACGTAAAACAGTACCAATCCCAATTCCAGAGGCATCACATTCAACTTCAAATGTTTTCTCAAAGTTCGGCAATGCTAATAGTGGAGCCTTTGTTAAACAACCCTTGAGTTCGTTGAATGCTTCATCTTGTTCTTTGCCCCAAGAGAAGTTCGAATTCTTCTTAATAATCCCTGTTAAGAGGGTGGCAATAATACTGAAATTTGGTACAAACCTTCTATAAAAACTGGCTAATCCATGGAAACTCCGGACTTGGCTGACATTGACTGGCTTTGGCCATTCTTGTATTGCCTTAATCTTTTCTGGATCCACTGACAATCCCTGTTAACTTACAATGAAGCCTAAGAAAGTAACTTGATTAGTAAAAAAAACACACTTCTTGAGATTAGCATATAGGTGCTCTTCTCTCAAAGTGCTAAGAATAGAACGTAAATGTTTAACATGATCTTTTAGTGACTTACTGTATATCAAGATATCATCAAAGAAAACAACACAAAACTTACCAATGTAAGGCCAAATGACATGATTCATTAGACGCATAAAGGTACTAGGGGCATTAGTCAAGCCAAAAGGCATGACTAATCATTCATATAAACCTTGTTTGGTCTTGAATACAGTTTTCCACTCGTCACATTCCTTCATTCTTATTTGATGATAACCACTTTTCAAATCAATTTTGGAGAAGATGTTGGCTCCGCTAAGTTCATCAAGCATATCATCCAGCCGAGGTATGGGGTGCCTCTATTTGATAGTGATTTGATTCACTGCCCTACAATCCACGTACATTCTCCAAGTTCCATCTTTCTTTGGTACCAACAAAACGGGTACAACACAAGGACTTAAACTTTCCCGAATGTAACCTTTTTCTAGGAGTTCTTTGACTTGTCTTTGTAATTCATTTGTTTCCTCAGGATTGCTCCTATATGCTGGTATATTAGGAATGGTGGCTCCAGGAATGAAATCAATTTGATGTTCAATTTCTCTAATTGGTTGCAATCCATCGGGAATTTCTTCAGGAAACATATCTTCAAATTCATGCAAAAGATTAGAAATATAAATTGGCAAGTCTTGAGGAGGGTTAGTAAGTAGAAAACTTTCCTTATACATAAGTATAAGTAGAGCCTTCTTAGTTGATAAATGTTTCTGGATATCTCCTCTGCTGGCATAGATATTCATCTTCGGATTATGAATTTCTTTGGCCTTCTTTTCTTTCTCCCATTCTTCTATGCGTGACTTGAGGGTCACTTGACATTCATGAACTTGGCTTGGAAGCATTGGTGCTAATATGATTTTTCTCCCTTGATGTTGGAAAGAGTACTTGTTATAGAATCCGTCATGGGTAGCCTTCTTATCATATTGCCAAGGACGCCCGAGTATAAGGTGGCTTGCACTCATGAGCACCACGTCATAAAGGACTTTATCTTGGTATCTTCCAATTGAAAATGGTACAACAACTTGTTTGGTTACCTTGGCTTCACCCACATCGTTGAGCCACTGAAGTTTGTAAGGATGAGGATGCTTGGAAGTCTTGAGACCCAACTTTTCCACCATGTGAGTACTTGCTACATTTGTACAACTTCCTCCATCAATGATCACCACGCAAATTTTATCTCCTACGTGACATTTGGTATGGAAGTTGTTCTCCATCTGTTCATCTTCTTGACTTTGAATGTTCAAAGTCCTTTTGATTACAAGGATGTTGGATGGAAGAGACATGTTAGCAAATAAGGAAAAATTGAAATGTGTGTAAGACCTTACCAGAATGTACTCCCACAAAGCCTCACGAGTCACTCCAATGAAAACTTTGAATGTCACTCAATCCGCTCGTGTTTGCAACTCTAGGACTTAATGGCTTTTACTTGTCCTCTTCTGATCTCACACACTCTCCAACCTTTTTCCTCTCGATTCTCTTGTCTCAAGTTCTAGAGAACTTTACTCAAGACTGTATCAAGTAAATTTACTTGTTTGGCGTCGGCTGCAAATAGGTTAGTAGGAATGGAAAAACAAATATATTGAAAGGTTGGCTTAGAAATAGAAAGAAAAGAACAAAAGGGGTTACTTACACAAGTCACTTTACAACCTTCTATCACCATAATCAATTTAAAACGGCTTACATGAATTGCTTGGTGTTGGTTGATGGGTGCTTCAACTTCTTTCTTTTCTTTTCTTTTCTTTGTTTTTCCTTCTTTTTGAGTGTTGGATTTCTTTCTTTCTTTTGGAGTGCTTCAATTTATTTTCTGATTTTCTTTTTCTTTGACTTTGCACTTCACTTGCACTTCTTTTTGTATTTTTCTTTTTGTTGTTGTTGCACGTTTCTTTCTTCCACCAAAGCTCTGATTACCGCTTGATGTAAGGATCTTTTGATGCCATAATAATTGATTGTGGATTTAGGAAGGAAGCAAACAACCTGCACAAGTGAATGGCTCAAAAGAGAGGGTTAAGGGTGGTAGACGTATGGTGAATGGGTGGGCTGTTTAAAATGAGAGATGGAAGCGGAAGATGATTGATATGGTTATGGTTATGGCGATGAAACAAAGGGGATGGAAGTGAGGATAATATCTTGAAGAAGTCTCAAAGAAGAACCAATGCTATAGAGAGCAAAGACCCATACTTTATATTGCTTCTACAAGGGGTGGTGTTAAGTACTTTGACCCACTAGTTATATGAACTAGGAACCAGAAGTATCAAGATGAAAAGGAAGGGGTTGACGCCACAAGTATAAAATACTTGATAAGTCGATAAAAGTCACCAGGACTTAAGGAAGAGAATAATCTCACTTATATTAATAAAAAATGGTATGCTTACAAATGAAATAGGAAAGCCTATTTATAGTTTTTGAAGGGACTTGGCCGAATAGGTACATGTTAGTTTGACCAGCCCTTGTACCTTCCTAAAATGACATGTTTTAAATGCTAAAAGAGATGATGGTTCGACCCTTGATCGAAGAAAATGATCCTTGTCCGAATAGCACTTGTATCCCTTCACTTTGGCGCCAAATGGGAGAGAATATGATGCTTAGTCGAATGGTTAAATGGCTCTTCATCTTGGCGCCTAAATGAATCACATGCAAGGCACATGGGGGCTGATCATATGCAAAGCACATGGGTGTTCTAGGGAGCCTTGTGGTGCAACCCTTTACATGGGATGATGGCTGGTCATGTGTTCCATTCTTAGGAGTGTATGTGTCTCCTCCAAGCTAACTTGAGTGTGGAGCTAGCTAACAAGCATGGGCTGTTTTGTGAACAAGCTTCCTAGCCGAATCCTTATGAGCTTTATAACAACACATTCAGCTATATTCAGCTACCATTGACATCATTTTTGATAACTCAGCTCCAAATAGTTCAACTAGCTGAGTTTAGCTAGCCTTGAGCTCCACCAGCTGAATTGAGCTTTCCTTAATGTTCCATGAGCTGCCTTGTCCTTTGTGAGCTGTTTGTGAGCTGCATAGGACGTCCAAATCATCCACCAAGCTACCTCAACGTTCATCACACTCCATTGTACCTATATGTGCAAGGAAATAAGGTAAGTCCATGATATTGAGCTAAGACGAGATAAATACCTTGCTGCCATGTAAGAATATGGTAATGTGAGCTATGATTAAAGGTCATGAGCTAAATATATCATCTCATAGTATATGTAAGATAATGCATGAAGCTTAAGAGCTAATATGAATGCATATGATCTATTAAAACGAATTATAATGATGTTGCCTTGATGTATATAATGTAATCATGCTTAATATGATTATAAAACTATCCTAATATGCTTAAATATCAATGTATATGTTGTGTTCATACTAAGTTATTCTTTAACTATTAAAACATTATATAACATAATATAGGAGGGTGTTAAGTTATTAAATGAATCAAAAGCTTCAAGACACTTAGTTAGGAGAACTTCCCTGAATTGTTTGGCCCTTGACCTAGTAATGGGACCTTGTGGCATGACTTCCGGATCTGGGGTAGGTGCGACCATATCAAGTTAAAAAAAGGCTTAAATGCACCATTGCCCCTTAAACTATACCATTTGTATTGAGTTACCCTTTAAATTATTTTTCGGGACATTTTGCCTGCTAAAGTTTAATCGTTACCTCATTTGTCCCAAATCATTAACTCAATTAAAAAAGCGATAAATTACACATTTAATCATTCAACTATTATCATGGTGTCGTTTTGGTCACCTAACTATTTTTTTGGTCACCAATTTTTTTTAAAAAAAATCATCACTAAACTTGCAATATGATCCTTAGCCACTCTTCTTCTCTGACACCCGTCCAACATTCTCCATGGAAAACCAAATACAAGTAAAAAAATTTAACAAATAAAGCATGCAATTTTTCTCCCCTTCATCTTCTTCGCCAAAACCTAACTTTCCTCTTTTTTTCTTCCTGAAAATCCCAAAAAGCCTCCTTAAGATCACATAGTCCTTATAAAACTCGCATCTGCCTCCTCCACGCAACACTATTAACTCCCTCTCTGCCCGGTCATAGAGATGCACATATAACGAGTAATCAACATGCTTCAAAGCAAAAAAAAAAACACTCTCTTTAAGAGAGTGTCATCGTTGAGACTGATTTACTATATTTTTTGCTAACCATTTTGAATGGAACTCTTCTTCCTTTTTTTGACAATGTTGTGATCAAGCTGCTAACTTGCTAAAAATGCTTATAATTTTTCAGACAAAATATTGAGAGATGTAGATACTTACACTGATATAATTATGTGTTAAATGCTATATATTTTTTTTACTTTTCACTTACAGTGTAAGCATGTGTTAAGTGCAATTACTAAAGATCATAAAGTTACATTCTATTTTACATAAATAAAACACCACAAAATATTTTCATACATAAAAGTTACAATATGTTTCCATACATAATAAGTCAATATTGATTGTAAGTGCAATGTAACTTAACAAAGCTTCACAAAAAAAAATTACCTTAACTCCACCACATCAAATACATCAAAATGTAACAAAAAAAGAAAATGAATCCTATTGTAATTCCTTCTCTAATACAATTTTCATTGATAAAAAATGAACATAGATCATGTTAGATTATAGCATATCGCAGATTCCAATAAAAACAAAATAGACTCCAGATTCTTTTCAAAGAACAAAACTAGAATGTATAAACTCAAGAAACATGGATATTCTTTAGCTACCAACTATATATAATTATGTAGTTGATTGAAAATAGAAACAATAAAAACCTAATAAATTAAATGATGCATGACATTCACTATTTTCCACCATTAATGGAATCAGTTTGTCGAGTACATCAAAAGGTCATACTATGGAGAAGCAGTAGTTTTATTGTATATAGCATTTCTTAGCAGAAGTCCAGTTGCCTCACTTTACATTGTAATCCCATAAAGCTAAATAGTTAGTTCCAAGGTTTTCTTGTAATGAAAGAAATCAAAGATTTACCCACAAGCTGCTCCACATCCAGCACCCCCGCATCCAACGGTACATCCTTCACCAACAAAACATGTGCCCTCCGAGTTAGTTTTCTCCTTCGATACACCATTTGCACACGTAAAAAAACATGGCCCATATCGAAGAAAGGGTGATGGGTAACTCACCTCTTTCGGTTCAAATATAGGCATCTTCTTAGCGAACTTTTTAAGAACAACATCTATACAAATGATGGTTTGGAAGCGTCGTTGTTTCCGTCATCTTCTTGACCATCTTCTTCAATGGGGATGTCCATGATTGGCCTTCGAACAACGAGGACCTACTTGAAGGTGTCTTTTTTCGGCTTTTAAAGTGACTTTCTAGTCAGTTTCTTGGTCTAGGACCAGGACAGAGGAGGAGCGAGTAGCACTGCATGGAGCGAGGGAGAGGAAAAGGTGAGTTTTAAAGGGAGGGAGGGATTTGAAGGAGGGGTTTTAAGGGATAAAACATCTCGTGAAGTACTTTAAAAAATAACTCGACACAAATGATATCAGGGCAACAGTGCGGCCTTAAAAAATTGCATTTGATGGTTAAAAACAAGGACACGAACACAAATATGTGTACATTATTTTACTGCTTATGTTAGCGCAAAAATTAAAATATTTTGCCGACGTAGAAAGACAAAAGGACGGACTAAATAATTCCAGAACTGTTTGTTTTAGCAAAGTCTTTAAAAAAAAAGTTTAAGGAATATTTATGATTTAAAATATATTTAATTTGTCATTTTCGTCTCTATAATTTTTATGTCAATTTAGTTTTTAAAATTGTTTAGAGGTATTATCCTAGTCTTCGAAGTCCGTTGATCATTTTAACTAACAGAACTTCGAGTCTTCTGCGTTTGTGGATTATGCTAAAATATTTACTAAACACAAAGATTAGAAAAAAATCAAATTTTTTTTAATTATTTCAGTGAGATTAAGTGATTAAGTCAAAATTTTGGGAGATTTTTTTAACCGTAGTATTTAATAAATATTTTAAATATTTTTTTAGAAAATTAGTGGTCTTTTCTTTAATACTTTTGTTGGCTAAATTAAAAATATATTGTGGTTGAATTTTTTTAGAATAATATTACCTCGGAAAAATATTTAAAGAAGTAAGGTGATTGTTATAATTTTATCAAGTGTAAATCACAAATTTGACAATTAAAATTTATTCTCTTTTTTATTTTACTAACGACATTATAAATGAGTTTTTATATAGATGTAAAACGACATCGTTTTGGTGAAAATTTTATTTTTTTAAACATCATTGTTTTAACCCCATTAGCTATTTAATGGCAGAGTGACAAAAAATATTCAATGTATATAGTCCAAAAAATAGGAGAGAGAATAAAGTTTAATGGTGAAATTTGTAATTTACCCTTTTATTAAAGTTGTTGGTATCTTTCTATTATGTTCTCTTTTATTTTTTTTCCTAAAAATAAAAAATGAAAGTATAGATAGAAAACAATTTTTTTTAGAAAATCAGTATTTTCATGTGAAATCCTATAAGTATTTTTTATTTTCATCAATAATATATAAATATGTTTATTGTTACATGAAATAATATAATATCTTTTGTTTTGGTAACAATAATACAATATCTTTTAAGATTTTTTTTATCTAAAAATAAATATTATCAATAAATATTGAATGTGGTGTCAAATTACATTATATTTCAATAAAAATAATAGTAATTTTTTATTAAAAAAAATCATGACTGTAAAACAATTCTTGATTTTCCATAGGCCGCCTAGCAACAAAGAATGTGAACCGCCAAAAAAGTACATTCCCAAAATCAGAGCCCTTCATTTATTCCATGTCAAACTTTTCTCCAATAGTCAACCTGACCTAAATTTAAAAGGAAAAGAATGAAGCTCCCGTGAAACTCCCTTGCAACCTCCCACTTTGCCCTTTATAATATATAATAATAACTCCTTTTTACACCCCCAAAGACCAAGACTCGGAATCCGTATTCACAATGCCGAGCTCCAAAACATCATCGGAACATGTCGGAGGAGGTGGTCGGCGATCCAAGCCAAACCAAGGATGTAAAAGACACCCAAAACACAGGCAATCGCCTGGAGTTTGTTCGCTTTGTTTAGCCGACAAACTGAGTCGGTTATCCACTCATTCGTCATCTTATTGTTATTCTTCGACGTCGTCTTCTTTATCATCTTCATCTTATTCCTCGTGTTCTTCCTCTCCCTTTCGTGCTCATCGTTTTAGTGCAGATGGAAGAGGGCCTTCTTTTTGCTTTTTGTTGTTTAATGGCAAGAATTTACTCACTAAGAGCTGGTCAGTCGCTTGTGCTTCCCAAATGAGAAGCGAAGAAGGCAATGATCGTAAGAAGAAGAAACGTGGGTTCTTGTCCATGCTGTTTCACCCAATAAGTACTTAGACGAAAGAACCGGGTTCATTAATGGCGGTGTTTGCTTCATTGCTTTTTTTTTTTTTACTTGTTTCATTGATGGATTAGAATCACTACTCCGACAAGCTTTTTTGCTTGAAAATTTAATCTGTTGTAACTGTAGGTACTTTGATAATGTTTTATGGTACAATATGATACCGTCATTATATATATTTGTTGTTATTTCATGGTGGAATGTAGGAAGGAAAAGACTAATGGAATCGATTAATTTAATTAGTTCCTATTTGCTTCTCCAACAGCCTCTATGAATGAAACTTTGTATAGTGTTAAAAAAGGAAGGGATAACTAACGGGTTGGTTGAAGTGAAAAGCAGCTTGATACCGCTTAAATAATATTTCAGGTTTGAGTCTTTGTGTACGTAAAAATACTCGTCGGTAGATTCACCCACCAATATTAGGTGAGCGACTCGGGTCAATTCAGATAAATCAAAGGCAAAACTTTGAATACAACCAAAAAAAAAAAGGACTAAAGTTTCATATTTTAAGCGAAAACACAATGATTTTAAACTTTGTTAGTCAGTAGCTCAAACTGTGGGCTTACGATGTGATTTTTTCTAATTATGATAGGATAACATTTATATTAATATAAAATTATTTTCATGTAAAATATGAGTAATATAAAGAAGGAAATCATATTAGTAGATATTTGTCTTCGAAGTATTTAAATATGATTTCTGAAATCTGTAATTATTAAATGATTGAGGATTATGTTTATATATGTGTATCGCTATCATCTTCTTGGTTTACTTTCGTTTTCTTCGTACATCTGTCTCTTTTTCAGCATTATTTGTGTAAATTTTTATTAGAAAATATATAGGTGAATAATAGCCAAGTATAATCGTCTTTGTATTTAATTTAAACAAAGGGTTGATATATTTTTCATTAAACTTTAGGGTATAAATGAGCATTTTAAATCTAATCGAAATTTATCTCACCATTTATCAAAATCACTAATTGTTAGATATAAATATTTTTAATCTCAATAAGATTAATCTCATCTAATCTAATGGAGAAACGAAAATTAGGGTTGGAAATTGTGAGCCTAGTTAGTCTAAAGCATGAAAAGAAAAGAACCCATGTTGGGCAGCTCAGCCTAACCCTACAAACCACTGGAACTTCTCTACCCAATTGGTTACTAGGTCGACTTCATATTTTATTATTGGTTTATTATTTATAATCGTATTTAAATTATGTTCTATATGGTATCAATTTTGAAAATATTTTGAATTTGTTGTGTTGTTATCTTATTTTGGGTGTGTTTACCTAAAGCCGAGCCAGCTTTTGTTCTCAAGTGAGACCATGAATTTCGTGAAATCTAAATTCCCACATCCTTGTTGTGTCTTGAGCTGAAATTTTCACTAGACTTCATTTGTTTTTGTTTTTTTTGTCGTATTTGATGTTCTAAAACCTTGAACTAAATAGAGTTTTTGTTTGATAAGTTGTGATTCCTCAATGAGAATGGAAACTCCAGCAATCATAACTTTTCAAGGAATAAGCACCAATTAACGTAATGTTGTTAAAGTAGAAATAACTTCAAACAAAAGGTTTTTCCACTTCGTAGGAATGTGTTCTTCACCATGTAAACAGAAGTAAAAGTTCCATTTTTATGAGCAAAGGTTTTCATCCTTGATCTAATTTGTATAAAATACACGCCAGAATTTCTTATTACCTCATCCTTTTAAATAGGATTTTCATTTAACAAATTCATCTGTGGTTACACCCGGGTGGGATATAACATAAGAAAACCACAAGGTTTTCCGATAGACAGTACCTTTTACAGAGGTCCCGGAAAAGAGCCATTCTCCCTTTGCTCGTTCCATCGGTCGATCTGAAACACAAATGAAATGAGTGATTTGTTAGATTGAAGACCAAATGGTTAATACAAGCTGGCATTTTTTACTCTTCAGCTTCTGAGTTTATTAACATTATACTCATTCAAATAGTCTAAATTGAAACCGCAGGAATGTATTAATCATATATTGAATTGAGCATGCAAAACTAAACATTTTCATTCCTGTCTCTTTCTTTTTTTTACTACCTTTTTATTCTCATGCCTTCATGTTAAGTTTTAACAAAAATCTCCAGATCAGTTGACAATGAGGACATCCAATACTGGAACAGTTTGAGATAAGGAAGTGAGGAACAAGATTTAATCTTCTATAGTTTAGTCATTTTACTTCAACCAAAGAATCAATTATAAGATTTAGTTCAAAATCAGCTCAAAATTGGAGTCTATCATAGTCTTAAACTTATCGGAGACTTTGAAGAATGGACTTCTCATTTCCTGTATGGCCTAAATTTGTCATTTAAGTCTGCCTTTTGGGTATTTACCCAAGCTTAAGGGTTTGTGGTAGCTTTTGACATTCATATGTTTCCTCTTAAGTCTATCATTACGTAATTTTAAGCTAGCTTCCTGTGTAATCACTGTATCTTAGAGGCCTTGCATAATAGTGAAGACTGAATAGGTCACTAAGGCAAGGCATGGATGCAATCAAAAAACCAAATCTAATTCCCTTCATCATCTCCTCTCAACCAAGCTCTTTCACAAATTTCAAGCCAAGTTCTTTTCAATTAAGCCCCTTCATTTTTCCCATAAACCCTAACTTCTTGATAAAAGGAATATCCTTCAACATGTTCTTTGATACTACCAAATAGGTCTACACCTGTATCTACTTCTCCATCCATGTGATATACCCAAAATGTTCTCTTTTTCCACTTGCAAACCCTCAAAGAAATCTCTTTCCCACCTCCAAATCAATGGGAAGATATCAATATTGGTTTTACACCAATGGCACCATATGCCATCCATATGGACTTTCTAGCACTTATGTTCATCAAAAGATACCCAAAAAAAAAATCAACCAATCCACTATACTCTTATTTGACAGCTCAACATGACCATCTGAAACTAATACACATTTTAGGATTAACTTAGAAACACCTATCTTGAAAAGATGTTGGGTCATAGGGTATTCCATAGTTTACAAATGCAAAAGGAGCAACAGACAGTAGCCATCCGATATCAGTTAAAAGTTAAAACCATTATGTAATTGATTATGATGAAGTGAAGTGTATTATGGATCTTGGGAGAAAATACACACCCATTCTCCAGGACATAAGGCACGATAATACTTCGAAAACTTATCACACTCTGAAGCACCTTCTCCTTTTGCAGCAACACAACTGTATAAGATAGGATAAAGATATACCAAGTAAGCATTTTAAAAGAAACAAACCTTTGTACCTTTATAAGATACAAAGTAATTCATAGCTCACCGATGGTACTCAATATATCGTGTGAAGCAATGTCTTGTTTGGTTTGTAGTTGGGAAGCGAAAATCTGCTGGGGCAGTCTCAAGCTGCATATCAAACATCACCAAAATATATTAGTGAAACAGTTTAACATGTAATGATGAGTTTAACATGCACGTAAAGATTCTGCTGGCAGCAAAGATTGAGATCTTAGTAGAAATTTTTGGCAAGGCAACCTTAATCTCTGGTGTTTCTTCAGCATCATCTGAGTTCTCTGCTGCAGCTGGAGCATCTTCACCACTGTTCTCGGCAGTGGTATTGGCTTCAGTGCTTTCTTCAGCAGAAGCAGGAACGGCTTCAGTGCTTTCCTCAACTGCAGCAACAGAAGCCTCCACTTTCTCAGAGACAACTTCCACAGAAGCAGCATTCACAGGATTTTCAACCTCTTTCGCTTCTGCTGGTTTTGTAGCCGCATCTGATTTTTCCTCCTCCTTCAGTGCATATTGCTAAATGTCCAAACATTCAAATAGGTTTGCAGGATAATCAGGTCAAATAAATACTCCCACTATGCATGCCCATTATCAAAAAAAAACTTTAGTACCTTCTCAACTACACAAAAGGCATTACAAGCAAGATATGTAGTAAATTCATTGAAGTTATCAGCACCAAAGCTTAGCAAACAAGGTTGCATCCTAGCTAAATTTGCGCATGAATGGAATGTTCAAGGACCAACAAGCTTCAATGATAGAAATCCTAATTAATCATTCTATAACATCGATGTAAATTATTTCCACACAACATAGTCATAAATGAATTTCATTTCAGTTAGTCAAAAGCTTGAATGCTCAAGCCATCCAAAATTTTGCTCAGAAATTTTACTTGATTCTACATTCTACAAGCTTTGCAGCTAGTGACAAACCCAGTGAAAACTTTGCTCAAAACATTACGTTTTCATTGCATCTTATCAATGACATCCCTCAAAAACACCAACATTGCGTACAGCAAACTCAAATAGATTAAATCTGAAGGCAAATGATAGAGTAACTTCAATGAGCTGATTCATTTAGAAAACAAAAGCTGCAACAAATCATATTAATCACGTGTTCATGAATCATGATTCTTCTCAAGAAAGTTGAATCTTAAATATATTTGATAAACGAGCATAGGCAGTCAAAAATTTTATAAAAACCACCGCATCAAAACTTCAAAACGCTGGTACTAATAAAATCCAGAACCACTCGGTCAGATCGGCTCATTTCAGTCCAATTGAACAAAGTTCTAAGCGAAATAAAAATTTTAGGGAAAAAAAGTCCCGATCAATTGCAATAAACGGAAAAAATAAAAGAAGATCGAACTTGTCCATTTGGACATGGATTAAACTAAACTATTAAAAATACTGGTTTCAAAGAAATGAAACTGAAGTATGAATACCTCAGATAGGGAAAGGGGGTTTCCAGATCCAGCTCCAGTCATTTCCAGAAGAGGATTCGACCGGCTGCTTTTGGAAGCTTTTTAATTGGCTGCTGGGAAGTGGCGACGGCGGAGATGTTTGAAGACGCGGCCAAAGCAGGATAATATGGCGAGGGAGAGAGGTAGAAATGGACTTTTGGTCAAACTGCTTTGCTGCAATTTCATTCAGCCACGTAATTCTTTCTTTCTTTTTAGTTTTTTCATTTTTTCATGGGTAAACTATTCCAGTAGTCCCCTTTGTTTTTAGTTTAATTGACTTTGGTCACCATTTTTTAATTAAATGCGTTTGATCCTTACGTTTTTTGTATGTCTGGTTTAAATACCTTAGCCGTTGACTTCCGTTAACTCACAACCAAGTCGGAGTAAGCAATTAAAAAATAAATAAAAAATCAAAACACATGTGTTTTTCTTCTTCTTCTTTCTCCTCCAAGAGCTGGAGCTATTCACTATTAAATGATACCATAGAGGCTAATATCTACGTGATGAAAGCACTCACCGCACACCGATGGCAATGAGTCAAGGGATGAACGGCTCTGTCGGGAACCGGTGTTTTTCCAGTATTGGATTGGATCACATTCTCGAGGTCACAGAAGATGCAAATGGCAGTCTCTCTGATCCGACAACGAGTCCGGGTTGTTTGGTTCCAAACATAATATCAAATTGCGGTTGAGGATTTTGTTACGGATGCGATTGCGGTGTCACGATTGTGGATGCTGCAAATGTTTCGTAACGTATTACAGCTGTCACGGGCGTGATCTTTTCCTTAAAAATCACAATAGGTCTAAAATATTATATTTATACATTTTACAGTTATCTTTTAATATACTAATATTAATATACTCTTTTAATATTTTATTTTGAAAATAAAAATTTAATTTCATAGATAAAAATTTATTAAAAAAATATAAACCATAGAAGTACTATCATAATAGATAATGGGTAATAATAATTATAATGTTAATGAATAACATATAAACAATATCACTAAAATCATATCAAAATTTTGTTATTGTAACATAAAAATGTTCATTTTACATAACTTAGAAAGAAAGAAAAAATACATAACTTCAAATATAAAAATTTTATATCTTACAGTTCACCACCAAAATTAATGACGTGACGGATCTAAAGCATTTCCATATTCGTCATTGTCTTAGTTTTGATTCATTCTTATTCCATGTGAAGAAGACATCACATTATGTGCATCATAAGGTGCATCATAAGATGCATTATTGGTAGGAAACATGTTGTATGATAAATGATGACAAAAAATCCATAACTTGGATTTTGTTCAAGGTAAGGTGGATAACATGAATTTGATTGGTAATAATGAGAATCATGAGATGATTCTCTAATTTCATTATCATTTGTAGCTGAACTATATGATGATGAATCTACAAATGAATCATAAAAGTGTTCTCACATCCTCCTATAAGTTCTATCATCATCATCATCTCTTCTATTTTGTGATGCATTTGTTCTATACAAACATGAATTATCATCGTAAGGATATTTGGACATACCTTGATCTCCATGAAAAGCAGTAGAATAAATGTGTCCATATTCTAGTTGGTATGTACCTTCATTATCACCACCGTGATCATCACAACCACCATCATCGTCGTCGTGGTCGTCAATATTGTCATCACACACACTATTACTTTTTTCTGTCTCTTACACACACTATCAAAGAATATATTTCTTTTTTAATTTTATTTATAATATTATTTATTTATCTATTTGCACTGATTTGATCCCAAATTATATAACTATGCCTATTAGTTATTTGTTTTTTTGCGCCTCTGCCTCTACACGCACACACCATCACTTTTTTATTTTGTCAAGAAATATATTCATTTTTTATTTATAATATTATTTTTTTTATTATTTATATTATAGATTAGATAAAATTTTATAGTTTTATAGTAAATAGATAAAATACATATACAATTATAGTATTATAAAGTGAGTTCCTCTCTTATACAAAATTTATATAATAATGAATAAACATATAATTATTATACTTAATGTTAATATAAAAATTTAATTTAGAATTAATTACGTCAATTTTAGATATGAGAAAAATTCAATTTAAAATTCAATTAATTTAATTTTAAAATAACATTAATAAATAATTTAATTAATTCAAATTTAAGTAACTAATTTTAAACATATCTATTATGATATTATTAATGATATATATTTATAATCCATTTTTAAGAATTAAATTAGAACAATTCATCTATGTAATTTTATATTTCAGATAATTTAAAGTTTGTTGTATTACGACGCAATTTATAGCGTGTTGCGGTGTTACGTAACGGTTTTTTATTGCAACAATCGTGATGTGGTTCCCTTATCGTGTTGCGTCGATATTATGTCATGGTAACCTTCAAAAACGTTACGATGCGGGTGTTACATTGCGTTGCAGCCGCAATTTAGTACTATGGTTCCGAAGCAACTTGGAACATTCTTTAGCGACTATGCCTGTAACATCCTCCATGTCGGGTTAGTGATTAATTTGCAAAGTTTCAACATTTGGTGATTAAAGTAGAATAATTATATAGTTTAAAAATAATGGTTAGTAAATATGAAATGAATGTAAGGACAAAATGGTCATTTGTAAGGAAAAATTATAATTAAAAAAAATGTTATGGGGTTATATTATAACCCACGTGGGGCTTGTGGAGGAAACAAATGTTTCCAGAATCCTCTCATTTCTTCTTCCTTCTTTCTTATCTTCACTCTTCTCTTCTTCCAAACGTGAAGACCCAAGTTTAAGGTAAGAATTTGAACCTTGGTAGTTTCTTTGATGTTTAGCTTGGAAATTGAAGTTTGGATGTTATATAAGCTAAAGGAAAGCTTATATGACATTAAGACAACAAGATAAATGTTTTAGAGATAGATTTGGAAAATGAGTTTTTAGATGAAATTTTGATATGGATGAGTTTTTGAAGTTTGAATAAGATTTTTGACTTGTCAATAAGCTAACTAAGAAGTATGAGGTGTTAGAATTCAAATTAGAACATGTTGGAATTTGGGTTAGATTCTTAAATTCTACATGGAGAATTAGATTTCTAAGTTTTAGAAATATTTAATGGATAATAATTAGCTTAAGTAAGAGTATGCAAGTTAGGAAATAAGAAAGAGGATGATATATGAAGTATTAAGCTGAAAGAGTGGATTTTCGGGCATAAAAGAGGATTCTGGGCAGAGTGCATCGATGCATATTCATAGTGCATCGATGCATAAAGTTTAAAACCCAGAAATTATTTGAAGGTGTATTGATGCATTGGTAATGCATCGATGCACTCTTTTAAAATAGAAACATCGAATGCAATTAGTGCATCGATGCATAAGTCATGCATCGATGCATCTCAGTAATAATACAACATCGAATGCATTTTATGCACCGATGCATCAGTAGTGCATCGATGCATACCTTCATTAAAGGATGAAATTGGCTTTTCTATGAGTCTAAGGAATGATAGTTTAGAATATATTAATTAGTATACTGATAAGTATCATTGAATTATTATGTAGATACTGAGCCTACACGAGTTCGGGAACAATCTACAAGTAGGATCGATCGAGGAAAAGGCAAAGAAATATAGGTGAGTGCATATGCATAGCATAATTATAGAAATATACTCCATTCTAGACTTGTGATAAGTCTAGATTTTATATCTTGGTACATGAGCATATTCTGTATTATGAGACATGACATGAGTTCATATAAAATGCATTATATGACATGACTATGTGGGAAAAGTTATGAGCTATGTGAAAAGGTAAGAATTTACATGTCTACGCGATATAGACTACGTGAAATGTAAAAGCCCATGTTATGTAGATGAGAACTATAGGTATAGTTGGCATGCCAAGGGTAGAGGGTCTACGCGGTCCTTCGGGACATATGTATATTCTTTGGAACATGTGTGAAGTCTTGAAAGACACAGACTTGATCCCTAGTATATGTATATGATTCTTAAGGAATTATATATGGTCCTTATGGACATCATTATATGGCACTACGGTGCAATTCTACGCGGTACTTCGGTGCATTTATACGAGCTGTGGTGACAGCATAGTGCACAAACATTACTCAAATACCTTAGGTTCTCAGTATGATATCATGGGCCAATAAACTTATTCATACAAATTCATGAATGCTAAAGTAATATGCTTACAGGTATGGATATTGATGATGTAGACTACATTGATTAAGTACATGTTTGCATCTCATTTCATATTATGACATGGTCATTACATTGCTTTGTTATTATTATTACATTGCCTCACTAAGTCGATGACTTAGCGTGTGAGTGTTTCACACGTAGGATCCGAGAAAGTAGACGAGACAGGTTAAGCAGCTTGACAGCATTACTCCTGCAACCACCAGATCAGAAGCAACTTAATCAGTAGGTCATTTTGTTATGTAAATGGCAGTTGGCATGTAATTAAAGGGTTAAGTTGTGTATGCTCTAAATATTTTGGTAAACTTATATTACAATATGTATATTATCGTATTTTCTTAATATAAGTTCAAATATTTTGCTATTATTTGTTAAAAGTTGTGTTTTAAAGTCAATGTAGTATCTCTGACTCATATCCGGGTCGGGTACGGGTTGGGGGTGTTACATTTAATGGTATCAGAGCTATGGTTTAGCCGATTCTAGGCATGAACCAGAGTCTATAGAGTCTTTAAATAGAATACATGCCAACAAATAGTGAGAACTTCTGATCTGGTATAGTATGAGTATGTTTTTTTGCTAATAGAACAATGTGTTTATTCTTATTAGATGTCCAGACATAATAGCTCCCGAAGTGAAGCGGGAGAAGATAGGCATGCTGAAAGCAGTAATTCACCTGCCCTGGCCAGGCAAGGTGAAGAACAGGCATCTCAAGGAGTGCCTGTACAAGATCAAGATACGTTCTTCAGAACGTTAGACGCTATTCTGACGCGTCTTCAACCTTCTGCTCCATTAACTCAAAGAATTAATGTAGCAAAAGAGCTAAGAGGTTTAGGAGGTCCCGAATTTAAGGGAGAAGCTGAGGAAGGTCCAGTGTCAGCGGATCTTTGGTTGAATGATTTGAAAATCATGTTAGATGGTCTCCACTGTTCCGAAGTGGAGAAATTAGATGGAGCTGTATCTTTATTGAGGGGTCAGGCGAGGATATGGTGGACGAACGTCACCATGAGGATGTCAACCGACCAGTTGACTTGGTCTTTGTTTTTAGAAGAATTTAAAAACAAATATATTGGAGATCAGTTTATCCGACAAATGAAGCAGGAGTTTATGAATTTGAAGCAGATGAGCCGCTCTGTATATGAGTACGAATGTGAGTTTAATAAGCTGAGCAGGTTTGCAGCTGAGCTTGTGCCTACTGAAAAAGATGCTTGCGAATGGTTCGTGGAGGGCTTGCGCCCTAGACTTAAAGAAATGTTGATAGTATTAAACTTGTCCTCGTTCCAGGAGGTGATCAATCGTGCAAAAGCTCTTGAAAGGGCTCAGAATGAAAGATTTGGGGACTCAAGAGTTCAGACATCAAAGAGGATGACTACTTCCTTTAGCTCAGTACCAACAAAAAGGGGAAGAGACTCGGGATTTCGATCACAAGCTAGATCAGAATCAGTTGCATCGTCTGCTAGGGGAGCAAGTCAGGCAAGACCTAGACAGACGCAGTCAGTGGAATCTGGTGCTGGGAGATCTACTTCGAGTCAAGGGAGATAGTGTCAACACTGTGGGAAAAACCATTATGGGGCTTGTAGTATGGCTGATGGGACTTGTTTTCGATGCGGAGATGCCGGACATTTTATCCGGGATTGTCCATTAATTGTTGGTGAGCCTACACCATCTGGAAGAGTTGGTTCTTCCTCACAAAGAGGACGAGGAAGAGGCAGAGGAAGGAACCCGTCTGAATTCTCTGCTTAACCTGAAGTTCGATCTACTGCTCGGGTATACAATCTAAAGACAAGTGAAGACCGTGATGACCCTGATATTATAGCAGTTACTTTTCAGTTGTATGATAAATTAGTATTGGTGCTGATTGATCCGGGTTCTAATTATTCTTATATTACAAGTAAGTTAGTAAAGGAGTTGAGGATTCCTATAGAAGCTACGAGTAATGTGATGATAGTAACTAATCCGTTAGGGCATAGTACTCAGGTGGACAAAGGTCTGTAAGGGGTGCCCCATAAAGGTTCAGGGAATTGAATTCCCTGCTAATCTGATGGAATTACCCTTTGACGAGTTTGAAGTGATTCTGGGAATAGATTGGTTGTTTCATTATTATGGGAATGTCGACTGTAGATTGAAAAAGGTAACCCTGAAGAGTCCAGAAGGAATAGAAGTTAATGTGATCAGTGAAATGTGTAATCCTTTAGCAAATGTAATATCAGTGATGTCTGCCAAGAAATTATTGCTACAAGGATGTCAGGGTTTTCTTGCAAATGTGATTGATTCAAGAGCTCAAGAGAAAAGGTTAGAGGAGATTCCAATAGTTCAAGAGTTTCCTGATGTTTTTCCTGCTGAACTGCCAGGATTACCTCCGGATAGAGAGGTAGAATTTCAAATTGAAGTAATGCCAGGAACCGCTCCAATTGCAATGGCACCTTATCGGATGGCTCCGAAGGAATTGCAAGAGTTAAAGAATCAATTGCAAGAATTGTTAGAAAAAGGATTTATTCGACCAAGTGTGTCACCTTGGGGAGCTCCGGTGTTATTTGTTAAGAAGAATGATGGATCAATGCGTCTCTGTATTGATTATCGACAGCTTAATAAGGTGACCATCAAGAACAAGTATCCCCTTCCGCGCATTGATGACTTGTTTGATCAACTAAAAGGAGCTTCGGTATTTTCGAAGATCGATCTACGTTCGGGTTATCATCAATTGAAGATCTAGGAGAAAGATATTCCGAAGACGGCTTTCAGAACGAGATATGGTCATTATGAATTCATCGTAATGCCATTCGGAGTAACGAATGCACCTGCTGCTTTCATGGATCTCATGAATAGGATTTTTCAGCCCTATGTGGACCAGTTTGTTGTTGTCTTTATTGATGACATACTGGTTTACTCGAAGTCCATTGAAGAGCACAGTACACATCTGAGGCTAGTGTTGCAAATTCTCAGGGATAAAAATCTCTATGCGAAATTGTCCAAATGTGAATTTTGGTTAAATGAAGTAATTTTCTTGGGGCATGTGATCTCGGCAGTTGGGATTAGAGTAGACCCTCAGAAGGTTAAAGCTATAATGGATTGGGAAGTTCCTAAGAATGTGTCTGAAGTTCGGAGTTTTCTTGGACTTGCCGGTTACTATCGAAGATTCGTTAAGAATTTTTCGATGATTGTGTTGCCTCTAACAAAGTTAATGAGAAAGAACGTACCATTTGTTTGGACTTCTGAATGTCAAGAAAGCTTCGAAGCTTTAAAGAGAATTCTGACGGAAACTCTGATATTGGTTCAACCGGAATCTGGCAAGAATTTTATAGTATACAGTAACGCATCCCATAACGGGTTGGGGTGTGTATTAATGCAAGAAGGAAAGGTGGTAGCGTATGCATCGAGATAGTTGAAACCACATGAAAGGAATTACCCCACTCATGATTTAGAAATGGTTGCTGTAGTATTCGCTCTCAGGATTTGGCGTCATTATCTTTATGGGGAGCGTTGTTACTTATATACGGATCATAAGAGCCTGAAGTATCTGATGACTCAAAAAGAATTGAATTTGAGGCAACGTAGATGGGTAGAGTTCTTAAAGGATTATGATGTGATAATTGACTATCATCCCGGAAAGGCTAATGTGGTAGCAGATGCTCTGAGTAGAAAGACGTTTGCAGCTTTACGAGCTATGGATGCAAGATTATCTTTAACGGGAGACGGTGGTCTTTGTGCAGAATTAACCCTTAAACCAGCATGGTTGGAACGAATAGGAGAATTGCAAGGTAAAGATGAAATGTGTTTGAAAAGAATTGAACAAGTAAAGAACAAAGAGATTAAAGACTTTGAGATTAAGTCAGATGTAAATCTATATTGTAAAGGAAGAATTGTAATACCCGACAATGATGACTTGAAGAAAGAAATATTAACAGAGGCTCATTGCAGTCCGTTAACGATGCACCTGGGTGGAACCAAGATGTATATGGATTTGAAGAATCGATTTTGGTGGTCAGGGATGAAACGAAGCATCACCGAATTTATGTCTAAGTGTTTGATATGTCAACAAGTCAAAGCCGAGCATCAAGTTCCATCAGGATTATTGCAACCGCTTTTCATTCCTCAATGGAAATGGGAAAATGTTACGATGGATTTTGTTTCGGGGTTACCCTTGACCCCGAACAAAAGAGAATCAATCTGGGTAATTGTTGATCGATTAACTAAGTCAGCGCATTTTCTTCCGGTTAGAACGGATTTCTCTATGGAAAAGTATGCAGAGCTGTATATTAGAGAAGTTATTAGATTGCATGGAGTACATGTTTCCATAGTCTCTAATCGAGACCCTCGATTCACTTCTAGATTCTGGAAATCTTTGCATGGAGCGTTGGGGACTCGTTTAAACTTTAGTACGGCTTTTCATCCTCAGAATGATGGGCAATCAGAGAGAACTATTCAGATATTGGAAGATATGTTGAGAGCATGCGTAATGGAATTTACAGGATCATGGGAAAAGTATTTACCGCTGGCAGAGTTCGCTTACAACAATAGTTATCAGTCTAGTATAAAGATGGCCCCATATGAAGCATTATATGGAAGAAAATGTCGTACTCCATTAAATTGGTATGAACTCAAAGACCGAAGTGTTCTTGGTCCGGATTTAATTCAAGATGTAGAACAGAAAGTTCGAGAAATTCAGCATAACCTCAAAGTGGCCTCTGATCGGCAAAAATCCTATTCTGATCTTAAAAGGAAAGAAATTGAATTTCAAGTTGGAGATAAAGTGTTTTTAAAAGTGTCCCCATGGAATAAGGTGTTGAGATTTGGTCGAAAAGGAAAATTGAGTCCTCGGTTTATTGGACCATATGAGATTGTGAAGAGAGTATGACCTGTAGCATATCAGCTAACTTTACCACCTGAGATGGAAAAGATACATGATGTCTTTCATGTTTCAATGCTTCGAAGATATAGATCTGATCCCTCTCATATCGTGACACCAGAAGAGATTGAGGTTCGACCTGACTTGACTTATGAGGAAGAACCGATTCAAATTTTAGCTCATGAGGTTAAGCAATTGAGGAATAAGACTATTCCATTGGTTAAAGTTTTATGGAAGAATCACAAAGTAGAGGAAGCAACATGGGAGCGTGAGGAGGATATGAGGAATCAGTATCCCCATCTCTTTTCTTATTAAAAATTCGAGGACGAATTTACTTAAGGGAGGGAGATTTGTAACATCCTCCATGACGGGTTAGTGATTAATTTGCAAAGTTTCAACATTTGGTGATTAAAGTAGAATAATTATATAGTTTAAAAATAATTGTTAGTAAATATGAAATGAATGTAAGGACAAAATGGTCATTTGTAAGGAAAAATTATAATTAAAAAAATGTTATGGGGTTATATTATAACCCACGTGGGGCTTGTGGAGGAAACAAATGTTTCCAGAATCCTCTCATTTCTTCTTCCTTCTTTCTTATCTTCACTCTTCTCTTCTTCCAAACGTGAAGACCCAAGTTTAAGGTAAGAATTTGAACCTTGGTAGTTTCTTTGATGTTTAGCTTGGAAATTGAAGTTTTGATGTTATATAAGCTAAAGGAAAGCTTATATGACATTAAGAAAACAAGATAAATGTTTTAGAGATAGATTTGGAAAATGAGTTTTTAGATGAAATTTTGATATGGATGAGTTTTTGAAGTTTGAATAAGATTTTTGACTTGTCAATAAGCTAACTAAGAAGTATGAGGTGTTAGAATTCAAATTAGAACATGTTGAAATTTGGGTTAGATTCTTAAATTCTATATGGAGAATTAGATTTCTAAGTTTTAGAAATATTTAATGGATAATAATTAGCTTAAGTAAGAGTATGCAAGTTAGGAAATAAGAAAGAGGATGATATATGAAGTATTAAGCTGAAAAGAGTGGATTTTCGGGCATAAAAGAGGATTCTGGGCAGAGTGCATCGATGCATATTCATAGTGCATCGATGCATAAAGTTTAAAACCCAGAAATTATTTGAAGGTGTATCGATGCATTGGTAATGCATCGATGCACTCTTTTAAAATAGAAACATCGAATGCAATTAGTGCATCGATGCATAAGTCATGCATCGATGCATCCCAGTAATAATACAACATCGAATGCATTTTATGCACCGATGCATCAGTAGTGCATCGATGCATACCTTCATTAAAGGATGAAATTGGCTTTTCTATGAGTCTAAGGAATGATAGTTTAGAATATTAATTAGTATACTGATAAGTATCATTGAATTATTATATAGATACTGAGCCTACACGAGTTCGGGAACAATCTACAAGTAGGATCGATCGAGGAAAAGGCAAAGAAATATAGGTGAGTGCATATGCATAGCATAATTATAGAAATATACTCCATTCTAGACTTGTGATAAGTCTAGATTTTATATCTTGGTACATGAGCATATTCTGTATTATGAGACATGACATGAGTTCATATAAAATGCATTATATGACATGACTATGTGGGAAAAGTTATGAGCTATGTGAAAAGGTAAGAATTTACATGTCTACGCGATATAGACTACGTGAAATGTAAAAGCCCATGTTATGTAGATGAGAACTATAGGTATAGTTGGCATGCCAAGGGTAGAGGGTCTACGCGGTCCTTCGGGACATATGTATATTCTTTGGAACATGTGTGAAGTCTTGAAAGACACATACTTGATCCCTAGTATATGTATATGATTCTTAAGGAATTATATGTGGTCCTTATGGACATCATTATATGGCACTACGGTGCAATTCTACGCGGCACTTCGGTGCATTTATATGAGCTGTGGTAACAGCATAGTGCACAACCTCACATTACTCAGATACCTTAGGTTCTCAGTATGATATCATGGGCCAATAAACTTATTCATACAAATTCATGAATGCTAAAGTAATATGCTTACAGGTATGGATATTGATGATGTAGACTACATTGATTAAGTACATGTTTGCATCTCATTTCATTTCATTATGACATGGTCATTACATTGCTTTGTTATTATTATTACATTGCCTCACTAAGTCGATGACTTAGCGTGTGAGTGTTTCACATGTAGGATCCGAGAAAGTAGACGAGACAGGTTAAGCAGCTTGACAGCATTACTCCTGCAACCACCAGATCAGAAGCAACTTAATCAGTAGGTCATTTTGTTATGTAAATGGCAGTTGGCATGTAATTAAAGGGTTAAGTTGTGTATGCTCTGAATATTTTGGTAAACTTATATTACAATTTGTATATTATCGTATTTTCTTAATATAAGTTCAAATATTTTGCTATTATTTGATAAAAGTTGTGTTTTAAAGTCAATGTAGTATCTCTGACTCATATCCGGGTCGGGTACGGGTTGGGGGTGTTACAATGCTGTCGATGGTGGAGAGGTTGTCACGCAACGTCTCGTATATGTCAAGGAATTTGAAGAGCTTCCCCTTCGAACCCTTCACGGTGGCGACCGGTTATACGAAATTGAGAAGTTGGATAAACACGCGGCTAACGAGGTTATTGAAGTGGGCGGAGGACAAAGAAACGTGATCGGAGAAGACGGTTTCGACGAGCTTACACTCGCCGAAAAAGTAAAGGTTAACACATCATTTAAACACCGTGATCCATGGAGGAATCTGCTTCTCCAAAGCTTCCCATTGTATCTTTTTGTTGGTGCACATGGCACCGAAAGGTGTTGAAGAAAATAAAAAAAGGAATGAAGTCAAGAATTGTAGGCACCAAATGGTAGGTGCAGAATTTTTTGATTTTTCAACAATGGTAGAACCTCAATTTTAGCCATTATAATTTAGGGTATTTACAAATTAGTCCTTAAAGCTTCAACTATAAATACCCTAGCTCATTTAGCTTCAAAACCATCCCAAAGCATTCTAGCTTTTTCCACTACTAGAGAGAATTTAGAGAGTTTCTTGAGAGTTGTTTTCTCATTTTTATCAAGAGAGAATTATCATTGTTTTCTCCTTGGTAGATCGAGAGAAGTTATAATTCATATTTTCTCATAGTGAAATTCTTCTACCGTTGCCCGTGGTTTTTACCCTATAATATTTAGGGGTTTTCCACGTAAATTTTGTGTCTCTTTTATCTTCATTTTATTTTCTCAAATTATCAGTTGCGATTTTGCTCTATCTGATAGCAGTCTTCCTTAACAATTGGTATCATAGTCAGATTTGAGTGTGTAATATCTGCTTATTGTCTTTGTGGTTGCCACCAAAAGGTAGATCCTCCAACATAAGAAAGTAAGAAGGTATTACCCATTCTTTGAAGGTTCTAGAGAACTATCCACGATAGTGAAATAGTGGGAGCTATCCGTAAAAGAAGCTATGGCAACGAAATTTGATATTGAAAAATTCAATGGGAGAAATTTCTCATTGTGGAAATTGAAGATGAAGGTCATCCTGAGGAAAGACAGTTGTCTAGCAGCTATTAGTGAAAGGCCAGTGGATTTCACAAATGACAACAAATAGATCGAAATGGATGGAAATGCTATGACAAACTTTCATCTAGTATTAGCTTATGAAGTATTGTCAAGCATCGAGGAGAAAAAGACAGCTAAGGAGATATGTGATCATCTCACCAAACTGTACGAGGCCACATCGTTGCACAATAAAATTTTCCTTAAGAGGAAATTATATACTCTCCGTATGCCAGAATCTACTTCAGTGACAGAACACTTAAACACACTGAACACGTTATTTTCTCAGCTTACATCTTTAAGATGTATAATAGGAGAACAAAAACGTACTGAACTTCTACTTCAAAGTCTACATGATTCTTATGATCAACTCATCATCAACTTGACAAACAGTAATGTCACCAGTCTAGTCTTTGATGACGTTGCAGCTACTGTTCTACAAGAAGAAAATCGGCGCAAAAACAAGGAAGACAGACAAGTAAATCTGCAACAAGCAAAAGCGTTGACAACGATGAGAGGGAGATCAATGGAACGTGGCCAAAGCAGTAGTCACAATCATGGTAGATCAAAGTCAAGAAGTAAGAAGAATTTAAAGTACTATAACTGTAGAAAGAAGGGTCACTTGAAGAATGATTGTTGGAGTCTAAATAAAAACTCCAATCCATAAGGCAATACCGCAAACACTTCAGATGATGGAGATGCTCTATGCTGTGAAGCGTCAACCACCGTGGAAGGTATAAAGAGATATGCAGATATATGTCTCATTGATTCGGGAGCAACATATCACATGACCTCAAGAAGAGAATGGTTCCATCATTATGAACCTGTCTCAGGAGGATCTGTGTATAGTTTCAATGATCATGCCTTAGAGATCGTTGGTGTGGGAACCATCAAATTGAAGATGTATGATGGAACGATTAAAGTTGTTCGAGACGTGAGGCATGTGAAAGGTCTGAAGAAAAATTTATTACCCTACGGATTATTGGATAATAATGCGAGCAAGATTGAAACACAGAAAAGAATCATGAAGGTGTTCCGTGGAGCGCTTGTGGTATTGAAAGGCGAAAAGATAGCAGCAAACTTGCACATGCTGAAGGGAGAAACTTTGATAGAAGCAGAAGCCTCTGTTGCCTCATGTAGTTCAGATTCTGCAATGCTATAGCATCAGAAACTTGGACACATGTCAGAACAAGGAATGAAAGTCCTTGTAGAGCAAAAGCTACTTTCAGGCTTAACAAAGATATCACTTACTTTGTGTGAGCATTGCATAACAAGTAAGCTGCACCGGTTGAAATTCAACACATCAAATTCTAGAGGCAAAAGTGTTCTAGAATTCGTTCACTCTGACGTATGGCAAGCATCAGTTACATCCCTAGGCGGAGCAAAGTACTTTGTCTCATTTATTGATGACTACTCCAGGAGATGTTGGGTGTTCCCCATTAAGAAGAAGTCAGATGTGTTTTCAACTTTCAAAAACTTCAAAGCGCGGGTGGAACTTAATTCTGGAAATAAGATCAAGTGTTTCAGAACAGATAATGGAGGAGAATACACAAGCGAAGAATTTAATGACTTTTGCAGAAAAGAAGACATCAAAAGACAGTTTACAGTGGCGAACACTCCTCAACAAAATGGAGTGGTAAAGCGGATGAACAGAACCTTGTTAGAAAGAACAAGAGCAATGTTGAGGGATGCATGCCTAGAAAAATCATTATGGGCAGAAGCAGTCAATACCGCCTGTTATTTGGTGAATCGAGCTCCATCAACTGCAATAGAGCTGAAGACACCAATGGAGATGTGGACTGGTAAACCAGCTGATTATTCAAACCTCCATGTATTTGGAAGTGTTATGTATGTGATGTACAACTCCCAAGAAATTTCAAAGTTGGATCCAAAATCCAGGAAATGCAAATTCTTGGGGTATGCTGATGGTGTAAAGGGGTATCGCTTGTGGGATCCCACTACCCGCAAAGTGATCATCAGTAGGGATGTTATCTTTGTAGAATATAAACTAAAAGAAGACGGTGATAGCACTGAAAAGTCAGAGACTACGCAGATACATATAGAAAATAAGGTTGAACAAGGAGATTCTTCTGAAGCAGAACCAACACATGATGAACAAGAACTAGAGAGTTCTGAAGCTCCAACAACTCGTCAATCAGATCGTGTGAGAAGACGTCCCAATTGGCACTCAGATTATGTTATAGAATGTAATATTGCATACTGCCTTTTAACAGAGGACGGTGAGTCATCAACATACTAGGAGGCAATAAACAACTCAGATGCTTCATTATGGATGATGGCGATGCAAGAAGAAATTGAAGCCCTTCATAAAAATAATATATGGGACCTTGTGCCACTACCACAAGGAAAGAAATCAATTGGTAACAAATGGGTCTTCAAAATCAAGCGAAATGGTGACGATCAAGTTGAGAGGTATCGTGCAAGACTGGTGGTCAAGGGATATGCTCAAAAAGAAGGTATTGATTTCAATGAAATATTTTCTCCTGTGGTTCGACTAACAACAGTTCGAGTAGTTTTGGCAATGTGTGCTACATTGAACTTACATCTAGAGCAGCTTGATGTTAAAACAGCTTTTCTTCATGGAAATCTTGAAGAATAGATTTATATGCTCCAGCCTAAAGGTTTTGAAGAAGACGAAAAGAAGAACTTGGTTTGCAGGTTGAACAAATCTGTACGGTCTAAGGTAGGCGCCGAGGTGTTGGTATAAGAGATTTGATTCCTTCATTATGTGCCTTGGATACAACAGACTTAATGCAGACCCTTGTGCTTATTTCAAGAGATCTGGTGATAACGATTTTGTTATATTGCTGTTTTATGTGGATGACATGTTGGTTGCAGGACCCAAAAAAGATCATATTGACGAATTGAAGGCAGAATTGGCTAGGGAATTTGAAATGAAGGACTTGGGATCAACAAACAGGATTCTAAGGATGCAAATTCACCGAGACAGAAGTAATAGGAAGATTTGGCTTTCACAAAAGAATTACTTGAAGAAGATCTTGTCACGATTCAGCATGCAAGATTGTAAGCCAATTTCTACCTCTCTTCCTATTAACTTCAAATTATCCTCCAGTATGAGTCCTAGCAGTGAACAAGAGAGGATGGAGATGTCTCGAGTACCGTATGCATCAGCAGTGGGAAGTTTAATGTTCGCTATGATATGCACAAGACCAGACATTGCACAAGCAGTGGGAATAATTAGTCGGTACATGGCGAATCCAGGCAAAGAGCATTGGAATACAATAAAGAGGATCCTGAAATACATCAAAGGGACCTCAAATGTTGCATTATGTTACAGAGGATCAAACTTACTAATCAATGGGTATGTAGATTCTGACTATGCAGGGGATTTGGATAAAAGCAAATCTACAACAGGATATATGTTCAAAGTTGTTGGTGGAGCTGTAAGCTGGGTTTTAAAATTACAGTCAGTTGTGGCTACATCCATTACAGAGACAGAATATGTAGCAGCTACACAAGCCAATAAAGAAGTAATTTAGTTGAATATGCTATTGGAGGAGCTTGGGCACAATCAAGAGTATGTCTCTCTGTTTTGTGACAGTCAAAGCGCCTTGCATTTAGCAAGGAATCCAACATTTCATTCAAGGACAAAGCACATACGAGTTCAATACCATTTCATTCGTGAAAAGGTGGAAGAAGGGACGGTAGATATACAGAAGATCCATACCAAAGACAACATAGCAGATTTCATGACGAAAGCGATCAACACTGATAAATTTACTTGGTGTCGATCCTCGTGTGGTCTGTCAGAAACGTAAGCAACATGATGGTACAAGGTATAAAGAATGATGTGAAGATATGATTGTTCCAATCAAATCTTCAAGTGGGGGATTGTTGGTGCACATGGCACCGAAAGGTGTTGAAGAAAAAATAATAATGAATGAAGTCAAGAATTGTAGGCATCGAATGGTAGGTGCATAATTTGTTGATTTTTCAATAATAGTAGAACCTCAATTTTAGCCATTGTAATTTAGGGTATTTACAAATTAGTCCTTAAAGCTTCAACTATAAATACCCTAGCTCATTTAGCTTCAAAGCCATCCCAAAGCATTCTAGCTTTCTTCCAATACTAGAGAGAATTTAGAGAGTTTCTTGAGAGTTGCTTTCTCATTTTTATCAAGAGAGAATTATCATTGTTTTCTCCTTGGTAGATCGAGAGAAGTTGTAATTCATATTTCTTATAGTGAAATTCTTCTACCGTTGCCCGTGGTTTTTACCCTATATTATTTAGGGGTTTTCCACGTAAATTTTGTCTCTCTTTTATCCTCATTTTTATTTTCTCAAATTATCAGTTGTGATTTTGCTATATCCGATAGTTGTCTTCCGCAACACTTTGAGCATCATCAATGGTGATCTTCTCGTATCCAAGCTTATTCAAAGATTCTTTAACCATGTTCCTCTTGGTAATCATGTAAGCCTCACAGCATTCAGATTTATATCCTCCATAGACCATCTCCTTGGCGATCTTATTCAAGGTGATCAACACTTGATTATAATAGCCTAGATAGTTTTGTTCTTGATCGGAATGATGATCGACCGATTGATCTTCGCTAGCCTGATCTGAAGCCTCAAATTCTTCCATGAGAGACATGAATTCATCCGAACTGATTAGAATAACACATATCGTTGATCAAAGAACTGTGATCGGAGGTTTCTCTGGATCTTACACATGGCTCGCTGGGAGGCTTCTTCCATGGCATATTTGGTATGGAGATCTCCTTTATCTTGAGTTTCTTTCTCTGGTTTCTCTGTCTCTACAATGGAGGTTTCTTGATGGTGGTGGTGGTTGTCTTCCATGGCTGAAAATCATGAGGAGAAGTGCATGATTTTGTCGGAAGGGGAATTGAAATAGGCGTGGGTGGCAGTAATGTACGAAGGGACACTGAGGTTTTATTTTCGATGGTTGTAGTATCTGTTTTGTCGGAGGGTTAAGTCATAACCACATCACCTTGTAAGAATAAACATCGGTTCCCGGCAGAGCTGTTCATCCCTTGACTCATTGCCATCGACGTACGGAGAGTGCCTTCCCTTGACTTATTGGTGAATAGTCCCAGTAAGAAGAAGAAGAAGAAGACCCATGTGGGTGTTAAACAAACTAGGGTGTTTTTGAATTTTTTTTATTTTTTAGTTGTAAACTCAAACTTATATTAATGTATTAACGAAAGTTAACGATTGAAGTATTTAAACCGGATGAACCGATAAAGTAAGAGATCAAACACACTTAATTAAAAAAATCTGGTGACCAAAATCAATTTAACTGAAAATAAATGGAACTAGTGGCATAGTTTAGCTTTTTTTTTCATAAACGTAACTACTTAAACTGATATTTCTCTTCAATTCTTCAGGGTTTTTTTGGCCAAATAATCCATTACAAGATTAAAAATTAAAGGAATGTAGTGATCATGAAAAAGAGGAGTAATTATTATAATGAAGTAAACTCGAAGTTCAAACATAACGCATTTTAAAAGAATTTATTATTTTCAATGATTTTTTTTTAAAAAATTCTTTTAAATAATATAGTTTCTTAAACTCATCATATTATTACGATAAGTTCTATCTCCATTATAATAATTTTTTTCTCAAACTATATTTTTCTTATTTTTTTCCCCTTTCTTACATTATTTAAAAAAAATAAAATTCTAAATTATTCTAATTACGATCACTAACAATTCCAATTGATATAGTCAATGAAAATTGAGTGTGGTTGAAGCAAATTAATTATACTCTCCTGTAGACATGATCGAAAATTTGAATTGTTATGAATAGGGTTAAGCGTTCGATTAAATCAAATCGAGTAAAAAAATTTCGAATTATTCGAGTTGATGAGTCATTTTGTTTACAACTTGAAGTTACATAAGTTCAATTTGACTTCAAAAAAAAAAAGTTAGACTTGAAATTTTTTTCGAATCAAGTCGAATTTTCAAGTTTCTATTTAAATTTAATTGTAAATGTTTATAATATTATGATATTATTTGATTCTAATTTAAATGATTTTTTATAAACATATACAATACATACATATTTCTTCATATTTTTTTCATATGTGATAAACATATATCATACAAACTCGAGGGACTCGACTCAAACTTAAAAACAAATCCACTAATTACTAAAAATTTTGAGTTATTTAAGTTATTTGAGTTGTATTTTACAACTCGATCTGAACTTGAAATTTTTTTGATTTTAGTCGAATTTATGAAATTATAACTCAAAGTCAATTCAATCAAGTCGAGTTTTGTTCACCCCTAACTATGCATGTAATTGTAATCACTTTGAAATTCTTATATTAGTTTTGATAAAATGTTTAGTTATTAAATTTTAATCATATTTCATTTTAATTATTAAACTATAAAAAATTGAAGTATAGCATCAAATTTTTTCGAATTTGTTTTTCAGTTGTTGAGCTATTAATCTTGACTAGCGTGATGACATCTCATTTCCTTTGATATTTATTTTCGCAAAAATAGTAAAATTCTCTCCAATTATTGAAAATTAGAGTATTATAATCAATTCAAAATTACCTTTTAAATTATATTTTTATACAAATAGATTACTGTGAAAATAAAAACAAAACAAACTGTTATATTATATAACCAATCTTTAATTTTCATAATTTTCTTAGTATCTTAGACCAATGTTCATCAGCACATTTGGAATATGATAGAAGGAGCTAAAAATTAGAGAATAAAATGAAAAGAAAACAGTACACGGATGAACGTAAGGGGAGAGAATCTTCTCCTACAGAAGAACGTACAAAAAGATTTGAAACCCTTAAATTGGTGATTAAATATTTGTAAGAACAGAATGAGAGCCCAGCTGAGCAGATTCTCACTGCTGGTTTGACTGTTCCGGTTGCTTTTGCTGCACATCCTCTTGCTTCGCTGCTTCTTTAATCTCATCAGCTGCGTCTTCCTGATTAATTTCAATGAAATTTACATTTGAGATAGCATTACATTTGTATATGCTGGCAGGGAATTAAATTGCAGTTCCAGTTCCGGATATAGCGGGTGCTATAGAAGTCATTATGAATATTGTGTCATACAATAACAGTTTCGAACTAAGCAATTGATCAAGAGAAATTAATTTGTATTTACCTGCAAATCGGAGGTCCAGAGAGTGAGATTGTCGCGGAGGAGTTGCATGATGAGGGTGCTATCTTTGTATGATTCCTCGCCTAAGGTGTCCAACTCAGCGATTGCTTCATCAAATGCCTGTCCCGATCGCAAGGAACCACGTTAGCAACTCTAGATGTACGCGCAAACTATGTTTATTTTTGGGAGGAAAAAGATGAATTGTAACCAACCTGTTTTGCAAGATTGCAAGCGCGATCAGGAGAGTTGAGAATTTCGTAGTAGAAAACAGAGAAATTGAGTGCCAATCCGAGCCGGATCGGGTGAGTTGGAGCCAAATCGGCGCTGGCAATGTCCTATGAAACAAAAAGAAACCAAGCTTAATGTCGATAGAAATGCTTGAATCATGTTTCTAAGGGGGGAAAGGGCAGCAATCTTGAAAACCTGAGCAGATTTGTAAGCAGTGAGAGTACTCTCAGCAGCTTCCTTACGTTCGGCTCCAGTCTTGAACTCAGCCAAATACCTATGATAATCACCCTTCATCTTGAGATAAAAGACCTTGGAGTCTTTAGCGGAAGCCGAAGGGATGAGCCTGGAGTCAAGCAGCTTCAAGATCCCGCCACAGATGGAGGAAAGCTCGGCCTCTATCTTGGCCCGATAATCACGGATGACAGCCACGTGATCCTCGTTACCACGGCTCTCCTCTTTCTGCTCAATGGAGGAAACGATCCGCCACGAAGCACGGCGTGCGCCGATCACGTTCTTGTAAGCGACGGAAAGGAGGTTCCGTTCCTCGACGCTGAGCTCCTCGTTGTCGGCGGAGAGGGAGACCTTCTCCATGAACTCGACCATTTCGTCGTAGCGTTCGGCTTGCTCGGATAGCTTGGCCATGTAAACGAATTCCTCGCGGGAAGAAGGGGCGGCAGCCATTTCGTTAGATTATGGAATGGGGGCTTCGGAGAGATTAGGGAATGGAAGAAGAGGTAGGTTATGAAAAATGATTTAGATGTAAGATTACAGGGTTTGAGAGGATGGGAGAAGTGGGGGGCGATGATTGCGTTGAAGAAGGGAAGCTGGCAAACACGAGATTCTAAATTTTTGGAGAAATTCAAAAGGCTAATCTCACGCTCTCTCCTCTCCCCCTCTTTTTGAGGGAGGGATGGGATTTGATTTGAATTTTTTAATATATGATTTGAGCTTTTAAGTATTTACAGGCTTTCTTGGACCACCTCTTTTGCTCTCAATATTTTTTTTTTATAAATAACATACTATGATTATAAGATAATTTTTTCTTAATTTATTAATAATAATATATCCTACATATATATTCTTGAGATTTCAAGTCACTACGTGAAGTATATAACATTATGATCATTAGGCCAAACCTTAAAGTTTTTTTTGTTTTTTTAATTTTTTTTCCAAAATCAAACTCAAAACGTAAATAGTTCTAAACAATGTTATTAAAACCGGACCGGACCGGCCGGTTCGACCGGTTGAACCGTGAACCGATGGCCTGTCCGGTCCGGTTAACTCCCAAAACCGGATTAGCACAGAACCGGTAAAGAATCGGAAGAACCGGCTGAAAACCGGGAAAATAGGGGTGAACCGGCTGAAAACCAGCAAAACCGGTTTGAACCTGTCGGAACCGTCTTTCGGTTTGGGCCCCGGAATTGGACTTCGACTTGAATAATTGGGTTAGGAGTCGCCACCGACCATTTTAAAACGAATTTGGGTGGGTCGGACACCATCTTACCTGATCAGCGTTGTACCAGAAACGTGTCGGATTCGGGAGTCGGTTACGGTCAAAGAAGGATTAGCACCCTTGAACCGCCCTTTCGGTACCAATTAATTTGTCGGTTGTCTTAGTTGCGAAAATTTAAAATTTAAATTTAAATTTAAAACATCGATTTGAATAATTACCTTTGATCGATTGAAATTACTACAAAAAAATATATGTTAGATGAAATAAAATAAAATAAATAAAATAAAAATGAATATTAAAGAGAATGGTAAAATGAAAGGTTTGAGGACTGAATAATAATTAAACCTAAACGAGATGGTGACTAAAATGTAAAACAAGGTAATATTATAAGGACCTGAATGTGATTAGACGCAAAAATTTGGTGGTCAATGTGTAAAAACAAGACAGAAATGGAAGGGCTTAAACATGAATAGACCAACACTTTAAGCGATCAATATAAAATATGGTAAGAAATTTAAGGACCTTAACTAAGATTAACCCAAAATTAAATTAAAAGTAATTATCCTCTCCAAATAATTTGCAGAATGCGTGCAAAGCCAAATTAAAAAGGCTTTTCCTTTTCCTTTTCTCTCCTTTTATAATGATGGGTTTTCTCCCTTTTTTTTATTCATAAAAACAAAGAACCAACCGACAAATAAGAGTGCAAAATCAACAGATCTGATCAAATTCAACGAAAATATAAAGCATTCCAGTGTATTGGATAAATATAAATCTACAAGAAGAGAAAGAAATAAGAGAGGTGAAGCAGGAAAAATAGAAATACAAATCTGTGTCGCCGTTGCTTGACGCTTTTTCAGATCTCGTAGGTCACGGTCCGAAACTGACTCTCTCTTTTTCTTTTTCGGTTGATTTTTCTTTTGGTTTTTTCAATATTTTCTCTGGGTTTTGTATTCTGAATCTCTCTAATATTCCCCCTCGAAATGCTTTTGTATTTTCCGTTCGAATGAATATGTTTTTTTGTTCGGTGTTTTGTTCCACCCGTATTTTGTCCCCGAATGCTCTCCTTATTTCGTATGATTTTGCCTCGTAATCTTCTTCTCCCTAGTGTGTGAATTTACATCAATTTATAGGAATGAAATTCCTATTTTTAGACTCGATTGAGTGTTTCACTTTGAGTATAACACTAATGATTGGTGTTTGTTTCTTGCGCTGGATGTTGTGGACACGATCGAGTTGTTGCTGAGGCGCGAGACGTGCGGTCGTGATTCATGTGACGCTGGGGTGATGAGTTTGGGCTCCAAGTCAGCTGCTGGTCATCAGACGGGTCTACTGTTGGGCTACCTGTTGGACCAATGTTGGTGATGGTTCACTCCTTGTAAAAATATTGGGCTTGAGCTTGTAAAGCAAATGAAAACAAATTTAAATATAAATCATATATTATATAATATGATTTATAATGTAAATATATTATATAATATTATAATATTAGAGGTCGAAATTAGGTGTCTACAGCTGCCCTTCTTTGTCTTTTTTCGTGAAACGAAAAATATGACAAAGACAAAATGACACAAATTTCGTTCGGTGGAGTTGAAGAATAACTCCCTGTCGAATTGTGTTGTGGATGGCCCATTTGTTGCGAAGTCGAGTTCATCTTGAAATGATATGGAATTGAAGTCGTAGTCCGGAATTTGAATTGGAACGTGACTTCTCGTCGTCAAATTTTAGTTAACTTTGGTCTTCTTCTCGGTTTAAAAACTTTAGTTAAAAATCCGACTGGAAATTAATTCTTTGACTCCACGCTGTGGTTGACAGGCCCTTGAGCTGAATGAAATCGAACTCAAAGTCCTCGTTGACAGATAGCTTTTCTCGACTTAAGCTATGCTGCTGAAAAAACAGTTTCTTGTCATTAAGGTACGGTTAATCCAGGTCTTCTTTTCGACTTGAAAAACCTCGATTACAGTCGAACAGTAGTGTGATTCAAGTGTAATCGAGCTGAATGAAATCGAACTCGACAATCTTCTTGACAGATAGCCCTTCTTGCCTTGGGCTATGCTGTAAATGATGTGCCTAAGAGATGAGCGTAGTCGAACTTGAAGGTCTTTGTTGGCAGATAACCCTTCTAGCCTTGCGTTATGCCGCAAATGATGTGCCTTGGAGCTGAACGTAGTCGAACTCGAAGGTCTTTTGGTGACAGATAACCCTTCTAGCCTTAAGTTATGATGTAAATGATGTGCCTTGGAGCTGAGCGTAGTCGAACTCGAAGGTCTTTAGTTGGCAGATAACCCTTCTCGACTTAAGTTATGCTGCAAATGACGTGCCCTCGAAGCTGAGTGTAATCGAACTCAGGGGTCTTTGGCAGATAGCCATTCTCGACTTAAGCTATGCTGCAAATGATGTGCCTTGGAGCTGAGTGTAGTCGAACTCGAAGGTCTTGTGTTGGCAGACAACCCTTCTAGACTTAAGTTGTACTGCAAATGATATGCCTTGGAGCTGATCGTAGTCGAACTCGAAGGTCTTTTGTTGGCAGATAACCCTTCTCGACTTAAGTTATGCTGCAAATGATGTGCCGTTGAGCTGAGCGTAGTAGAACTCAAAGGTCTTTTGTTGGTAGACAACCCTTCTAGACTTAAGTTGTGCTGCAAATGATATGCCTTGGAGCTGAGCGTAGTCGAACTCGAATGTCTTTTGTTGGCAGACAACCCTTCTAGACTTAAGTTGTACTGCAAATGATATGCCTTGGAGCTGAGCGTAGTCGAACTCGAAGGTATTTGGTTGGCAGATAACCCTTCTCGACTTAAGTTATGCTGCAAATGATGTGCCGTTGAGCTGAGCGTAGTCGAACTCAAAGGTCTTTTGTTGGCAGACAACCCTTCTAGACTTAAGTTGTGCTGCAAATGATATGCCTTGGAGTTGAGCGTAGTCGAACTCGAAGGTCTTTGGTGACAGATAACCCTTCTAGACTTGAGTTATGATGTGAATGATATGCCCTCGAAGCTGAGTGTAATCGAACTCGGGGGTCTTTGGCAGATAGCCCTTCTCGACTTAAGCTATGCTGCAAATGATGTGCCTTTAAGTTGAGCGTAGTCGAACTCGAAGGTCTTTGGTTGGCAAATAGCCCTTCTTGTCTTGAGCTATATTGCAAATGTTGTCTTAAAAAAATGGCTTCTCTTCACAGGTCTAAGCCGGTCGTAGTTCTTTAGGTGGTTCCTCTGAGCGAGTCTGAACCAAATGAGACGATCTTTGAATGACTCCCCTTTTACGGGAAAGCCCGCTGATGAATTCTGTCAGCCGAATATCTTCCGTCGTGGAATTGAAATCTGGCTTGAAGACATTAACAGAAAACATGTTGTTCATTGTTGAGTTGAGATGAACCATATTTGATCTGAATTGGTTCTCGAACCAATCTGAAATTGATTCTGAGATCTGTAGATATGTCAAGTTGGTTGAGGTGTAGCTTCTTACTGCTGAGTTAAGCAACCACCATCGTTCTTCAAAGGCGCTTGTGAATCGAGTATCCTTCATCCTGAAGTTGAAACTTGATTCTAAAAGCTGCAAAAAATCATGTATGCCAAAATGACGAATGTGATGCACCTAAGTATGTCTAAGATGCATGCAACATGAATGAATTATGTGTTATTTCTTGGATGGAGTCTCATGTTTGGCATGTCATTCTGGTCGTTGGAATGGATCGTGCCCCATTTGCTTCCTGAGCTTTGGCTTTACAGACCTTTCATATCTGAGACTGTTCTGCTTGAAAATGTTTTTCTCCTTTTTATTGTTTTAGGAGAGAGAAATGATAAAAATGTTGTAAAATATTGTTCGCAATTAAATCAAATTGTAAATGTGAGTTCAAAAAATATCAAAGGAATCAAGAGCTCTTTTAATGCTTTCAGAGTTACAAATCTTTGAAAAATGTTCAAATGGATGAGTTGCCTTTAGGTTGGCCTCCTTTCTAAGGTTTTGGTAACCCAAAAATGTCATTTTTTTTAAATATCGAAATATGCTTTGGCATTTCATTTGGGTGCGGACAAAATGACGCAACTAGAATGACCAATTACTAGACATTTTATTTTGGTCCTCTGAAATCTTCCATTTGTTCAAGCTTTGTAGGCTCCTCCAACAAAGGCAGTGCAAAAAATATCGGTCTAAAAATGAAATTCTTGAGTGCTCGTGTGTAGTCGACTATAACAGGTGTTCCTTAACACCCTTAGTCCAACATTACCGAAAATTTCTTGCTTAGATAAATTTGATTTAATTTACCGTTATCTGGCAAGCTAGATCCATAAAGCCGGGGCATTTAACCAATTGCTTTAGAGGGACCACTTATAATCAGTTTTATCAAGTTAACTGAAGGGTTCATTTCATCACAGAGTCTTCAGCCTGACAAGAGCAGTGGAGCAAACACCGAATTGTCAAGTGTCCGAGCAATGTCATGGTTTGAACGTAATCTACTCATAAGACCAGGGCTTTCAAGTTTCCTCTATAACCAATTGCCTTAGTGGAATAGCTCAGCTTTACGGATTTAATTTCTTAAGATTGTCAAGAAGAACCTATTATAGCCTAGGTGTTTGTTGAAAGTCAAAAATTTCATCTTTAGAGTTTAATTTTCAAGCAATTGACCTAAACTGGATTCACCTACTCGACTCTTTCATTTGTAAAGATCATCATCGTCATTGAACATCTTAAATAAAAAAAATAGGAATTGTCATATGCAAATGATGCCCCATGTTGTCCGTACCTTATGAAAGGAAAAAGTTGTATTGGTTAATTGTAAGAGCAGGGTACGGTGTTTGAGGGTATATTTTGGGTAAGGTCAAGGTCCTTGTTTTAAAACATGTTACTTTGTCAAAGATCCGTAACTTTGAACCAATCACATAGTTTCTTAATTCAAATGATATTCAAAGAATTGCAAGTTTACAAATGTGATTCATTGATCGTCATCATTAAAATAACATAAATGTTCTTACAAAACTTGAAAAAGTGAGAAAAAAACAAGTTCAAATAGAATGCCTCAAATGATGAAATGATCTTCTTCACTTGGATGCCCCCAAGTTGTTGAAGTCGATCCAGTTCTGGTTACGCATCTTCTGTACGACTCTCTTGAATGTGTAACAGTTCTCAATTGTGTGCCCTGAGATACCGCCGTGATATTCACAATGTGCATTCTCATCATACCACTTGAGGTATGGGGGCTTCATGGGTTCCACCGGATATGGTGACACTACGTGGGTGTCAAGAAGTTTCTGATAGAGTTCCTTGTATGTCATCGGAATAGGGTTGAAATGTTCCTTTTCCTTTCTAGGTTCTCTCTGAGATTGGTTAGAAGTACCAGATGGTACAGCTGTAGTTGTTTTTGAGATTGTAACACATTTGCTAGCATTGTAGGTGTTGACATTATTGATCTCACGGTCCTTGTTCTTCACGGGAGGCTTTCTACTAGAGTCACCTCCTTCAATCTTTCATTGTTTTATGGCCAGTTCAACCATCTCACCGGCCATGACTAAATTTGAAAAACTTCCCGACGTGATTGCTACCAAATGCCCGAAGTAAGGTACCATCAGGGTTTGTACAAACAACTTTCTAGTTTCCTTTTCATCTAAAGGTGGATGAACTTGCACAGCCAAGTCCCTCCATTTTTGTGCGTACTGCCTGAAACTTTCGTTATGCTTCTTTTCCATGCTTTGTAGTATAACTCGATCTGGCCTTATGTCGTTGACATGTTTATATTGTTCCAAGAATGACTTAGCCAGGTCATTCCAGGTCTTGATATTTTATCGGCTTAGCTGGTTGTACCACCGAATGACTGAGCCCGACAGACTCTCCTGCAAGCAGTGAATCAGGAGCTGGTCGTTTCCTCCATATCCTGTCATCTTTTCGGCAGAACATGGTGATGTGAGCGGATGGACAACTGTTCCCGTCAAACTTCTCGAATTCCGGGGACTTAAATTTCGGAGGAAGAACCAAGCCTGGGACTAGACTGAGTTCCGCGACATCGATTTCATGGTAGTCATGGTTTACTTTGACTACCTTCATTTGGTCTTCCAATTGTTTGATTTTTTCCTCCATCTTCCTCGCTTTGTCCTCTTCGTCCAAATCCGGTACATGGTAATAACCCGGATTGTTCTTAGGGTTAAATATAGAGGACGAGGGCTTTGCTTTTGCAGCAGATGAGTCTCCTCGAAGTTCTGGTAAGATTTCAGGTGAGATAACCACTTGCGGGGTAGGTTGTATAGTTACCCCTTCCGGTGAACCTGCCCCCATGTGCACTGGTCTGTTGTAGGCCAACTAACTTGGCAACGATCTGATCAATCAAGGACTCTTGGTTCTTTGTGATTGTTTCTAGAGTATTTCGACTATTTTGGTTTATCTTGTCTTCTAGCTCTTTTTGTAGTTTCAACATATTCTCCTCGATTTGTGTAATTCTGGCTTCCATCATCTTCTTCTTCAAATGAGTGTTATGCGGATGGGGTGTGTCCAATGCTTGAGGCGGTGTATCCAGTATTTGCTCCCTTTGATGAGACATGTTTATGTTAGTTAATGTGAATGCAAAGAAAATAACAAAATGCAAAGAAAAAAAATGCAAAATGTCTAAATATATGATGCATGAAATGTCTGAGGCATTGATCCAAAAAATGTGCATGTTATTATGAATAACCCTTATTGGTGACAAAAGTGTTACGTCTGAAGAGACAAAAAACTTTTTTTGATGGTACAAATCCTGCACAGCTTCTGACAAGTTGATTCGTCTTTTTCACTGGTTGAATATCTTGTCGAACCATTCCGGCTCCTTTGGCTAAACTTGTGCAGGTGATGGGCTGCTTGCCCCAAAAGGGGTCTCGAAGGACTGCATCTCCGGCTTTCACTCTATGTCGAGCTTGATCCAAACGAAAGTGCCATTGGAGCCCTCTATCCGAAGTTTATCGACTTGTTTCTAGAATTCGTCAATAATGGTCTGCAGCTTAGCTGGGGTTTCGCCACTTGTTATCGTAGTTTTCAAAAGGAGCGTCTGGGTCAGCAACATTTTCCTCGTCTTGCCCCTGCAACCTTTGCCTCTGAGTATTCTTTGACCACGGCAGGACTTCTGAGCTTTCTATCTCTTTGTATTATAACCCCTTTTATCCATTAATGCAGATTATTCATGTTTAACAAACACATTTTTTGGTGGATCAACACATCGTTTTAAATGATGCAAACGATGAACACAAAATAAAAGCGAACAAAAAATAAAAGGGTTAGTGAGGTAAATCAAAACAATAAAAAAAAAAGTCCTACCCCACATGATATCTACCCCACATGCTTTATTTCCTACCCCAGACATGATCTCTATCCCGCATGCTAATTTCAAACAAATCCTAACCGCATATTTGTCTAGTTCGCATGCTTTGAACAGAAAATAAAGCAGGAAACAAAGCAGCCTAGGGTTTGGAATGAGGTTTTGGGGTGGGCTCTAATTCCTTATACTCTCCCGGTTTAGGTTCTAAAAAGGTACTCGAGTTCTCCTTGCTGGTGCCCCTTTGGGCTTGCCAGACCCTTAGTCCTAAGCTCATTACAAGCTTGTGTGGACTAAGTTAAACTCGAGAGGAAACATTCCCTTATGCTCGCACGGTGAATAAATTCACACGAAGACATAAGGTATATGAATCCCGAAGGCTACTTGCTAGGCCCGCACGGTGAATAAATTCACACGAAGGCATCGCTTTCACCCCCACTTAAATAGGGTTTGGAGCTCGGGTATAGAGCCTGAGATGAAAACTTTGAAAAATCTGAAATCATTAAAAAATGTTAGTACAATTATTTATTTGAAAAATAATCAAAGGTAAATAACTGGAATCGAATAAATAAATTTAAATTTGCCATTTTCGCATAAAAAGACAACCGAAAATTAATTTCGGCCTGACTCACTTACCTGTCCCCAGCAGAGTCGCCAAGCTGTCGGAACCGTCTTTCGGTTTGGGCCCCAGAATTGGACTTCAACTTGAATAATTGGGTTAGGAGTCGCCACCAACCATTTTAAAACGAATTTGGGTGGGTCGGACACCATCTTACCTGATCAGCGTTGTACCAGAAACGTGTCGGATTCGGGAGTCGGTTACGGTCAAGGAATGATTAGCACCCTTGAACCGCCCTTTCGGTACCAATTAATTTATTCGTTGTCTTAGTTGCAAAAATTTAAAATTTAAATTTAAATTTAAAACATCAATTTGAATAATTACCTTTGATCGATTGAAATTACTACAAAAAAATATATGTTAGATGAAATAAAATAAAATAAATAAAATAAAGTAAAAATGAATATTAAAGAGAATGGTAAAATGAAAGGTTTGAGGACTGAATAATAATTAAACCTAAACGAGATGGTGACTAAAATGTAAAACAAGGTAATATTATAAGGACCTGAATGTGATTAGACGCAAAAAATTAGTGGTCAATATGTAAAAACAAGATAGAAATGGAAGGGCTTAAACATGAATAGACCAACACTTTAAGCGATCAATATAAAACATGGTAAGAAATTTAAGGACCTTAACTAAGATTAACCCAAAATTAAATTAAAAGTAATTCTCCTCTCCAAATAATTTGCAGAATGCGTGCAAAGCCAAATTAAAAAGGCTTTCCCTTTTCCTTTTCTCTCCTTTTATAATGATGGGTTTTCTCCCTTTTTTTATTCATAAAAACAAAGAACCAACCGACAAATAAGAGTGCAAAATCAACAGATCTGATCAAATTCAACGAAAATATAAAGCATTCTAGTGTATTGGATAAATATAAATCTACAGGAAGAGAAAGAAATAAGAGAGGTGAAGCGGGAAAAATAGAAATACAAATATGTGTCGCCGTTGCTTGACGTTTTTTCAGATCTCGTAAGTCACGGTCCGAAACTGACTCTCTCTTTTTCTTTTTTGGTTGATTTTTCTTTTGGTTTTTTCAATATTTTCTCTGGGTTTTGTATTCTGAATCTCTCTAATATTCCCCCTCGAAATGCTTTTGTATTTTCCGTTCGAATGAATATGTTTTTTGTTCGGTGTTTGTTCCACCCGTATTTTGTCCCCGAATGCTCTCCTTATTTCGTATGATTTTGCCTCGTAATCTTCTTCTCCCTAGTGTGTGAATTTACATCAATTTATAGGAATGAAATTCCTATTTTTAGACTCGATTGAGTGTTTCACTTTGAGTATAACACTAATGCTTGGTGTTTTTTTCTTGCGCCGGATGTTGTGGACACGATCGGGTTGTTGCTGAGGCGCGAGACGTGCGGTCATGATTCATGTGACGCTGGGGTGATGAGTTTGGGCTCCAAGTCAGCTGCTGGTCATCAGACGGGTCTACTACTGGGCTACCTGTTGGACCAATGTTGGTGATGGTTCACCCCTTGTAAAAATATTGGGCTTGAGCTTGTAAAGCAAATGAAAACAAATTTAAATATAAATGCATATATTATATAATATGATTTATAATGTAAATATATTATATAATATTATAATATTAGAGGACGAAATTAGGTGTCTACAGAACCGCCGGTTCACTTTTTTTTCTTTAAAAAAAAATTAAACCAAACAACGTCGTTTGTTCAACAAGCCGAGTCAAATTCGAGTATTGCTGAGCTCGACTCGAACTCGAAAACTTTAAAAGTAAGTTCAACTCGACTCAAAAACTCACAAGCTAAAAATTATCAACTCGAAATATAATATTAAAATTTGAAATCGAAAAGGCTCGAACTCAAAATAAAATTTAGAAGTTCGATTGAAGCCTAAAATTTGAGTTCAATTGAAGCCTAAAATTTGAGCTCAATTGAAGCGAAAGAATAATTCGCTTTGTGCTCACCAAAAGGCTCCATGATTTTGAATGTCAAATTACCTCTATTATTTATAGAAGTAAGTTGGGATACTCTTCTATGTTTCTTAGCCATGTGGGATTGTTTTGTTATCATATTTTTACTCTTTAAACTTTTGGGATACTCTTCTATGTTTTTTAGCCATGTGAGATTATTTTTTTTAAAACAATTAAACCAAATGACATCATTTGTTATGATTTTTTAAACCCCAATTTTATTTTTTTTGATTATAATTATATAATTATATTTATTATTTAATATGTTTTACCTTAAATATTATGTTGTAGTTGATTTGAATCATTTTGTTTCACTTGATTTTATGGTTTTTTATTTATACATGTTATGACTTGTGATATTTTTATACCTTTTAATATTGTAAACTTAAAAAAGTGTTACATATATATTAATATTGCTTTGAATATTATGTAAAATTAAAAAAAAATATTATTTTATATAAAATCAGGTTCAACCGCGGTTGAATCCAATTGAACCAGTGAACCAGTACCTTCACCGGTTCAATGTCCGGTCCGATTTTGAAAACATTGGTTCTAAATAACAACATCTAGGAAAGCTTGAGAAAGCATCACAAGCAATAATGTGAAAAGCACAACCAAAGTAGATTGTGATCTATATATTATTATATGCATTAAGGTAATAAATTAACACGTAAAAGAATTTTACGTTCTACTTGTAAGCCTTGTAACATCGAATCTAACACTAATGCTAATATCACTGCTTAAACACATTAGATCAAAGTTGAGCAAGATGACGTAGCAGGATCGTACAAAGCAGGAAGCAAGTACTTCCATTGTCACCATTAGCATTGTAGCTAGCACTAGTAGTAGTATCTTGCAATAGGTTCCCTACATAGCCCGGATACGCCCATGTACCATAGATTCCGGGACAAGCCGATGAAGCTTCTAAAGGCACCTCCGTCGAGCCCCGGAAGTAGGGATAGACAGAGGAGACAGGTGGGGACAGTCACTTCTTAAAAAATTAAAATTATCATATATTTTAGATTTTTTTATGTATTTTATATTGAAAATCTATTTTTTCTCTTGAAATTTTATAAGTTTAAATTCATCCCTGAAAATTTAAAAACTCAAATTCGCCCTTAACATAAATTCATGCGTATGTCCCTTCCTGAAAGTAACCATTTCCGAAAGGGTTAGTAACGGTCTTAGCCATGAGGCTAGCCAAGTTGATCACTATGTCATCAAGACCCACGTTGTTGTTCGGTGCTACCAAAGGAGGAGTCTATGGCCCGTAGATCGGTTGGTAGAATGACTAAGCACATTGGCCCGGGCACTGTTGATGAACGGAGTTACCAACCCAAATGCAAATAAATTTGGAGTACTTTTGGCCTTGATGTGACCACTGCTCGATCCCAAGGCTGATAAGTGAGTCTCATATCGACTCATACCAAATGTCTGACGACAACGTCGGAAGTACTTTTGGCCTTGATGTGACCACTGCTCGATCCCAAGGCTGATAAGTGAGTCTCATATCGACTCATACCAAATGTCTGACGACAACGTCGGATGCTATTAACACGACGTTAATAGCATTATTTTGGTCACCCCTCGAGGCAAGTTAAATGATTTACTGATTTTTGAGAGATTTTCCAAGCGAATATTTCTATTCGAGAATTATTTTCCCAATGACAGGGAAATAGAAGCTTTGTTTGTGGTGAGGTGGTAGTATTTCTCGATGGTTTTCCATCATTGGGCAACCGTGGGTTGCTTGTTTTGAGATATGTGTGTTGTAACACCCTAATTCAGTTCGACCCGAAGATCCATGGATTATGATGTCACACTGAACCACTGAAATGGTCAACACAAACATTTCTTTTTAAAACGTTTAACAATATCAAAATCATTCATCATAAATTGTGCGAAATCGAAATCGAAAACGTGAGAGTCTCCCAAAACATACAAATACATCCATAGAGTATAAACCAAAATATAGTTATGACTTGATCATACAATGGTCCACATAAATACATGCCCTCTACAAATACTTAAGACATACTCTGCAAATCGTTCAGTTGGAATGTATTGACGCTATAGGCTCCTCAACGATCCCTACTAACCTGCACATGGAAACACATTTCATACGCTGAGCTCACAAGCTTAGTGCCACGAAAATAACTATGCAATACTACATGTATTCATTACCTGAACATGCTGGAGTACAAAGTCATAAACATGTAAAAGTACATAACAAACATGAGATGGGTCGAGTGGTGCGGTTAGAGGAATTTACAAGCATATTGGATGACACACTAGCCCATCTAGAATGTGATAGCTTCAAGGTAAGAACCGAAATTTATGTGCATCGGAACTTAAAGCCATTAGTCTACCTCGGGTCATTAAGAGGTCGGGGTGAGGTTCAGAATTTATGTACATCAGAAGATCACACCCGGACCCAATCGAACATAAGGTATGGTACCAAAATTTACGTACATTGGAACTCGTACTGGTACGATCCAAAATTTACATGCATCGGATGTGTACCAAATACACAATATTTGTATATTCACAAACAAAGGATGATCGCCATAGTATTAGAGTAACTCGGGCGTCCTAGTTGTTTCTCGGGTATCATACAAAGGTAATTCTTAAGTCATCATATCTTGCTTGATTTCTAGGTGAAAATTGAGTTAACTTATTTGTTTTCATTTACATTGGATACTTAAGGCTTATACGAACTCAAACACCTCATCCAGAACACCCAAACAAATTAAACAAAATTGCCCAAAAAATCACCATGGGTATCGATACTGTGAAAACAGTGTTGATACTAGACCATTGGGTATCGATACTCACCTGAGTATTAATACCAAATCTTACTTTTATGTTTCGAAAAAATATATCGGTATCGATACCCCTATGGGGAGTATCGATACTCTACCCTTGGTATCGATACTCCCATGAGTATCGATACCAAAATCAACTTCAATGTTTTCAAAAATACCTCAGTATCGATACTGACCATCAGAGTATCGATATTAGACCCCGAGTATCGATACTCTTTGAAGGGGCATCGATACTGCTCTTATAACATGCTTGGTTTTTACCTTTCACGAAGAATAATATCGATATTGTTCTTCAAGTACCAATACCGACAGACTAGAATACCCTTTTTTGAAAACAAAAATGCCTCTAAATCTCACCCATACACTCCTCTAAGACTAGAAAATCTTAATAAAGTCTTATTTGAGGTCTTATAGGTTAAAAGTTATCATCTTTCATGCTCTCAAACAACAAAATCTTTCCATGAAATTACTCTAGCATGCTAACATGAACAAAACATACCAAAATGCACATACAATGACCTACATGCAGTATGGTCAAGTTAGAATTGTGTTACCTTGATGCTAGCTTGCTGAAAACGTCTCTAAATCACCCAAGAGTGAGTTTTTCCTTTTTCCTTGCTTTAGACCTCTCACCCTTTTTATTGAACTAATTAGGACAACAAAAATGGGTTATTAACTCATTTTAAAACTTAGGAAGGTGTTAAAAATAATCCTATAACCTAGAACTTCCCCAAAAAATAGATTAAACCTCAAGGTTATATAAACCCCACTAAAAATTATTGTAGTAAAACTTGGCCAAAACTTATAAAAGAGGGCTTAAATGGAAGCTTGAGATATGAAGATTGAAGTTCTTACCTTGGAAATATTAATGGAGGATTAGAATTTTTAAAGTTTCAACCTTTAGTTTAACTTGGGAGGGAAGAGAATGAAGTAGAAGAGATGAAGAAGACAAGCTTGGTGAAGAAAAAGAGATATGAACAAAACATACGTGATATCATCCCATTAATTGGGAATTCAACTTTAGTTTAAAAAATTGGTCAATTTACTTTCCTAGTCCCTCTATATTTTGGTCAAGATTAAAACCATCCTTTTTATTTCTTATTAGGCTCATCTCAAGCCCAAACCAAATCCAATCGGGTCAAAAGCTTTATAAATAAAACCCAATCGAACAACCTGAAACTCCTAACAATTCAGGGCGTTACAACTCTCCCCTCCTAAAAAGAAATTTTGTCCTCGAAATTAATGAATAGAAGAGTTGCGGATACTAAAGTTGTATATCTTCCTCAGGCTCCCATACCGCCTCTTTAACGCCATGGTTCCTCTACAAAACCTTTAATAATGGTATCATCTTGTTTCACAACTCTTTAACGTCTTTGAGAATGATTCAGATCGGTTCTTCCTAATAAGTCAGATTTTACCTTACTTCACTTGTTCAAGGGAATAACATGGAATAGATCGGATTGGTATCGTCGAAGCATAGAGACCTGAAACATGTTGTGGATGCGCTCGAGCTCTAGAGGTAACACTAAACGATATGCCAGTATCCCAACTCTCTCTAAAACCTCATATGGTCTGATGAATCGCAGAGTCAACTTACTCTTGTGTCTAAACCGAAGTAAATTTTCCCATAGGGAAATCTTGAGAAATACTTTGTCTCATGCTGCAAACTTAATATCCTTTCACTTCAGATCGACATATAAACTATGTTTATCAGAAGCATCTTTTAATCGACTTTGAATCAACTAAACTTTTTCTTTAATTTCTTGGATCAAGTTAAGATATCTATCTTACCCTCATTGATCTCTGTCCAACACAATGGAGTTCTACATTTACGCATATACAAGGCTTTATACGGAGCAATCTGAATACTTGCTTGAAAAATATTGTTGTAGGAGAACTCTACCAAAGGCAAGTGATCTTTCCAACTACCCTCAAGGTCCAAAACGGTGCACCTAAGTATATTCTCTAAAATCTGGATAACTCGCTTGGACCGTTCATCTATCTGAGGATGAAAGGTGTTGTTGTCATGCATTTTAGTACCCAAAGCTCCATACAATGTTTTCCAGAACTGAGAAGTGAACAGTGGATCTCTATCGAAAATGATAGAGATATGGACTTCGTGTAATCTTACAATCTCGTGGATGTATAGCTGAGCCAACTGCTCTAACATGTAGTCCATATGAACAAAAAAATGAACAGATTTGGTTAATCGATCCAATATAACCTAAATTGTATCGTATCAGAACCTAGTAATAGAAAGGCCAGTTACAAAGTCCATCGTCATTCTCTCTTATTTCCATTACGAAATCTGAATTGCTCAAAGTAATCATGAGGGAACCAGATGTTCTGCCTTTATTTGTTGGCAAACTAAACACTTAGCAACAAACTCAGACAATTCTCTATTCATGCCTAGCCACCAATACAATGGTCAGAGTTTTTGGTACATCTTGTTGCCATCCGGATGAATAGAGAGATGACTACAATGCGCCTCAAGAAGGATCTTGTCATGATGTTTTCTATCAGCTGTCATATACAAATGCCCTCGAAATTACAAAACATGTCCTTCGCGTACCTAAAAACCTGGGGCTTCACCTTGGAGGACTTGCTCTACTCGGGCCTTCAATCGATCGTCCAAACCTTGTAACCTCTTAACTTTGCCCACTAACTCAAGATTGACCCTTAACTTGGCCAAAAGAAAACCCGATTAAGTCAAACTCAGACATGCTAAGAAAGTTCGCATCTCCATACGATCTTTCTACTCCATGCGACTGTAACGACGTTTGCTTTGCCCAAGTGATAATCGATCACACAATCATAGTCTTTAAAAAGTTATTCTTAGTGAGCAGATAGTTAAGGCTCTTGTGATCTGTGAAGACGTGACACTTCTCCCCAAATAGGCAGTACCTCCAAATCTTCAAAGCAAAAACCACTACGGCAAGCTCCAAATTATGGGTAGGATAATTTCGTTCGTGAGGCTTAAGCTGTCGGGACGCATAGGCCACTACTTTCCCTTCTTGCATCTTAATACATCCCAAACTATTTAACGACATATCATTGAATATAGTGAAGTCCTTACCCAATTCTGGTTGTATCAAAATGGGGGTTTACGTGAGGATTTCTTTCAACTAATCAAATCTTTTTTGGCCCTTCTCGTTCCATACAAAAGGAATTTCTTCTTAAGTAATTTAGTAACGATGCCACAATCATGGAGAAACCCTTGATAAAATGACAGTTCTCACTCTAACACTGCCTTAATCTTCAGGGGATCCACTCAGATGCCATCAATTGTTACCAAATGACCTAAAAATACCAATTTGGTCAACCATAACTCATACTTCCCAAACCTAGCATATAACTGACATTCCCAAAGTATCTGTAAAAGATGCGGTGGTGTTGATCATGTTATTCCTCGAACCAAGAGTACACAAGAATAACATCGATGAAGACCACCATAAATTGATCTAATATGGATAAAAACTCAGTTTATCAAATTTATGAATGTCTTCGAGTTATTAGTGAATCTGAATGGCATCACGAGAAACTCGCAATGGCCATATCTTGTACTAAAGAATGTCTTAGCTATATCAATATCCTTAGCCTTCAACTGATAGTACCCTGATCTCAAATCAATTTTGAAAAAACACACATACGCCCTTAAGTTGGTAGAACAGATCATCTATGTAACATCCTAAAAACGGGCTAGTGACCTAAGTGTAAGATTTTAAAATTTTGTGGTCAATTTAGATAAATTGAAAAGTTCAAGGATTTATTTAGAATATTTTTTTGAAAGATTATTTAGTAAAGATTAAAATATGAAAGGGCATTTTGGTCTTTTGGTAATTAATGAATTTAAAATTGGTTAGTGGTGTATTATATAAGCACGTAGAGGATGTTAGAAAAGGAAAGAAAAATCTGGAAGTTTAGTTTCTTCTTCTTCTTCTTCCATCGTGAGTGCTTGGTTAAGGTAAGAATTTTTCCAGTTGGTTTTGATTCTTGGGGTGTTAGGAAAACTTAAGGAAGTTTAAAGATAAGTAAAAACTAAAAGATGGATCAATTATGAATGATTAAATAAAAAGGGTTTTTTGAGTGAATTGTTGAGAAAGAGTTGGTAAATGAATTTTGATGTGAGTTTTGACTTGTCATAAGCTGAGATAATAAATCTAAAATGTTAGAAATGATTAAGAACAATGTTGATTAATTGGTATGATTTTTGGTTTCAAGTATGCTAGTGAGATATTGGATATTTAGATGTGTTAAAGTATTATAAATTGATTTGGTTAAATGTTGTTGAGTTTAAAGGCTTAATAAGAGAGTAAAGTGAGCAATTTAGCTAAGTTTTGGTCAAATTTTGAGTTGAAACGAATAAATTCTGGGTAAGAGATATCATTACTGGATGAACAGTACCAATACTTCAAGGTAAAATAGGTGATATCTTGGTCTAGGTATCGATACTAGATGAACAGTATCGATACCATAAGGTAAAAGTGGATGAATTCTTTAAAGAGCATCGATACCAAAGTAGTAGCATCGATACTAGGGGTATCTTACCAATGTTTAAGTATCAGTACCATTTTTAAGAATGAATTCCAGAATGTAGAAAGGGTATCGATACTGAAGTAAAGTATCAATACCACAGTAAGAAAGTATCAGTACTATACCTAGGGTATCGATACTAATCAGAATGAATAAAACAAGTGCTTTTTTAACTTATGTTATTAAGGATTGATTATATTGATTTGAGTTTCGATATTTATATCAATCGTATTATTGTGTAGATATCGAACGAAAGCCAATTCCGGATGAATCGAAGATATAAGATTGATCAAGTGAGAGATAAGAGTTATAGGTGTTGCTTTTGACTAGTGAGGCCAAGGTGAGTGCATACTACTATAATAAATGGCGATATGGGAAATAATACTTGTGAATAGTCTATTTCCAATATTTGGGTTTTATGATTTATGAATACTAATATGTTGTGATATGTTTTCTATGTATACCTGAATACAAGCATATGTATATATGTTATATGCACTGTTCTACTTAGTCTATGTGATTACATGAAAAGGTAAAATAAACTATGTGATATTTACTTATGTAATACGTGAAAATGTATGTGATATATGTTATGTGACCATAATTTATGCGTTATGTGATCTATGTGATTACATAAGAAAATGATATAAGCTATGTGATACCGAACTACGTGAACATGTAAACATGTGATATAAACTATGTGATATCGAACTACGTGAACAAGTGAACATGTGATATAAACTATGTGATATTAAACTATGTAAAAATCTGAAAATGTGATATAAGCTATTTGGCAATGGTCTATGTGGATACACGCCTATGTGATAAGCTATGTGAAATGTGTAAATGGTAAAGCTCATAAGTATGTTATATGAGAGCTAAAGGCATAATTGGCATGCCAAGAGTCGAGGGTTCTATGCGGTCATTCGGGACAATACTATGTGGTCCTTCAGAACATTTCTACGCGGTCTTTCTGGACAATACTATGTGGTCCTTTGGGACATTTCTATGTGACACTTCGGTGCAATTTATATGAGTTGTGGTGACAACATTTGTGCACAACCTCAATGCACTCACATACCTTAAGTTCTCAATGATGTACCATGGGCTATTAAAAGAAAAAGATATAAATGAACAATGAATGATAATAATAATGATAGTGATGTTGATAATGATAATGATAGTGATGATGATGATGATATGTATATATATGTGTGTGCATATATGTGCTTTCGTTATATGATGTGTTCCATGTTTTTTTACATGATTGTGTGAAATGTTTAGAATATGATTAAATGATGTAATGTTTTAATATACATTTTATATGCTCACTAAGTCAACGACTTAGCATGTGAGTGTTTCATACGTAGGTTTGGAGAAGCAAGAAGATTAAAGTTAGGAGTCAAAACAACATAACCCTTCTGAATATCATATCAGAAACAAATTTAACAGTATGTGTTTTGTTGTATTAAATATGGTTGGCATGTAATTATAGAATAAATTGTATATGATCTGATATTTTTTGTAAACGAACTTTACTGTATTTATATAAATTATTAAGTATTTTATTTTTCATTTGGAATTTGAATTTTCTTTCTATACTTTTATTAAAGGATTCCACCATTTATATATAAATAAAAGTTTTAATTTTCAACTATCTTTCAAAAGTAAACGATTTGAAAAGTTAATATGATATATCGGATTCGTATCTAGGTCGGATACGGGTTGGGGTGTTACAATCTATCTGAGAGAGAGGGTAGCTATTCTTGATAGTCAACTTGTTCAGTCGATGCACAACCTCATCGACCCATTTTTTTCTTGACAAAGAGGACTGACACTCCCCAAGGTGAAACGCTCGATCGAATAAAGACCTTATCTAAAAACTCTTAAATTTGGTTATTTAGTTCCTTCAACTCTGTCGGTGCCACGCGATAGGGTGTAATAGACACCAAAGTTTATCCTGGCAAAACCTCACAATCAGGAGGTAACCTTGGTAACTCCTCTCAAAACACATCGGAGAACTCGCGTACAATATATATGTCCTCAAGCATTGGAACGAAAACACGCGTATCCACAACATACGCCAAGAAGGCTTCACATCCCTGACTCAACAATCTCTGAGCTCTGATTGGAAAAATGACTTTGGAAATGCAACCTGTACTCCCACTAGTCATCACTACATTGGTTTTATCATCCTTGTGAAGCTTAAGTTGTATTTCCTTACACCTCAAACTTGCGTCATGTTCAGAGATTCAATTCATGCCTAATATCACGTCGAACTCTCAAAACGGTAGCTCCATTAAGTCGGCTAATAATACCTTACCCTGAAGTTCTACGGGGCAACAACGGCGAACCTTATCGACCAAAACGTCTAATCCTATAGGACTAGAAAATCTGACTCTTATTTCTAAATCCTCAGCTGAGATATTCCTTTCTCAGACAAGGTCATAATATATATAGAAGTGTGTAACACCCCAAAAATCGAATTGGTAACTGAAATGAAAGTTTTTAAAATTTAGTGACCAATTTAAGAAAAATTAAAAAGTTTAAGGACTTAAATATGAATATTTTGGTATTGGATTACATAGTAAATATGGAAGGATTGAAGGGTATTATGGTTTTTTCATCTTAAAGGATATTTTGTTTCCTTTATTAAGAGATAAACACATGGGTTTCTGGGAGAGATATATGGAAGCCTTTTTCCTCTTGCATTCTTCTTCTTCCCGTAAGTTTCATTTCAAAGGTGAGTTGGATTAGAATTGTTTATTTCTTGAATTTATAAGTTGGTTCTTATTCTTTGGGTATTATATAAGCTTAAGGAAAGCTTATATAAGATTGAAACAACAAGAAGAGAGAATTAGAAAGGGAATTGTAATAAGGGTGTAAAAAGGAATTGTTGGTATAAAGAAGTTTTTGAAGTTTTATTGATAAATTTGACTTGTCATAAGAATGATTAAGAAGTTTAAAACATTAGACATGAGTTTGGAAAACATTGAAAGTTTAGTGAAATTCTTTAATTTAAGAGTTATAGTGAGATATTGATGATAATGAAGTGTTATAGTGCTAAAAGATGGTTTAAGTATATCTAGTTTAGTTTAAAGGCATGAAGAGAGTCAAATAACTAGATTTTGGGGTAAAGTGTTGGAATTTTCAGGTTTAAGGAAATATATTTTGGGTAGTAGTATCGGTACTGATTGAGTTAGTACCGATACTACAAGGTAATTTATAGGAAACTTATGTGTAGGGTATCGATACTGCATGAACAACATCGATACCATAAGGAAGAAGAGTGATGATCTTCATGGGGTATCGATATTGAAGTAAGAGTATCAATACCAGGGGTATCGATACCAATAGGGAGGTATCGATACCATTCTTATAAGGACATTACAGAATAGAAATTGGGTATTGTTACCATGTAAGGGTATCGATACTATAAGCATAGAAGTATCAGTACTGTGCTTGTAGTACTGATACTACTTGAGTTGGGAAATTGAAATTAGCATTTTATTTAGTTGCATTGGTATGAATATTTTCGAGTATTATGAATTTCGATAATCAGTGGATTGTATATTTATATATATATCGATCGAAAGCAAAGTTCGGATAGGTCGTCAGAGTTATATTCGAGAGAGAAACAAGAGATTGGTATTGTCAAGTGAGACAAGGTGAGTATATGATATTAAGCGTAAGTTATGTTAGAGAATTAAGACTTGCGATGAGTCTAATTTCAATATTAGGTTATATGAGTACCGGAACATAAACATGTAGTAATATGATGCTAGATGTATATGAGTAAATGCATATGTCTAGATGTTAAGTGCATATTTATATGTGAACTATGTGAATGCATGTATGTATGATAATAAGTTATGTGATCATAAAAGATAAGATATGTGAAAGTGATATATGTGATTACATGTCTATATGAATTCAAGAAAACGTGACATGACATATATATGATAATGGGATATGAGACTCTACGAGAATGTTACATGATATATGCGATATGAAACTATGAACTTGTATGACTATGTGATATGAATGTGCATATGTGACAAACATAAAAGATAATGCCCATGTTATTTGTTATGAGAGCTAGGGGTATAGTTGGCATGCCAAGAGTCGAGGGTTCTACGTGTTCGTTCGAAACATATATGTAATCCTTTGGAACATATATGTGGTACTTCGGTACACCTATTTAGTCCATTTGAATATGTATCTGGTCCTTAAGAAGTGGTCATTCGAGATATATATGTTATATGTGGTCCTTTGGGACATCTATGTGGTCCTTTGGGATAAATTCTATATGCCCACAGTGGGAATTATACGAGCTGTGGTGATAGCATATGTGCACAACCACTATGTACTCACATATATTTAGTTCTCAAATGTATACATGGGCTTTAAAGAGAATAAATAAATATAGTATGATGCTATGTGTGTTTCTTTGTGGAAATGATATATGTGTTTTATGACATATATAGAAATGATAAGTACAAGATCATATGATAAAAAATGAAAATAATGATATGTGTGCATATAAGTTTCGTGTTGTATGATATGTACATGCATTTGTTAAGTAGTTATAGTTTTTATTATTTGTTACATGTCTCACTAAGTTTATGATTTAGCGTGTGAGTGTTACTCACGTAGGATCCGAGAAGTTCCAAAGAGAAGATATGAAGAGGACACATTGTAACTTCTGCAAAGATCAGATCAGAAGAATTAATAGTAGGTTTCTCTGTTGTATTATAGTGTTGGCATATATTTAAAAGAATTAAATTGTATAAGCTCTGAATAGTTTTTGTAAACTTTTTTGAGTAATATATGTAAATTATTTTGTATGTTTAAATTAAATCTAAATTTTCCTCTATTTTATATAAAAAATGGTTTGAAAGGTTGATGTGACATCTCAAACTCGTATTCGGGTCAGATACGATTTGGGGGTGTTACAAAGTAGGTGAAACTAGGATCTACTAATATAGTAACTAGAATGGAGAAAACTGCAAAGATACTTGAAATCACATAGAAGTGGGTCATATTATCTTGAAGTGGCTCTACCACCATTAGAAGACCCCCGACACGCTGGACAGATGGCGCATATCTCTGAGATGATGTAGGGTCTAAACTCTGAGTACGAGGTAGTCTCTGATTAAATAGTTTAAATACCCACAGGTAAAACAACCTCCAATCACTTGATAACACTATCCAGGGTACCTTCTACCATAAGTTGGGCACACTAGATGATTTGGTGTCCTCTCTGATTTGCCGACGCTAGACCAGGAAGTTGATAATAAGAGTCTCCTATGAGAATCAGATCTACCTCCACGGTCTGATCTCTGAGCTACCCCTCTAGACGGCCCTAATGGCGGTCTCCCTGAATTCTAAGGGCCTATGACCCGCTTAGCTAATGTTTGAGATCGCCTAGCAGTCACTGGATCCCTCTGGCTCCGAATCACTGAATCTCTCACCACCTGAGCTTTCTTGAGAAAAATTCTTTTGACTACCTTTGTCTGGGGAGTCAGCTCCACGAAAATGTAATGGGGATCAACTGCCAATTGAGCTTAAATGTCTAAATAGAGGTCATCCCTAAACCTCTAACAATGACGCACCTCCGTTGAAATGAGCTCTGACGTATACATACTCAGCCAAAGAAACTTCTTCTCGTACTCAAGTATGGTTCAGTCACCGTCAAATACAGGAACTAGTCATATAGATCGTCAGTGTATGCCTCGTCGATGTACTTCTCACAGAACTCTGACAGGAAGAACTTCCAAGTGGACCTCTTTGGCTCCATCGCTAGCTCTACGGTCTCCAACTAGTCAATCGTGTCATCCTTTAGAAGGGTAGTGAGGCATTCCAACTTGTCCTCGGGTGTAAGGTGTAACTGACGAAGCGTACGGAGTGTCTCTCGGAGCCATTGGCCTGCGAAGATATGATCGTCGTCCCCATATCCATAAAAATTGATAGTATGATACTTATGGATCCTCTCGATAGAAGACTCCTAGGTAATATGGTAGGTTAAACTGAGGGTATAGGTGAGGAAGGCGGTATAGAAAATAGGTTCGAAATAGCTCGGATGATATGTCTAAGGGTCGAAGTCATATCGAGAAAGAAAGTCACCTCATTAACTTATGCTTCCGCAGATTCCTTATGATCAAAATTTGGAACGTACTCGTCATCGAAATCTCCAGCCAAAGAGGCACGACTCTCCTCTTGGCCCTCATGACTAGGGATCGAATCGTCGGCCATAATCAAATCCTGAAATTAGAAGAAAAAAAAGAAGAAGATGTCACTATCAACATTCCAGAATCTTAAGTACTCTTGATACTCTAGGGGCATGTACTCATATAAAAACTAACTCTGAGTCGCAGATCCTATAAACCACTAAACCTGGATGTTCTTATACCACTAAATGTAACACTCGAATTCAGTGTGACCCAAAGATCCATTAATTACAATGTCACACGTAATCACCGAAATAGTCAACCTAATTTTTTTTAAAACATTTAATAACATCAAAATCATTCATCATAAATTATGCAAAATCGAAATCAAGTTTACAAAATGTAGGAGTCTCCCAAAACATACAAATACATCCATAGAGTATAAACCAAAATAGAGTTATAACTCGGTCATGCAAAGGTTCACATAAATATGTGCCCTCTACAAATACTCAAGAAATACTCTGTAAATCGTCTGGTCTGGAATGCATTGACGCGATAGGCTCCTCAACGATCCCCTACTAACCTATGCACAGAAACACATTCCATATATTGAGTTCACAATCTCAGTGCCACAGAAATAACTATGCAATACTACATGCATTCATTACATGAACATGTTGGACTGCAAATTCATAAACATGCAAAAGTACATAACAAAGATGAGATAGGTCGAGTGGTGCGATCGGAGGAATTTATATGTATCTCGGATGACACATTAGCCCATCTAGAACATGATAGCTTTGGGTAAGAACTAAAATTTACGTGCATCGAAACGTAAAGCCCTTAGTCTACCTAGGATCCTTGAGAGGTTGGGGTGAGGCCTAGAATTTACGTGCATCAGAAGCTCACATCCGAACCTAGTCGAGCATAAGGTACGATACCAGAATTTACGTGCATTAGAACTCGTACATGTATGCTCCAAAATTTACGTGCATTGAATGCGTACCAAACATACAATATCCATATATTCACAAACAAAGGATGGTCGTCATAATGCTGGAATAACTCGAGTGTCTTAGTCGTTTCCCAAACATCATACAAAAGCAATTCTTAAGTCGTCCTATCTTGTTTGATTTTTAGGTGATAATTGAGTTAACTTATTTTTTTTCACTTGCATCGGATGTTTAAGGCTTATACGAACTCAAAACACCTCAGCTCGAACACCTAAACAAATTAACCAAAATTGCCCAAAAATCATCATGGGTGTCAATATTGTGTTGGACCCTTGGATATCCATACTTACCTGAGTATCGATACCAAATTTTGTTTCGATGTTTCAAAAAAATATCTTGGTATCGATACCCCTATAGGGGGTATTGACACTCTACCCTGTGTATCAATACTCCCATGAGTATTAATACCAAAATCAGCTTCAATATTTTGAAAAATGCCTCAGTACCGATACTAATCATATGAGTATCAATACTGGACCCCGAGTATAGATACTCCTTGAACGGGTATCGATATCACCCTTATAGCATGCTTGGTTTTTGCCTTTCACGAAGAACAGTATCGGTATTGTTCTTCTAGTACCGATACTGACAGACTATAATGCCCTATTTTGGGAACAAAAATGCCTCTAAATCTCACCCATACACTCCCCTAAGACTAGCAAATATTATTAAAGTCTTATTTGAGGTCTTATAGGTTAAAAGTTATCATATTTCATGCTTTCAAATAAAAAAAAACAGATCTTGCCATAAAATTACTTTAGCATGCTTACATGAACAAAACATACCAAATTACATATACAATGACTTACATGCAGTATGGTCAAGTTAGAATCATGTTACCTTGATGCTAGCTTGCTGAAAACGTCTCCAAATCACCCAAGAGTGAATTTTTCCTTCCCCTTACCTTAGAGCTCTCACTCTTTTTCTTGAACTAATTAGGACAAAGAAGATGAGTTATTAACTCATTTGAAAGCTTAGGAAAGTTTAAAAAATGATCCTATAACCCATAACTTCCTAAAAAATGGATTAAACCCCAAGGTTCTATAAACCCCAGTAAAACCCATTTTTGTGAAACTTGGCCAAAACTTGCAAAAGATAACTTAAATGGAAGTTTGGGAGATGAAGATTAAAGTTATTACCTTGAAAATCTTAATAGAGGATTAGAATTCTCAAAGTTTCAACCTTTAGCTTGACTTGGGAGATAAGATAATGAAGTAGAAGAGAGGAAGAAGACAAACTTGGTGAAGAAAAAAATATATGAACAAAACAGTCGTGATATCATCCCATTAATTGAGAATTCTGCTTTAGTTTCAAAAATTGGTCAATTTACTCTCCTTGTCCCTCCACATTTGGGTCAAGATTAAAAATGCCCTTTTTATTTCTTATTGGGCTCATCTCAAGCCCAAACCAAATCCAATTGGGTCAAAGGCTTCATAAACTAAGGGTGAATCATTCTAAAACCCAATCGAACAACCCGAAACTCTTAACTCATAACTTGGGGTGTTACATGTGTAAAATTAGATGAAAGGGAGGTGACAAAATCAGATATGATAATCGAATATGAAGGTTTGAACTTTTCATACCAAATATGATTGACTGTGATTTTTCTTGAAAGAAGAGGATCATTGTAGTATTTCAAGAGTCGAGGCTCACCCAATTTCCTACCAGCCAAACAAATTTAAAACAAAGAGATAAAAATGAAAGCATTTATGAGACAATAAGTTATAAAAGAATCCATTTTTGATTTACATACCGAGTTGATGTGATATCTTTCGGTTGTGGATTTGTGGGTGGAGAAAAGGGTTTATGTATAGGTCTAAAAATGAGATAAAATAGGATTTTTTTCTGGGGTTAAGTAAACTTAATGAACTTGCTGAGGAACGGTCAATAAATAAAGTTTCCTTATTCGTAAGTGAGTTGGGCTTTTCCCATTAACGAACTGTAACTTCTCCAGTAAGCTCCTTTTTTTTTTCAAACCCCAAAGTAGTAAACAATACAAGATACGTTGAATTCGTGCACCAATGAAATATAGCCATGTGATTGATTGCTAATCGAGAGCAAGTGGAATAAGATTCTTGCGTAAGTGAACAAAAGGCATTACAACTTAGTCACAGTTAGCCTAATATCTTAATTGACTTAAATAGTCTAGACTTTATGGGACAATATGAAATATTTAAAGGAAATGAGGGGAAAAGGAGTGGATAAAAGTTTTGGTTACTTATGTTATAATTTATTATATCTTAAACAACAATTTTGATGGGATAATGTAATGAAAAATTTTAATGGTTGGTAAGGAGTGAATGAAGAATTATTTTATCAACGAGGGTGGTATCACATAAATCATTTGACGTCTTTAGAAAGATCTTGTGTGCCAACCTCTTTCCTAGGTTGCATGTAGTGTGAAAGTCAACTTTTACAATGTATCAATCTAGAAGACGTCATGTCATTTCAACATCTTTTTAAAGACGTTAGATGGTTAGAACGTCTTCCTCACACACTATTCATAACACAAAAATCCATATCAACCATTATTTTTTTCACCACATTATCTAAAGAAATTTGTCTATCTTAATCACTTAAATATTAATATATGTTAATTTAATGATGTGATATGTTAGTTAAAATTTATTTTTTAAATCAATTTTTGAATGTCAAAATTTATTTTTTTCATTATTTTTATTAGGTTAAGGTGATTAAAAAAGAAACTCTTAAAAAAACTCTTTCAATCTTTCTAAAAAAAAAAACTCTTGATCAAAATGGATTTGTGCAGAAAGAAACGTTATCAAGTATAGAATGTTTCTTTGAGCATAGGAAAAAAAAAGAAAGAAAGGTCAAATTTTCAATCTTTATACACATTAATTTGACTCTCTCTTTGTTTTAGGGTGCTATTTCAAGTCCTCGTATGTAGAAGTTAAAACCAAAAAATTGGAAAGATTTTACCTTGTTCGTCCCAACATTCGCTGCAAATTCCCATTAACAAGAAACAATTTTTTATTATTCTTTATAATCCATAAAAAAATAACCCTAATCAAGATTAAAAAACTTGCAAATTAAAAACCAGGAGCTCATGCATTGATAATTGATTTAGAATAACTTCAATGTACAGGTGGGAATATATATATATATATATCTTTGCATGGCAAGAAATCTTTTAGGGTTTCATCCAAAATAAAAACAAAAACAAAATAAAAATTCCTACAATTCTCCAAAATACTTGAGTTTACAGGTTAGTGATGATGACTTCGGCTCTTTAATTTTTTATTGTTCTTTTTCCCAATGGCCACACTGTCTCTGTCCGCATTGGAAAATGTCGATCCACCATGGCTTGCTCTTTTTATTGCTTTTCTTCCTGAGCACCGACTGCCACTCCCTAGGTCAGCCTTGGCAACGCTATTGGTTAACACTTGTCTTTCTCTTTGTGGTTTAATGGGTTGCTTGTTTAAGTATCTAAGCTTAGGAAGCAAGCTACAAACCGCCTTTCAAAGCTGTTCATCAGTGTTGTTGCTCAGAAATGGATTTCTCAACAGATTCAATGCTTGCAATGTGGTGTAGTTGGCAGCAAGCTGCCCAATGCCTTCATCATCGACATCTTGTTGAAGTTAAGGCCTAGAACTGTTAACTTGCGATCTTGTTCCCGACAAGGAACAATTCTTTGATCAATGCAGTTTGACAACCCTGCATTATAGAAACCACAATGCAGTTTTGTTACATGCTATTTGCTTAAGGAAAAAGAGGTTCACAAGTTATTTACCATGTCCGATTCGAGCAATATGGTTGTAGCTGAGGTCGAGTACTCGTAACCGAGTTAATTCTCGGAGTCCTTCAATGTTGTTGATCTTGTTTTTTGACAAGTTGTGAAGGCCCTTTGGAAGTGATCCTGGAGTTACTTGGACTGCAAGAAAACAATAATATCATCATCATATGTAAAAAAGATGGGTAACTTCTGTTAAAAGCATACCTATGAAGTTGTTTGACAAGTTGACAAATCGAAGGCTGGTGAAATCTGAGATCATTGGAATAACTTTCAGATTTATTCCTGAAATGTGAGCAACAACAGAGGAACAATCGAGAGTCTGAATGACATTATTGGCGTATAACACCTCCTCGGTCGGGATCCGATCCGAACCGAATGGAGATTCGAGTGTGGTATGTTCCTTTATGGTGATTTACAAGTGCCTACAGAAAATGGTAAAATTGTGCCTTCATGACCATTCGTATCATCTGCAGGTTGTGTAGTTTCCACATCAAGACCTCTAACCCACTCATTTACTCTTGCGAAAGACGATAATGATGATGAAGGGAATGTAAACCATTGGTTCTGAAGCCATAAGCTACTTGTTACCCCATCGTGTAAACCTTTCCAGCTTAGGTTATCGTCGCATTTTCCGTTGAAGTCTTTGTTTTATGATGCTCCGATATACAAACTAGGTGGCTCCATCTGACCCACATTCAGTGCTAGATCTGGCTCTACAACATCAGTGTTGCAACAAGTCATTTCAGAAGCAGGGATACCGGCCTTAAAATAATTTGTTGCTCTTGTAGATAACCCATGCAATTCTTCTAAAGACCGAGACTTACGAAGAAACTGATCAACTGCCATTCTTTTAACATTACTCGTCTTCAAATTAGAGCAAGAACGCTTAAGGATCGGTAAAGCACTGAACTCAGTACTTTGGATCCCCGGGTCACATATATGTGCACTTTCAATCATATCGATAATGTTTTCATCATCATTTTCATCTAGGTTGATGAACACTTCGTCAGTGTCAATTTTAAATGAATTTAAAGAAACCACCCTTTTGGTTGTGAAATCAAATGATTCGCCTGAACTGATCACATGGGCTTGGAACTCGAAATAGGAGAAATGTATACTAGTCGAGGCGTTCTTATGCTCATCTTCCCCTTCATATGCCTCTGATGCTACAAATCCAATAGGACTCCCACGACTGATTACTTTGGTATTGGAAAGAGATTCTACCCGAATGACATCAAAGCTTTTTGATTTCGATTTGTTTTTTTTTTTTGAAATAGGGTATTTTGTATTAAGAAAGGTTACAAAGTACACCACCTCAAGGGCCTCATTAAAAAACCTCCCTAATCCTAAATGGAGGAAAAAGAGTGTACCTTGAGGTGGTAAGTATCAAAGGCACAAAGCTGTAACATCACCTAAACCATACCCCAGCCCTACCACAACCCCAAATCAATTCAAGAATAATACAAACACAAACAACCCATAAAATGAATTGAGAACTAAACCGAGGTCGGACACTGACAGCAAACCAAAGGAACGAACCACCACATCAAACAGAACATCAACCGCACACATACCTTGAACAAAGGCTAGCATTGATTCATGGAGTACCACACTTGTTGAAACTAACACTATCTACCAACAGACACGGCCAAAGACCGAAGCATAATACCAGATATCAACAACTACACGAGACTACCCAGCCAACCCGAATCATCTGGCGGAAACGAAAAGAAACCCATCAAGAATCATCACAATCAACAACAAAAGCTTCCCGGATAAAAAGGAGATCACTCGACAAACTAAGAGGCAAAGCTTGCAGTACTACTAGCGGAAACAGCACCCAAATTGCAAAAGTTACCACAAGACACGTGCAAGTCTAATAAAACCCACTAAACCAATGCTCTCCTCCACCCACTGGTAAAACAACCCATCTGACGACACTATGGGCATATCGAATAAACTAATACCGACAACCCCAATATTCCACAACAGTAGCTTCATGCGGGTAACAACTTAACAAGGCACCATCTTCACTTTTCTTTTTAAAGTATTACAATGAAACATTCTTCAATAAAAGTTTACCTCGATACCAACATCTGCATTTGAACCCACCTGCAGCCTAGGAGACATCTCGACAGCAACTGCTGCTGAATTCGTCGGTCCAACATCGGTCGGAGAGCCAACAATGAATACACATAGCAAAAACACACGCAGGAACGGACGGTGAACATCATCTATAAGCAACACCACAAATCAAAAGGCTTGCCAAAGCAAACGTGAGACGACTAGCAACAACGACACACACTCAACCTCGGAAGAACTTCAAAGCACAAGAACAACACCACCCACCACAACACAGGCCACTGGGCAACCACACCCACCAAATAGGGAATAGAGAAATAAAGTAATCCACCAGAAAATAGCTTGTCAACCAAAAACACTCAAAAAAGAAAAGAACGCCTAAATAATCGAGTAGCAAGTTTGGAGACAGAAGCCAAACGAACCCTAATCCCCAAAAACACCATGGCTAGGCCGACTAATCCCATATTTAAAGAACAAAAGGAGATTCAGTGACACTGTGATGGCCTTTTGAGATCTTGAGTGAAACGGTCAAGAGGTATCATAAAGCAGCAAGGGTGGTGGTGGAGGCAGTCACCACCGCCCAGACAACGAAACAACAAGATGAGAAACCAGAAAAATCCCCGGTGTTTTGTTGTATGTCTGGTAGAGAGGTAATTTAATATGAACTAAAAAGTGATTCACTCGTGATTTCGATAGTATAAAGTGATTTCAATTTGTAATACCTCAAATTTTGGTTAGTGACTAAAATATAAATTTTTGAAAATTTAATGGCTAAATTGTGAAGTTTAAAAAAATTTAGGGGCCAAAAGGATAATTTTCCAAAAGTTTATAGACCAAAATTATAATTTTCAAAAGTTATTTTGATCCCATAAATGAAAAGTTCAACCCAAAGAATGATATTTTGGTGGGAATAAGATTTTTGATCTGAAATTTATGTTAAAAGCTATAAAGTTTAAAGTGAGGTAAAAATCTGGTAAATCGGATCGAATAAAAATTTTGATAAAATTTGAAGAATATTAAATTAAGATTTGAAATATTATTTCTACATTTTAAAATGATAGAAAATAATATGGACAATTGAATTTGAGAATTTATTTCTATGTTCAATTTGGACCATTGGATGAAAATGACAAGATTGATTCTTGAAAAGTCGCATGGATAAAGTTGTCAAGTAATAAGATTTTGTTCATCTTTATCTTTGGAAGATGATAATCAACATGTGGCTTTGTATGGATGTAATTATCAAGTTTTATTAATGGTAAAATTGTCATTTCTTAATTAAATGAATTTTAAATTCATTTAAGCCTAATAAATGACAAATTAACTTGAAATTAACTAGAAATTTCATGAAAATAAGACCTTCTTCAACCTCCATTTCATGCTACTCATAACCTAGGTAAGAGAAATTTTATTTTTAATTTTTGAGCAATTTCCTTTGGATTTAGGATTAAACCGTGAAATTGAAAATTGCTCTATTCGAAGAGCTCTATCATTTGGTACTATTATTGCATGCTAATCTTGATTGAATGTTAAGTTACCAAATTTTAGGGTTTATTTTCATGTTAAGGTTTTATGAATTGATGATGGATTTTGAGGTTGTTGAAGCAGTAGAATTATTTTTAAGCTTGTTTGATGATCAAAACAACCTAGAAATACTATATTGATTTTTGTTTTAAACCCTAAATTAGGAGAAATTTGTGATTTGATGAAATTGAGTTAGGGGTTTGATTGTAGAGGTTTTAAAATATTAAATAGAGGTTGATTTCATGCTCGAATCAAATTGAAATCAAGTGAAATCATGAAACCCCACCCCTTAACTTTCTGCCTAAGCTTTTGGAAGCGAGAAAAATTATGAAAAAATTATACAAGGGTTAGAATTGATGTAAGAAGGATCCTAAAAGCTTTATAAAGATATTTGGATCAATTTGTAATTTTAAATTAGACATTTTATCTTATGATATGGAACAATATAGAATTGTTTAGTTGTTTCCTAAAACTGATATTGATTTGGATGCTTAAATACTATAATATTATTTTACGTGATTACATTATTTATTAAAAGAATTAAATTGGATAAATTTTAAAAGTTAAAACTTTTACTGAATTTTCAATCTTAGAATGTATGTAAAGCTTTGACTCGCATTTGGGTACATATAAAGTTTAAGGGTGTTACACGATTCATCGATCTCGAAAGGCCGCACCTGTTCTTCAATCCCTTTTTGAAGGTCTCTTGCACTTTTCTCTTGTTCGACAGCTTCTGAAGGGCATCATCCCCTGTAAAATAAATCGATAGGAGACGATGAAGCAAGTAATTTTTTTAAAATATACACAAAATAGAAGCAATAAAATGAAATCTTCCCACCTTGCCTTTCTTCTTCTTGTTGTTGCTCTTTGATCTCAATAAAGGGAAACAAAATAAGGTAACCATTTCTATAAGGTTGAATAGATTTCCCTCCTCTTTTTATCTTCTTCCTATTCTGAAGCTTACATCTCTATTCAATTCTCAAGCTTTTCTGGAAATTTGTTTTACAAAGATCACATGAGAGGTTTATAGCCATAAATCAACCAGAAGATGCCTAACCATGGACACCGGGAACGGTAGTTCTAGCTACATAGTTGGCCAAAGCTGTATGACCAGTTTACAAAAGCATTGAAAATCAGATTTTTAACCACCAAGAAGTGGTATTTTCCGGCAGGGATCATTTTCAACAACGAGGAAAGAATTAGAAAGAAACATGTTGATTGAATAACTAGTCTTTAATGCATCCTTATGGTGCAACACAAATATTCAAGCTCTTCACATCTTTAAAAAGATCAACATGTACCGGAAGGACATGCATGCACCATATGGGGTGGTGTTAATGGCTGATGAACCAGTTTAAGTCCCTCTAAAATCCCACATAGCTATGTATCTAAAACTGAACAAAAGCCCACCGCCACAAGAAGTTGTCCCTAAACTAGTTTGTCCTGCGCTGTCAGAGTTCAATTTAAACTACCCGTAGCTGGAATTTGCCACACTCCATTTTGCTGGTTATGCGAAGAACGTTGGGCCATTCTTTGAGTCGAGAACAACCGAGTATTCATCACCTCGTTCACCAGTCGATTGCTTTGAAGGAGAATGTTCTCCCCTGCTACAAAATTTTCATCAAAGAGCAAACAATTTCGCCTTGCTCATAAACTCCAAACTATAGCGCCAAATCGAAGATCCCAGTTCTCATCACTAGGAGGGAAATATCCAGGTTAGCTTAAATTACGTTGAATCCATGAGAATAAATCCATATGCATGAATTCCATAATCCTTTCCGACTTAATTACAACCACCCAAGCAGATTTTTGCCAAAGGACATTCTCTCAACACATGTGAGGTCGATTCTAGTGCAACCCCGCACATTGCACAACCCATATCCGAAGTGAGATGTCTCCGGGGTTGCTCTTCACTTGATAGTAACTTCCTTTACAAACCAACCACAATAACATCCTAATTCTATGGAGGTCTGTATATTTATTCAAAAATTCCAATTAACTCGTAGCTGGGTCGAATGATGTATTCAATCTTCTGTGGTAGACACTTCTTATCGTGAAACATCGATTATTCTCCTATCTCCAACCCGGTCTATACGCACTAGGAATGTTCAAATGAGTAATTCAGTTAACCGACTGAACCGAATTACCCAAATTTCATTAATTGAATTTTTCTCCCTTTTAACCGTTAACCGAACCGAATTTTTTTTCAAAAAATCGAACCGAATTAAGTTTGGTTAATTGATCGGTTAACAGAATTAACCGAAATTTATAAATAGCATATATCATATATTTAATATTTTTAGTTAATTCAATTAAAATCGAGTTTAAACACCCATAAAGCTAAATAATATATATATATATATAACAATTTTGGTTAATTTGATTAATTAACTGATTTTGAACCGAATTAACCGAAACCGAAGTTTGAAAAAACCCATTAACTGTTAACTAACTGAACCTAAAATTAAAATTTCGGTCGGTTAATCCGACTTTAACCGAATATTGAACACCCATAGTCCGCACCCATTTGAGAGTGGCAGGGGAACTGCTGCAACAAAAGATAGAGATGCAGACGGGAGTATCGCGATTAATGTTCTCCAATTTCAATCACCATCTGAGTCAACCCACTCGGCAACCTTGGAAGAAGCAGGCACCCCACTCCCATTTGACGTGAGAACATTACTAAAAGGACCTAAATCACCCAACCAATTATCCTTCCAAAATTCGACCATCATACCGTCTCCAAGACTATGTTGGAAGCGTGGATGGGCTCACGATAATTTATAACTCGAACTTTTTTATTTATACGAAACAAAATATTTTACAATGACACAACCTCAATATTATAATATTAGCTTCTGCTAGTTCACAAAATACTTATAGCTTTGCTAAGCTTTTCTTACAATTCTCTCTAATTTTTTTCTATCTACTCACACTCGTTACTTTTTCCTCACTTGTATATTACATTGCTAATCTCATAAGTTATATTTATAGTATACATAAACCGACTTGTTTGCTAGATATCTTGCTACACCAATAATTGCCTAAGCTTCCTTGACATAATAGAATTTGTCATTTGCTTGCCAAGTGTTTGGAGCCACCTTGATTAATTTTGGAGCTTGTCTTGACTTTTATACGTGTTTTGCTACCATATTTCTTGATTAATAAACATGCTAGAAGACTCTTTTCTAGAATGTTGTTGCCACGTTTTTTATATTACTCAATAATTGAGTTTGATATCCAACACTCCCCCTCAAACTCGATTTTCCATTCCAAGCTTTTCTTTGAGTCTGTTGAATATATCTGCTCTCAATGGTTTTGTGAAAATATCTACTAGTTGATCTTCAGTTCTGCAGTAAATTAGCTCCACATTTTTGTTCTTCACCTGCTCTCGTATAAAGTGATACTTTGTATCAATATGTTTGCTTCGGCTATGGGAGACATAGATTGTAATTGGTTCTTCTTGTGCCAAATTTAGCTCGTGCAAAATATTCTTTAACCACATTGCTTGACAAGTGCACGCTGCTGCGGCTATGTATTCTGCTTCACATGTTGAAAGAGCTACCGTTTGTTGCTTCTTTGATGACCATGAAAATACTGCAGAGCCGATATGAAAGAGATATATTCGGTTGTGCTTTTCCGATCGTCTAAGTCTCCCCCATAATCACTATCAGAATAACCAACCAGCTTCGAATTTTCTGATCGCGTGTAGAATAAGCCATGATCTGTTGTACCTTTGATATATCTGAGGATTCTTTTTGCTGCAATCCAATGATCTTGTTTCGGATTCTCCATGAATCTGCTTACCAATCCCACAGCGTATGTTATGTCTGGTCGTGTGATAGTCAGATACCTTAGACTTCTAACGATGCTTTTAAACAACGTCGGATTCATTTGCTCTCTTATTGAATTCACACTTAATTTGATTCCTGGTTCTGCTGGAGTGGCTACTGGCTTGCAATCTTCCATTTCTGAATTTTCTTAAAATTTCTTCTGCATACTTCTTTTGTGATATAAATATTCCTTCTTGCATTTGCTTCACTTCAACTCCAAGAAAGTATGACATTTCTCCAATATCTGTCATTTCAAATTCTTTAGTCTTAGCTTTCTTAAAATTATTGAGCATACCTGGATTATTTCATGTGAAAATCATGTCGTCCACATATAAGCACACGATCATGATAACACATTCTTCATTTTTCTTTGTGTATAAGGCATGCTCGTATGGACTCTTCATGAACCCGTTTCTCTGGAAATATTCATCAATCCTCATGTTCCATGCTCTCGGGGCTTGCTTCAGACCATATAGTGCTTTCTTCAATCGGTAAACTTTGTCTTCATGTCCCTTTTTAATGTATTCAGGTGGTTGCTCAATATAAACTTCTTCTTCTAGGTAACCATTTAGAAATGTTGACTTCACATCCATTTGATAAATTTTCCATCCTTTTTGTGTTGCAACTGCTGTGAGAAGTATGATGGTCTCGATCCTTGCTACTGGAGCAAATACTTCATCATAGTCTATTACTTGTCTTTGCTTATAGACTTTGACAACTAGCCTCGCTTTGTGCTTCTCGACCTTTCCTTCTTTATTGGTCTTTGTCTTGTAAACCCATTTTACTCCAATTGGGTAATGACCTTCTGGTTGTCTTGTTAGTTCCCATGTATCATTTCTTTCTATTGAAGCAATTTCTTCATCAATTGCATTTCTCCATTTGTCATCTTCAACCGCTTCTTCGTATGTTATTGGATCACTGTTCACAAGTAAGCAGAAAAGTGAACATTATTTAGTTCATAATCGTTGTACCTTTCTGGCATTCTTCTCTCTCTTGTGGATCTTTGAAGTTCTGTGGGAGGTGCTTCAGGATCTTTTATTATGTTGTTGGCATTGTTGCTGCTGCTGCTTGAGGACGATGGTACATTTTGTTGAGGACCTTGATCATCAGCTTGTTCATCTTGATTGATAAGATCATCATCTTTAAAAAATAGTCCTTCAACTTTCTTTTCCTCTTTGCTCCATCTCCAATAGTCTGCTTCATCGAACTTGACATCTCTTGAAATTATTATCTTCTTTGTAAGAGGATTATATAATCTGTAAGCTTTGCTCCTTTCATCATAGCCAATGAAAATACATTTTTCTCCTTTGTCATCAAGCTTCTTTTTGGTCTGTTCAGGAACGTGGGCATATGCGATGCATCCAAAAAACTTGAGGTGTCCAACTCCTGGTTTCTGTCCATTCCATCCTTCGTTTGGCGTCATATACTTCACGCTTTTTGTTGGACATCTGTTCAATATGTAAACTGCACATCGAACTGCTTCAGCCCAGAAATTTCTCGGTAGTTGCTTGCCTTTTATCATGCTTCTTGCCATGTCCAGGATTGTGCGGTTCTTTCTTTCTGCAACTCCATTTTGTTGTGGCGTGTATCTGGCTGTCAGCTGATGGATGATGACATGCTCTTTGTAGAATTATTCAAATAACTTTGATGTATATTCGCCTCCTCTATCTTATCTGAGTATCTTCAAATATTGACCGCTTTGTTTTTCCGCCATTTCTTTGAATTCTTTCAATTTTTCCAGCGCTTATGACTTTTCTTTCAAGATGTAAATCCAATATTTCCTACTAAAATCATCAATAAAAGTTATGTAGTACCTGTTACCGCCAAGCGATGGTATGTCAAAAGGATCGGCTATATCTGTGTGTACTATCTCCAGCGGGTCTTTGGGCACGCCAGGATCTACCAACTTCAAAGCTTTGTCTATGTTGTTTTCCTTTGATGCAAGCCTCACATAATTGATTTGGAGGGTTGATCTCTGGTAGTCCTTTCACCATGCTCGTTTTTTATAACAGTTTCAAACCAGAAAATCCAAGATGTCCATATCTTAGATGTCACAGCCATGAATCATCTTTGATCACGGTCTTCATGCACTTGACTTCTCCCGACTCGATATCAATTGTAAAGAGACGATTTCGAGTCATAGCAGCTTGGGCTATCAATTCTCCTTCTTTATTTTTGATGGCAAGCGAGCGATTCTTCATCTGCACTTCATATCCTTTTTCCAGGAGTTGACCAAGACTGATGATATTGCTTTTCAAAGCAGGTATATAATAAACATCTGAAATGTATTTCTTTTCTCCATTTCTCTGAGTAATCATGACTTCGCCTTTTCCTTTTATTTCTGCTTGTGAGTCATCTCCGAACGTTACTCGCCCATGAACTGTTTCATCTAATTTCACAAACAGTTCCCTTTGACCACACATATGGTTGCTGGCACAATTATCAAGATACCAAATATTTTTCTTGAATTTCTCATTTCCTTTATAAGTGAGGAATACATGAGATTTTTCAATTTTCCTTCTTCAGCTGCTGCTACATTATTTCTTTCTTCTTGTTTAGGAGCAGATCTACACTCATAACTATAATGACCATACTTATTGTAATTATAACATTGTACCTGGGATTTATTTTCTTGTTGATATCTGCCCCTACCTCTGCCTCGAAATCCTCGTCCACGACCTGATGTTGAATTGTTTCCACTTATTTGATTGGTGTCATATCGACCACCACGTCCACGAGTTCCTCGTCCTCCTCTGTATCTTCCATGATAACCACCACGATTTCCCCCGACCTCGTGTGTAGCTGCTGCTAGCTTCTCCTTCGTTGACATTCATTTTGCTTTGTAGAGCTTGCTCCAAATTTTCTGAATCTTCATTTTGTTTTATTTTTCTGCTCAGGCTAGAAGTGAACCCACAAGCTCATCAATCGAAATTTGGGATAAATCTTTCGATTCTTCGATTGCCACCACCACGTAATCAAATTTTCTTGTCAATGACCGCAAAAGTTTTTCCATCACTCTAACATCGTCGAGTGATTCGCCATTTCTTTTCATTTCATTTACGACTGCTTTCACACGGCTAATATAATCATCGATGTTTTCTGTATTTTTCATTTTTAACATCTCAAACTTAGCTCGGAGAGTTTGTAAGCGTACCTTTTTTGCTTTTTCGGCACCTTGTAGATATTTTTGCAAAATCTCCCATGCTTGTTTTGCGGTCTTCGCATCAGAAATTTTTTCAAAGGTAGATTCGTCTACTCCTTGAAAAATAAAGAATAATGCTCTTTTATCTTTTCTCCGGGATTCCTTCAATACTTTTTTTTCTTCATTGGCCAGGGTTGCTTCAGCTGCTGCATTTTCAGGCTCGGTGTAACCATCCTCGATGATATCCCAACAATCTTGGGAGCCTAGTAACGCCTTCATTTGAATGCTCCAATTGCCGTAATTCATCTTTGTCAATCTCGGGATTTGTGATTGAATCATGTTTGCCATCTTCTCCACAACGTTGAACTCGAACCAAGCTCTGAGGCCACTTGTTGGAAGCGTAGATGGGCTCTCGGTAATTTATAACACTCAAGCTTTTATTGATACGAAAGAAAATATTTTACAATGACACTACCTCAATATTATAATACTAGCTTCTGCTAGTTCACAAAATACTTATAGTTTTGCTAAGCTTTTCTTACAATTCTCTCTAATTTTTCTCTCTCTTTTTCTCTCTACTCACACTCGTTACTTTTTCCTCACTTGTATATTACATTGCTAATCTCATAAGTTATATTTATAGTACACATAAACCGACTTGTTTGCTAGATATTTTGCTACACCAATAATTGCCTAAGCTTCCTTGACATAATAGAATTTGTCATTTGCTTGCCAAGTGTTTGGAGCCACCTTGATTAATTTTGGAGCTTGTCTTGACTTTTATACGTGTTGCTTTTGCTACCATATTTCTTGATTAATAAACATGCTAGAAGACTCTTTTCTAGAATGTTGTTGCCACGTTTTTCATATTACTCAATAATTGAGTTTGATATCCAACAGACTCCACACAATCCTGTCACGAACATCTCCCTAGAATGAGCTCAAAACCCTCCAAAGACAAGAACACCCATGCTTGGAAATTGAAACCGAAGAAACATCTGTCTCATTCCGAAGAACACAGTGGATTCGAACCCAATTTTCATGAGAAGTGCCTCATGCCGAGTCCCCTTGTTTAACAGTAGTACATACTTATCCTAGCCTATTCACTCTCTTCTTCTAGTCGGTACCCCCCTAACAAAACCTCTTATTAACTAAATATTGGTATGTCTCATGGATTACTCGCTTGTGCAACAACGACATAGCCAAATATCTATCAAGATCGTTAACAGGAGTATATTGGAATCCACTGCTTATATCGATCCTAGTAAATTCAACAACCTTCATAGAAAAATAAATATTAGTCTTAGGTAGACTAACCTTATGACCAGATGCCACACAAAAAACATCAAGGACTTTCTGTATCACATCCAGTTGATTCAACGAAGCCTCACTAAATAAAGCAAGGTCATCTACAAAAAACAAATGGGAGAGGAGGGGACTACCCCATGACAATCGGATTAAAATCCAAAGCTTCGAATCCACTGCACATTGAATTGCTTGCGTCAGCCTCTCCATGCACAAGTAGATAGGCTTAAAAGACTTTGTAAAATAATCACATTATCAGTAATTAGGAGACCCGACACAAAACTGGTTTGCCCTTCAAAAATATAAGTGGGGAGGTATGGTTTTAACCTGTTTACCATTTAAAAAATTATATATATATATATTAAAAAAGGCCCAAAGTTTTCAAAAATCTTGAAAAGGCTCCCTAAAACTTTGAAAACACTAAATCTAGTCCCTACACCCATACCCACCTCCGCCCACTGTCGCCATTTTCGTTGATTGGACTTCCACCTGACCGCGCCTATGATATTAAATCGCAACAAAATCTACTCCAGCGAACGCGGCTAAACGACGGTCATCGTGAAGACCACGAAGACTCCACAACATCCACAGCGACGTCCGACTACGAAAATGGCAAGGAAGGTGTCGGAGGATGTGGTCGTGGCCGAAAATGGAGGTGGAGTTAGGGTTAGGATTTAGGGATTTTAGAGATTTTTTGTAATTTTAGAAAACATAGGGTTTTTTAATATAATATTTTATTTATTTATTTTAAAAGTATTTCAAAATTATCTGAGCATGACACATGTCTATTAACGAAGGAAATTAATGTCGTTTATAGCATAAGCACTTAAAGTGATAACGTTTATAACGTTAGGCACCGAAATCATTAAAAAATAATTTAGACACCTATTCGTGAAAAGCATTATAGTTTGAATACTTATTTTATATTAAGCCATAGATTTTTCCAGTGAAAAAAATGTAACAAGCGGTTAGGGTTTCTTTGATTATTTTCTCTTTTAAAAACATACAAAGAATCTCCATATCTATCATAAAAAAATCGTCTCGTATAGCACACGTGTGAGAATAAATCAAAACCGGTTGACATAAATACCAGTTAATATTGCATTTGACGCGTGAGGACTGTAGCTTGCATGTTCAACTTCTTCTACGGTTCAAGTTTGTATCACCGTCCATCAAAGGGAGCTGTTTGTAGATGAAACTAAAGAACTTCTAGAGTCCATGAATGAGCCCAAATTAACATAACAATTGGCCCGGTTAATTAAAACCCGGTTAAATCCGATCCGACCCATTTTAATATCCACGTGGCCACGTTTGGTTGGGCAATTAAATCTGTAAAATAAAATAAATCCCACCCCAATAGTTCCGTCCAGAACTATTCCGCTTTTTCAGCATTCGTGCTTTTTTTTCTCTTTTTTGCGTTTTTGATGGCCACAGTCACTGCCACCGTCGACCACCGCAACCACCTCCATCTCGAATCCATCCCCGTCGTTGACCTCCGTCTCCTCTCCCAACCCGAACTCCTTTCCCTATCTTTATGCTCCTCTTCTCCTTCCCTTTCCAATGCCGAAACCGAACTGTTCACTCCCAAAATTGACCGCTCCGTTTTCAACGAGTCCGCCGGTAGTCGGAAACAGACTTTCTTCCGTCTCCGATTCGGCGGTTCCCGCAGCCACCTACACGACCAACATTCCTCACCTTCGTCTGAACCCTTCGCTTCTCCTCTAAACCTAAACCCTGGATCTCTTGACGAAGAAAGCTCTAACGCCCTCTCTCTGCTTAAATCACTTTTCAATATCGATGATTCGATGCCTGCTAACCCCGAAATCGATGAACCGTACGACGATAAGGATCTTGTGCCGGTTCAAATCGAATATCCGAACGGGAACTCGAGTTTGCAGAATATTCCAGTCGACATTGTTAGTTGTAGTGTAGGAAAAAGGAAGCGAGGGAGACCGAGGAAGGACGGGAAAGATAATTGGCTGATCGAGAGCGAGCGTTTACCAGTAGAGGAATGTAAAGAAACGGAAACCTTATATAAGCCAAATGAAACACCTGATGCGGTTAACAGTAGCAGTTGTAACGGAGGGAAGAGGAGGAGAGGGAGGCCACGAAAGGAGGAGAGTCAAGGTAGAATGATTGGAAATGAGCAAAAGAAATTTGAGAGCGAAATTGAGAGTGCAGCGTTGGGGAATGTGGAGCAGATTCTAGGAATTGAAGAAGAGTTGAGGAGGAGGACTGAGGGGATTGTGACAGAGGCGCAACTTTTTGAGTTTATGGGAGGTTTAGAAGGGGAATGGTTGACTAAAAACCATAAGAAGAGGATTGTTGACGCCGCTGGGTTTGGGAATGTTCTTCCACAAGGGTGGAAGCTTTCGCTCTTTGTGAAGAGGAGAGGCAACCTTTTTTGGTTAGCATGTAGCCGATACATAAGGTTTTCCATTGCATTTTTTTCATTAAACTTTACCTTAAAATTCTTGTTAATGATAATCTGCATATTTTATCGACAATATTTACTTTGTGCGAAATATAAAATACACATAGTTTCTTGTTACTGGGAGCCTTTTTATTTAGTTGAATTTCCTTTCTCATTTTTCCCCTGTTGTAGAGAATGATCTAGAGTCTCTGCTTTGAAATGTCATTGTTTTATCAATTTTCAGTGCTAATTTTATGTGATTTTTAATATAATGTTCTTGAATATTATCTATAAACTTTGAATGCTATATTTTTCCCTTGTTTGGTTTAGTCCTCAGATTAGCTGTTGCATGCATGATACCAAGTAAGAGAGATTTAGAGCACTTATAAAAGAAAAGGAACTAGATAACAATCGGATTTGAAAATTTTGTTTCTTATGATTTTCAGTTTTCAGTTCCTTTTTTGCTAGCTGTGTTGGTCATGTCATTTTTATCCCCTCTTCCCTAATACGGTACCTTCCAGCCCTAACGGGCAACAGTTTGTATCCTGCAAAGAGGTTTCTTCATACTTGCTCTCTTTTGGCGGACTTAAAGATTCAAGCCTGGAAACTTCGAATATCGTTGACAGTGGCATTGATTTTGGTGTCAAACCCTCATCTGGAAATGTAAGTTTCTTATTGTGCTAGTGATTATCATTCACACTTCATCCCCGCATGATTATGCAGTTGATGATGAGAATTCTAAATGTTCTCTACAGTTGACAAATACAAATAAATCTTCTGAATTCGAAAAGCAAGCTCCCTTACAAAGAATGGATAGTCCTAGGGAAGTCCAGAGAGTTGAAATAATAAAATGCCACAAATGCACCATGACTTTTAATTTGCAAGACGATTTTATATGCCACCTGCTATCATCTCACAAAGGATCAGCAATGAGTTCTGGGCATGGTACCCCAACTATTGAGGAGGTAAAAAACAAAAGTGAAAAATATGAGTGCCAGTTTTGTCATGAACTATTTGAAGAAAGTAATTGCTACAGTAGCCATATTGGGATTCACATAGAAAACAATACAAAGAAAGTTGAAGGTTTTGTTGGAGAGCAAAACATTGTGCAGCCAATAAACTCTTCTGGCAACAATGAAATGGGACCTGGTTTTCACTGCAGTGAATCTAATGAAAATCCTCTGGTTCAGACGTTTACTGATAACAATAATGAATGCAATTTATTGTCCCGTGATGAACAGGATAAGGTTAACAGGAAAGAGAAAGTGTTAGCTGAGAAAAACTGTGATAAACAAGGTAAATTCTATTCCGCAATTGGTAATAAAGGAGACGTCAATGATACTGCTGCAGCTGCTGATCTTAATGTTTGTTTGGGTTCTGAAAATGTCTTGTTTACTGCTGATAAACAAGGGATTTCCCAACCTTCACGTAAAACAGATGTTGGATTTTCCCTTCCAGTAGATGAGAAGAAGAGAGTGTTTGCTTCAAATACCAGTTTCCTTGCTCCAAATGCCAAGGGAAATATCATTACTGATATGAATATTGAGGATAGACATTTTCCTAGCTTTTTGAAAGGAATGGAAGCTGATTTGAAGGATAAAGCTACAAGGGATGAACGAAAAGCTGGCCGTGCTGATACTAGCACAGGGCTGGATAATGTAAGAGCTGATGCTAAGCATGAAAATTACAGTGAAGGTTATTCACTCATTCCTACCGGAAACAAACAAGGAGTTAATCTCGTAGATCATTTGAAAGGGGCTTCTGTTACAATTGATTCTGCACATGAAAGAGGTTCTGGGTGTTTAACTTCGTCTAAAGATGATCAAACACGTGTCGTCAACAATAATTCGATTCTTGTCTCTGGCACAGTAGTTGATCCCAAGTCCATTATGGTCAATGAGTCTGCAAATATTGATCCTACTGTTTGTTTTCAAAGCCATTTCCCTTTGAAGAAACACTCACACGAGAAAAGTGAAACTGTCTTGCTTACATCACATGGAAGGGATCAAGTTTTTCCTTCTGACAATAATGCATTTAAGGTCTTTAACAGGACGGTAGAGATGTCTGAACTTGAAAAAGCCCAAAATTCTAGAGGATTAATTCAAGGTGTGAACAGGCATGGCAGTGGTGTGGCTGCTAACATCATGGCTAGTGTCGAGCATGAAAAGACTAAAGATCGTCAGTTTGGTCCATCCTCATATAAGAAACATATACCAGCACACCAGAGTATAAACAGGGTAAAGGGCCTGAGAGCATTCTCTATCAACAATATGCTAATCAGCAAAACAGTAACTATGAAAATAGTATGAACAAAGCATCTTTCTTTACGATAGAGGATCCCAAACACAAAGTGGTAAGCTCCTTTGCTGGAAGTGCTTATACTAGACCAGGCACATTTTCTTCGACAGGAACTGTGCATGAAAGTTGTCCCCCTCAGTTTTCTGGAAACAGGGATAAAATTGCTGGTAAAAATAATGTACCTGGTATTAGAGGTGGTGTTGTTCATGAACCAAAGCAAAATAAAGTTGCTTTTGGGAATTTCTTCGGTCTATCCAGTAGCGAACAAACACATGTGGCAAATAATGTAAACATTGTTCATTCAGGCACAGCTCATAATGGGTCTAGGTTACAGGATTTTGAAAATGCAAGGAATAATGAAATAATGATTGGTTATTCTAATCATGCCCGACCTATTGAGGATTCCATGACTGGGCTCACATGGAAAAGTAATGAAGGAAATGTTCTGCTGAGTGGTTTGGCTGATACGTCATCTCAGTTGTTGCCATCATCCAGTTATTACCCTACATTTGACTGGATGTCACATAAGGTACAGAATTCAGATATGATTTCTCATTCTCTCCCATAAGTTGTGATATTATGCAAGAAAAAAATCATGAAACTGTTATTTTTCTCAGAAAAACAGTATGATATATGTTTCCAGTGATGTATGTTATGTTTAGTTACTAGTTGTTTTCAAGATGTGGATCTTGATTTTTAAGTTTTTATCTTAATAGAAGTAAAGATCAAAACCAATCGCAGCTGTTCATTGCGGTAGAAAGCGAATAAATAAATTATTTTTTCCCACTTAGTTCTGCTTTTTAATAAACAAATTACTGTTGGTTTGTATAAAGAAATTTGACAGTACAATTTTCTTGTAATTGATAGGGTGAAAGTGAAATGTTCGATATTAGTGGAAAGTGCAGCAGTATATCGGGTTTTGACGGGCTGCAATCAGATAGCATAGAACACATGGAATATAATTTTCTGACTGCTCAACCAAGTTCTTGTTCAGGAAATTCCAAGGTATCATTATATGATTAAGAGGCAATGCTGAAAGTAAATAAACACATAAAATAAATTAGTGGTTGTTTCCTTAATGAAATTTGACTGTAAACTTTTGTTGTAATGGACAGGGTGGAAGTGAAATGTTCAACATTAGTGGGAAGGGCAGTAATGAATCAGGTTTTGGAGGGATGCGATCTGATAACTTAGAACATATGGAATATAGTTTTATGACTGCTCAACCGAGATCTCGTTCAGTAAACTCTAAGGTACCATCATACGATTCAGAGATGGCATTAAAGTTTGATTCCTCTGTTTGGCTTGGAAAGGATGCTTTGCCATTGTTGCCTAAACTAGCTGGTAGACATCAGGTTATCACGTGTTCTTGCTGTGGAAATGATCTTTATAATGAGGCTGTTGACATCGAGGCACAAAGAAGCTCAATGGTTATGTGTGCCAACTGTCGGGCTAGGTTCTCTAGGAACCATGGTTTTATGTAGAATAGCATGTTTACAAGCATACCAGTATGTGTGATTATCAAGGTCTATGATACAAGGTAATTTCCACATCACACGGAACTATTATTTGCGTGATATAAGCCAAGTTTTCATGATTGGACAGATTGATTGATGTATGTACTATTCTCTAAAGGAAATTACAACTGCTAGAACCATTTTCATAGTTTCCAACTCAAGGTGATATAGTTCAAGTTGATTGTGGCTAATTATTATCACACAACATGATCAATGGAAACGATGCCATCACCTACATACATTAGCTTAATTTTTTTTGTCCCTTTTATCCTTTGCATGTTATTCTATGGAATACACTACTAATAATATGCCTCTCCTGTAAGGGTTTGCTTGGCATGAAGAATGGAAAGAAGTGACGGAAAATTTGTTAATCAAATGGTTAATATTGATAACCACATTCTTACTTTGCATTGCTTAGCCATTAGATTAAAAAAATTTATCGCCACTCCTTTCCATCCTTCGTACCAAGCGCAGCCTAAGTGTTGTAAGGAATAAACCTTGCTAGAGTTTTCAGCATCCTTCAGTGGGATTCAATCTAGTTGATTCCCTTCAAGGGTGTTTTAAAGCTTGGGCTCTGTGTTATAGTGCAATATATAATATAATATTACATTGTAACATACCCTAACTTGATTCCAACTGCCGTGCCAAAAAATTTTAGGGTGGTACTCCTGTATGAATTTTGGAAACTTCTAGATCTGACATCATGTATTTGCTTATAATGTGCTGGGCCCTTTCGTTTCAAATGATGTGTTTTGATGTTCTAGTTACTCCACTCATCTTTCAACTTGCAAAAATAACTTGAAATAGTTGGAGTTACTCGGAAAAAGTGCATATATGTTTATTCAAAAATAAGTCTACCGGCAATCTTACACTGATGGGGTGAAATTTATCTTTTTATTAATACACGTGTGTTCTGAAATTTGGGCCTTTTATATTTGCATGTCATTCTATACGCTCATCTCTGTCATTTTAGGAGAGCATGGAAAATGAAATGAATGGGAGCCTCTTTTTATTGCTTGCTTATTTCCATTGGCATTTGTTGATATTTTTTTTCTTCCCTCTCAACCTTGATGCTTCTAAACCCTATAGACAATGATTGTTAAAGATAGTAGTTAGATTTAGGTGCACTAACAACTTCTAAACTTTTGCAGACAGCATCGAAACAAATTTGAAGGTTGTTCCAGTCTGTTGGTTGATAAAATTATTGTCCTCCCAAATTGCACAAGGCAGAGTTTGCAGTTCTGGTATGACTTGTTTTGCCTTTCACTGTTGGTGCTTTTCCCTTGGTCCAAATCATCTAGCTCATCAGTTGTGTTGACATTTGATTCTCAAGGATATTGTGTGGTTCCCCTTATTTCCAGCACAAGTAAGAAGTGAGAAAAGCATTACGATCTGACTTGGCATAACTGAGACACATAACCTTAGCTTCTGTTGTACTTTTACGCATTTTAAATGTTTTGTGTAGCAATTACTTCTTTGCCGATTGAATTGCTTGGGTCTTGCCTCATTTGTATGTATGTCACAACCCCCCAGTCTTTCTTCATCTGTTGGTATGCTATAGTCTGAACTAGGGTCGTAGGTTAGCAATTAGCATTAGAGACCTCAGCACCTCCCCTCTTCCCCTGGATTTGCTTGATGATTCCATGTAGTAGTTAAAATCATTGTGTTGTTGTATTTGATATCAGGTAGCTTTTCAGTTTTCTCTAGATATCAGCATCCTTTTATGACATTTCCTTTTTGTGCATTTGTTTGCACTGATCTTGCCATACCATCTTCATGATAGAACCCCGGAAGTTGGGACTGTAGATGTTTGATATAGGAGCAATTTTAACATTTCGTATGGTGATGTGTACCAATGTTATGGAAATGGAAGCTTTTTTGGAACATAGATTTTAAAGCATTGCTGTAGTTTTTGTTTTTAAGGTTGCCACCACCCTCTAGATTGTGAACTTATGTTAGGGTGTAGATTTTAGAAATTTACGGGTATGAAATTATAAAATTTCAGGGATAATCAATAGAAAATACTTAGAATACAAGAAAAAAATTTAAATTTCTTGGGGGATCACACTGCCAACACGTCTCTCAGTCCATCCTGTTTTTCAGGGAAGATAATAGTGGATTTAGTACAACTGTTACTATTTGCATCTGATCCTTTTTCTATGTTATGTTGGAATTTAGTTTTACTAATTTACCATTTGAAATGTTTTTTTTTTCTTTTCTCATTATTTAATTCTCACTTTACCTTTGCATAATTTTTTTCCTCGGTTATCCTATGTAACGTTTTATTTTAATATCTCAGTTAAGAAAAAGTCTCATGATTTATTTTTTGAAACTCAAGGGTCTTTTCAAATTTATACGATTTATAATAATTTTATATATTCAATTTTGTAAAATATTAAGCATAATTATACATACATACATACATACATAAAATAAAATAAAAATTCTAAAAATTATAGAAATTTTTTAACGTACTAAGTTTTTCTTTAATTTTTAAAGACTTTTATAACAATTTATAATTATAGACCTATAATTTATTTTTATAAAGTTTTTTTTATTCAATTTCAAATAATTTTATTAGTTTTTAAATTCTTTATGATTTTGTATAACATGTGACGTGACATATTCTTATTGGATCATGTGAAATTCTAGGAGAATATCACTTGTGGGTAAGACAGAATAATACTCCTAACGGAATCATATTTTCTGGGACAATTGAACAAAAATTCTATAAGAAACCGTGAGAATTAGACTGAAATATTAGGTAGAAATATCCATTTAATGTCGGTATTCGTGAAATATGTTGATTCTTGGCATTAAAGGTTTTTTTATTTGGCTATGTCCGAATTAGGGGAAAATAGCAGTTTAGTCACCGTTGTTAGGGGAAAAGATCATTTCAATCGCCGATCTATTAAATACCGAACTACGTCAACACTCGATGTATCATTTTCTTGGATATATTAATACCCTCCAATAGGTGGTGATGCATCAAACAAAATAAGATAAATTTTTATTATAAAGGCTAATAATAAAACTCATGACCGTCCTCAGAGCACACCACAAATCCAACAAGGGTTTGAGATTTCAATTAAGTCGAGTTGAGTCAAAAAATTTTGAGTTATTCGAGTTGATGAATCTTATTTTATAACTTGAAGTTGATTTGAATTTTTTTCGAGTTGAATCATATTTTTGAGACTTTGTTTGGATTTTATTATAAATAATTATAATATTATGATATTATTTGATTTCAATTTAAATGGTTTTTTATTACATATATATTTCTTCATATTTTTTCATGTGATATACATATGTTATATAGAGTCGATGGACTCAATTCAAACTTGAAAATCAATGTACTAATTATTAAAAAATTTGAGTTATTATCTGAGTTATTCGAGTTGTAATTTATAACTTGATTTGGACTTGAATTTTTTTTTTGAGCTGAGAAGAGTTTGTGAAATTATAACTCGAAGTTAATTCAAGTTTAGTCAAGTTAAAAAATCAAATTTTCGAGTCGAGTTTTGTTTTCCTTAGTTAATACATTACCATGATTGAGAATAAATAATTTTATGGGTAACTACACCAACGGTCACTAATGTTTGATTAAATTTTTATTTTCTTATTGAAGTTTCAAAAGTAACGAATTAGTCACTAATGTTAGTGATTTGTAATAAAATGGTCACTGAATTGTTATCTTCGTTAAATTGGTGATGTGGAAATGTTAACAAAAAGGTTAATATTCAATTTTACCCTTAAACTACAGTTAAAACATCAAATAAGTCATTGAACAATGATTTTATATAAAATTTATACCAAAATTTTGTAATTTGAAAATAGAAGGGACTATATCCACCCTTATTGGACAAAAACAATAACATATAACTAACATCAACAATTATGAGAGAAAGTGAAGCAAGTTTATGATTGTTTCTCTATCAACAATTGAGTTTACCATAGTTATGGTTGTTATACCTAGAATCGAAATGGATATTACATATAAAATTTCTCCAAATGCGATTGTGCACAAACAATAATACAAAAATAAAGATCAATCAAAGCAATGTAAAGAGTTTAAACTTTTAATATTATTTGGTTCTCTTATGTCTAACTATCTACAACAAGATCTCTTAGTTTTGCTGAAATTAAAGAAACTCGGAAAGCAAATCCACTGTAAATCAACATATTATAATCAATTGTGATATCTAAGCATGATAAAATTATGGTCCCAGGAACTACAAAAAAGAAAATTTTCTCAATTGTAAATAAAGCGGTGTGTGTTTAAATATGGGTATAAGCATATGCAAACTAGAGATCTGGGAGTTCGTTAGATTCAAAGAATGCTTTTCTATATTACTATGGTAGTTGTATTATTTTTCAGGTGGAGAAACAGTGGAGAGATAAATGAGTTGTTTCTATGTCATCCGAAGCTTTTGAGGAAGATAGTTAAAGATGAAATGTAGTTAGGTAACACGAAATCAATAAAACGATAGAAATCAATGATAAATAGGTTGTTTTAGTGTCAGTTTTGCTATAAGGTTCCAATCACTTGCTCTCTGGTCCGGGTGGTCAAATCTGCTTGAGGTATCAACTTCAACACGTGGTTCACATTATCCTTCAGCTTCTTTGGATGGTGACACCTCCATTTTCTTGATTGCAACAACCTTTAGAATACATAAAGAGAACATTTGTATATTTTCTGTTACCCTTTGGTTCATTAATGCCTATTGAAGTATAACTCATTCATGGAGCAAGCAAAACTATTGCTACACAAACATTAGGAAAATTTATGAATACCTCCCTTGATCGTTGTTATTAGCGGACCAAATTCAAAGATTCAAGAAAAAGCTAACCGACCATTTTTTTATCATTCGTCAATAAATATAATTAATTTATGAGAAAATCGCCTCAGTGACCAAAAAAAAGTTATAATATACGATTTTAACCAACTTTTTTTGGATTTGCCAAAATGACCAACAAAATCGCAACGCGAAATAAAAATCGCAACGCGATCCCCAGAATCGCAAATCAGTTTCCAGAATCGCAACGCGATTCTTGAAAATCGCGATGCGATAGTACAAATTCGCATTGCGATTTTCCATAATCGCAACGCGAATATGAAAATCGCAACGCGAACACATAAATCGCAACGCGTATCCGTAAATCGCAACGTGTATCCGTAAATCGCAACGCGTATGGGTAAATCGCAATGCGTATCCGTATATCGCAACGCGTATCCGTAAATCGCAACGCGTATCCGTAAACCGCAACGTGTATCCGTAAATCGCAACGCGTATCCGTAAATCGCAATGCGTATCCGTAAATCGCAACGCGTATCCGTAAATCGCAACGATAATCCGTAAATCGCAACGCGTATCCGTAAATCGCAACGATAATCCGTAAATCGCAACGAGAATCTGTAAATCGCAACGATAATCCGTAAATCGCAACGAGAATCTGTAAATCACAACACTGAAATTTTGGGTATATAACACTGAAATCATAAACTAAATCCCTAAATCGCAACTCATTCCATCTCCATCTATCACTCTCTCCGGCGACATCCGTTCCTATATCCAACGACATCCTTCCCCATCCGGCAACAGGTCTTAGTTTCGCATCTCGTTTGTTTAGTTACAACCATGAAATCATCTAATGTTGATCATGCTTGGATAGATTTGTGTTTTGGAGGGTCATGGGATAATGTTAATAGTGTTTTACAATATATGCCTTTACCCATAAATCTTCAACTAAAATTGTCTTTACAAAAGTTAACTTATGAAACTCTAATGCTACGTGTTTCAAATAAATTGAATTTAGAGCCCCTAAGTGGATTTAGGCTATCTTATCAGAGAAATGGTAAAGTTTATTTGTTAACCGACAATGAAGATGTTGAACGATTCATTGCTTACATTAGTGTTTCACAAGATGATGTTACATTGTATGTTGTTGAACCTAGAAGTAGTATTGTTGGGTCAGTAGCGGGTAGTAATCAACTAAGTTTTTCTCAAAACCCACAACCTTTCTCTAATCCAAATCCCAATCAACTTTCAGCACCAAATTCCGGTTTTCGTATTGACCAGTTAGACGATGATGAGCCAACAGAAAAAATTGTGAGTACTAGTCAGTATTCGAAATTTGGTCTTGGTCAATATCCGGACTTTGATATTGGTCAATACACGGATTTTGATGATGTTTCAGAAGAAGAAACAGACCATGCGTGTAATGATATTGATATTGGTCAATACCCGAATTTTGATGATGAAACAGCCGTTGCCGAAGAATGTAATGTTGATGATAATGAGGAGGAAGTTACGACTGTGAATGAACATGTTGAACATCCATTCTGTAATTCATATAATCCTGAAGAAGAAAAAGAAGAAGAAAAAGTCCCCGAAGAAAAGAAAATGCCACGGGCGTATAACTGGAATATGCCAGAATTACTTCAGATACCGGAAGAAGAGTTGATAAAGAAAGCAGTTGATTGTTACACAAAAGTTATTCGTATCAAGAAAGATGATTGTTTTGATACAAAGGAAGACTTGAAGATAGCTTTATATACGAAATGTGTGGAAGATGGCTATCAACTAAAAGTTAACAAATCAAACAAAGATCGTTTCGAAACAAGGTGTATGATTGACAAAAACTGTACGTGGCGTATGATTGCAAAGAGAATAAAGATTGCAAAATGTTTCAAGTTAGGACTTTTATTGATAAACATACATGTTCAAGAACCCAAGTTTTTCCTCACCATAGACAGGCAAACAAAAAGGTATTGGGTGGTTTTCTGGCTGAGTTAATGTTTTTGAATGGCAGGGTATATCGGGGATATGAAATTATGACTGACATGAATGCTCGGTTCAAGATTAGTATATCATATTCTCAAGCTTGGAGAGCCAAATGTTATGCCTTGGAATTGTTGAGGGGGTCGCCAGAAGCATCGTTTGCCCAACTGCCGGCTTATTGTCACAATTTAAAGCTGAAAAATCCTGGGTCGGTAACTCATATCAAAACAGATAGAGATGGACGCTTTGAGTTGCTGTTTATCGCCATTGGTGCTACGGTTAGTAATCAATATAATTTTGTTGACTCATTTTTGTTAGTTACATGCATTTCACATTTAAATGATTATATTTCTTGTGTATATTATTTTGTAGATTCGTTCGTTTATTACTTGCATGCGCCCAGTTATTATAGTTGACGGAGCACATTTGAAAGGTCGATACCTTGGAGTAAACTTATTAGCAGTAGCCATGGATGCTAACAATGGGATATTGCCAATAGCTTACGGGGTTGGCAAATCTGAAACCTCTGATTCATGGACATGGTTTATGGGGCATCTTAGGGATTGCATAGGTCCTATTAGCAATCTGACAATCATATCCGATAGGGCAAACTCAATTGACAACGCTGTTAGAAGGTGTTTCCCAGATGCTTTTCATGGACTTTGTGGTGTTCATTTGTATAGAAATCTAAAATCAAGGTCTGCTGGTATAAAAAAGCACAAATGGACATACTGGAAGGCTGTAAAAGCTTATCGGGAAGTGGATTTCAATAAGCATATAAATTGTTTAAGACGTGTTTTGCCTCAGTGTGCTCAAACACTAGAAGATGTCGGGTTTGAAAGATGGTCAAGAGTACATCAACTTGGAGCAAGATATGGTTTCATGACGTCTAATAGTGCAGAATCAATCAACGCTCTAAGTCGTCATTCCCGGAAATTACCCATTACTATGTTAATGGAGTTTTTTCGAGCCTCTATTCAACAGTGGTACTACAAGAAAAGAAACCATGCAGGTATTATTTCTTTGAATTCGTAACTTATCATATTTATATTTTACTAAGTATTGTTTATTTAAATTTACAGGAACATTGGAACATCGTGTTACACCATGGACTGAAAAAAAGATAACGAAACGTGTTGTGAAGTCAACGTCATGGAGAGTTGAACCATGTTCAAACACTTTGTTTCAAGTACTGGATAATAACTTAAATGGGCTAGTCGATCTAAATGCAAAGACGTGTAGTTGTATGAAATGGCAAACATCTGGTTATCCGTGTGGCCATGTTATAAAAGTTGCTCTTCATTTAAACCAAGATGATTCAAGCGCATACGCTATGGATTGCTACACTACAGAAGTTTATCGACAGACTTATGCCGAGATTGTCTACCCTATTCCACATCCTTCTGAGTGGGACATACCAGATGACTTACAAACAGTTTTGCCACCAGCCATGGACAGAAGGCTACCTGGCCGACCAAAAGTCACGATCGTATACCGTCTAAGGGTGAAGAGAAGAAGAGATCGACATGTAGTCGGTGCAAGGAAAGTGGTCATACAAGGTTGACATGTGGATCACCAGTGCCATCAAAATCATCTTTTCCTCTACCAAAATATGGATCCTCATCAAAATCCAAAGCTCATATGGTGTGAACTTTGTATTATGTAAACGTTGTTATTCAGTTGTATTATGTAAACGTTTTAACATTTAACATTTTATGTGTATTATGTAAACGTTGCCATCAAAAGCTCATATGCAAACGTTGTATTATGTGGATTTTATGTGTGAACTTTTAACATTTTCAGTTGAATTAATGACTCAGGCCAACCATTTTGACTTAACCAACTCTTGTTATTCAGTTGTTATCACTATTAGGCATGCATTTGACTATCGCAACACGGAAAATACAATTGCAACGCGAAATGAAAATCCCAACATGAAAATCGCAATGCGGAAATGAAAATCGCAACGAGAGAATCGCAATGCGAAATGAAAATCGCAATGCGAAATGAAAATCGCAACGAGAGAATCGCAATGCGAAATGAAAATCGCAATGCGAAATGAAAATCGAACCGACATAATCGCAATGCGAAATTAAAATCGCAATACGAAATGAAAATCGCAATGCGAAATGAAAATCGCAATGCGAAATGAAAATCGCAACGAAAGAATCGCAATGCGAAATGAAAATCGCAATGCGAAATGAAAATCGCAACGAGATAATCGCAATGCGAAATTATAAACGCATTGCGATTTTCATTTCCGCATTGCGATTTTCATTTCGCATTGCGATTCTCTCGTTGCGATTTTCATTTCGCATTGCGATTTTCATTTCGCATTGCGATAGTCATTTTTGCCTTCAACATAATGCAGATTGAAATCAACAAAATCAACCATTACATTTCAATCAATTAAACAAGCACAAATAAGAATTATGTTCGCATCAATTACACAAATCAACTTTTACAAATCATCTTTTACAAATCAATTAAACAATCAAAAAATAAGCAATAATTCTTATTTCCGATCATCTACTATTGAATCAACTTTTACAAATCAATTAAACAATCAAAAACAATCAATTAAACTATTGAATCAACTTTTGCAGCTCGACATCATTTTCACGCAGTTCACTTCTGAGATTAACCTGCAGAAACCAAACATTTGTTCAAACAACACTTTCTACGCAAATTATTGAATTCTAGTTACTTAACCAAACATTTTCATTTATAAGTATATAAACTTACCAATTGTTTATGGACATTTTTATAACGCGGATGCAGGTAGGCAGCGTCTCGTATATATCGATTTAGCCATATAATGCCGAAACCACAAGCCTACTGCAGCTTTATCTCTATCGGTGGGAGGTAGATACTTGATGCTTCCCGTCGTCAAACGCTCCAACGCCAAGCATACGAGAGGACCACAATCTCCTCTGGCTCCGCTCGTTTGTTGTGGCGCGGTCTCGTCTCTAATAACTGTAATATTGAGCTTCTTTGGCTTCTTGTTTCCAGAACGAGTCCAATAATTGATCGCATCCAAGAATTTAGCCAAATGAGAGCTCCATCCCTTAATAACATCTCTTAAATCAGCCAATGATATGTAATTTATCATGCTGTCATACACTATTGTCTTAAGGGATGGGAGCTGAAGCTCGACGAGAATCCAATGTTTACGTTCCAAAACAGGGATAAACACCTGCAATCATAAGTAATAATTCATTCATTTGCGCACTTATTTCATAAAACCTTTAAACTCAATCTAAAATAAATACTAACCTTATCGACCTCCCACCATGCAGGATAAAGTTTAGCTTGTCCATTGCCCAAATCAAATGATTCATCTCGTGCATTCTTCAAGTGAACGGCGTGAAAAGACGTCGGCATTATTGTATATCGTATATTTTTATTTTTCTTAAGTTTTCTTATTATTAGAAGATGTGTCACCCACGCATCGATATGCTGTTTTACAAAAAAAGACATATATTAGTGACTTACATAAATTTAAAAAAAAAATTAATCAAATTGAAATATAAGAAAAATATAAGACTTACCCCCCCATCGAAATAGCCATTGTCTTCGACCCCTAATAATACGCCCCACCAAGGCCGTTCAAGCAACAAAAAGATATCATCGGTGAGCTTGCATATGTCAGTGAAACCCTTGCTCCGCTCATGTAGATAAAAATCAACTGCGGTCTTAGCCCAAAGGGTGTTATCCAAAATTGTGTCCGGTAGTTGTTCCCTCTCCTCTTCAGATACCGGTATGGTACTGGCCGGTAACTCATACGAGAGCCAACTCTCATCCATCATGTCCGGAACCGGTGGGGGTTTCTCAATACTTCGATATATTACCCCATGTGAATCAGACTCTGGAATGGTGGGAGGGACCTCTTCAACGATGACAGTTGCCTCTTGAACGGTGGGAGGGGACTCTCGAGGAATGATATGGGGGGCCTCTTCAACGATAGGAGTGGACTCTTGAGGGATGACAGGCGAGTCGGGCTTCTTCTTGCGGTGTCTTCGCACTATTGGGGTGTACGGAGACTTAATAGCACGTGCACGCTGTCTGATGCGTGAACTCCGTCGTGCAAGCATAACCCGACGTAAAGCATCCACTCTATCGGGCCGCTAAATAATTAAATACAAAAATCAGTAAATAAACAGACATGATCTTTAAACAGTGAAAACAAAGACAAATATGTTTCAAACTTGCATTGTATTCACCCAAGTCATTATTCTATCATAGTTCACAAAATGCATCAGATAACAAAGAAAAATATGTTTCAAACTAATACCCTGAAGTTAGTATTTGTCTTTGTTTTGTCTATTGGTTGAAGTAATGCAATCCATTCAAGTTTCAATTTGCAGAAGAAGAAGAAATAGTTTACTTTCGCAACACGAAACTTAAAATCGCAACGCGAAACCAAAATCGCAACGCGAAATGAAAATCGCAACGACAGAATCGCAATGCGAAATGAAAATCGCAACGAAAGAATCGCAACGCGAAATGAAAATCGCAATGCGATTTTGGTTTCGCGTTGCGATCTTGTCGTTGCGATTTTGGTTTCGCGTTGCGATTCTGTCGTTGCGATTTTCATTTCGCGTTGCGATTTTGGTTTCGCGTTGCGATTTTAAGTTTCGTGTTGCGAAAGTAAACTATTTCTTCTTCTGCAAATTGAAACTTGAATGGATAAATTTACTTTCAACCAAAAGACAAAACAAAGACAAATACTATTTCACAGTGTTAAAGAATACACAGTTTAGCAGAATTGGCAGCAACCGAACAAATTTACTTTCAACCAAAAGACAAAACAAAGACAAATACTATTTCACAGTGTTAAAGAATACACAGTTTAGCAGAATTGGCAGCAACCGAACAAATTTACTTTCAACCAAAAGACAAAACAAAGACAAATACTATTTCACAGTGTTAAAGAATACACAGTTTAGCAGAATTGGCAGCAACCGAACAAATTTACTTTCAACCAAAAGACAAAACAAAGACAAATATATTTCACAGTGTTAAAGAATACACAGTTTAGCAGAATTGGCAGCAACCGAACAAATTTACTTTCAACCAAAAGACAAAACAAAGACAAATACTATTTCACAGTGTTAAAGAATACACAGTTTAGCAGAATTGGCAGCAACCGAACAAATTTACTAAGCAATCTAAGTGAAATGGCTAATCTAAGTGAAATTACGAGTAAATTTATCATTAAGTTAAATATGGAAAATCTTAAACTTACCTCGTTGCGTAGAGTATGAACCTCATTCTGCAACGATACTATCATCTCACGTAGAGCGGCAACCTCACCACGTAAAGTTGACACCTCCACACGCCATGCACCATCGTTATCGCGTAGAGTACCGATCTCCTCACGCAAGGCATTGACCTCATCACGTAACTCCCTTGACTCATCCCGTTGAGGTGGAGGTGGAGAACAGGGAGATAGGAGTCGTGGCATCTTTGCCGGTCGCCTATCATGAGGTGATGGTGGAGAAGAGGCTCGATGATGTGACGGGATAGGTGATGGCTCTCGTTCTAGAGATGTATAGTCGGGTCGATCGGGTGATGGCTCTAGGTGAGGTGATGGCTCTCGAATTGGAGGAAGTGGATGCTGCTCATCATCCGTGCCATCAAAAAAATTCTGACTAGCTTGCCACCAATCAGTGGCAAGCTCTTCCTCCGTGGGTGTCAGTCTTTGTAATGGAATGTTGGCCTCCTAAAATATAAAAACTCAAACAAAGTTAAACGTCTACTATTAATAACTTGTTTATATATTATATGAAAGTATTTGTGTTAACTTACATTATTTATTGTGGCATATGGTATTAAGTCTTCCCAATCCAACAGAGTTTTCCTCTTCCAGGAAATAGCCCTGGGAATATCATTTGACGTTTTTATTGCATATGTACGCATGCTGGGGAAAGCCTCGAATATCCAAATCTACAAACAATATAATAACAAAATTAGTAATTGTTAAATAATTAATTATAATTTTAGAAACATTATATAGAAATTCTTACCTTAAAGGCCCAAACAAAGCCTGACAAAGTGTATTTGGACCCATCGCCCCGCAAACTTTTGCGGTCATCAAAGGCAGACGACAACTTAGTCCAGGTAGCTTTCCATATATACGAACCCACGGAAACAGATTCCATGCATTCAGGTCCTCTACCAATATTATTAGCTCCCGATGAATAGGTTGTCTGGCCTCTCTGCCTAAAAAGCCGGCATACACAAGTAGTAGAAGGCATACTCGGACAACATCGACGTCTTCCATCCGAGTGAAACCAGCTTTCTTATTAAATAATTTCTTCAGGTCGTCGACATGTAGGTTCGGCTTCTCCATTGACTCATCCGGAAAAACCCGGGATAACCATGATGGGCGGGCGATATGACGAGTGTACCGGCCTACATCATCGTGTCCGAATCGTAGACCAGTGATTAAGCAGAACTCCTTCCGCCCAAAGCAAGTATACGCTGGTGGAAAATGAAACCATATCTCTTCCTCACCACGTTGTATACTGTCGGGTAGATTTGATGTCATGGTCTGAAGCCACAAATGGGTCAAATTAGCATCTCCACCCGGATGCTGTACTCTCAGCCATGGCCCGAAGCAGGTTTCCTCAAACAATTGTCTTTGAGCAGGTGAAAGCTTCTTTGCAATTGTAGTGGCCAGGCTGACTTTATTTCTCAAGGTCAATTGAGCCGAAAAAAATTTCTACAAAAACAATAAACATACCAAGTTAGATATACCAAAAACTACACTGTGAAGATATACCAAAAACAATAAACATAAAAAGTAGTAGTTTATTCTTTAAACTAAAATTTGCAACACTGTTTTGTCTTTTGGTTGAAATGAAAATCGCAACGAGAGAATCGCAACGCGAGATGACAATCGCAACGAGAGAATCGTAACGCGAAATGAAATCGCAACGAGAGAATCGCAACGCGAAATGAAAATCGCAATGCGATTTTGGTTTCGCGTTGCGATTTCCATTTCGCGTTGCGATTCTCTCGTTGCGACAGTCATTCTCTCGTTGCGATTTTCATTTATCTCGTTGCGACTCTTCTGCAAATTGAAACTTGAATGGATTGCATTACTTCAACCAAAAGACAGAACAAAGACAAAGACAAATACTAACTTGAAAATCGCAACGAGAGAATAGCAACGCGAAATGAAAATCGCAACGACAGAATCGTAACGCGAAATGAAATCTAAGTGAAATGGTTAATCTATTATTGAAATGACCAGTAAACTTATCATCAGTTTCAATATGAAAAACCTACAATAATGCAAACATTTCAAAATACAAATAATTAAAAAAACTAACCCTCGGAGGTTGATTTTCCATTTCTGAATATTGTGAGGGATTTCTGACCGTGAATGGTTGTGAGGGATTTCGCCGGAGATGGGGACGGAAATCTTCGGAGATGGGGACGGATTTCTTCGCCGTAGAGAGTGAGAGATGGAGATGGGACTGAGTTGTGATTTTAGGTTTTAGGTTATGAGTTGCGATTACGGGATTTTGTCTTAATATTCTTTTTGTAATTTGAAAATAAAATACGCGTAGCGATTATAATGGCGCTTTAAATATCGCGTTGCGATTTACGGATACGCGTTGCGATTTTATGTATTATCGTTGCGATTTACGGATACGCGTTGCGATATACGGATACGCATTGCGATTTACCCATACGCGTTGCGATTTACGGATACACGTTGCGATTTACGGATACGCGTTGCGATTTATGTGTTCGCGTTGCGATTTTCATATTCGCGTTGCGATTTTGGAAAATCGCAATGCGAATTTGTACTATCGCATCGCGATTTTCAAGAATCGCGTTGCGATTTTGGAAACTGATTTGCGATTCTGGAAACTGATTTGCGATTCTGGGGATCGCGTTGCGATTTTTATTTCGCGTTGCGATTTTGTTGGTCATTTTGGCAAATCCAAAAAAAGTTGGTTAAAATCGTATATTATAACTTTTTTTTGGTCACTGAGGCGATTTTCTCTTAATTTTAATACCAATTTAATTTTAAATATATTAATTCTCAATCATATAACATAATACTCAAGTTAATCCAGTGGTTATACGTTGGGTACCATATCATATGAAAGGTTTCGGGTTTGATTCTCAAACCTTTTCATAATCATCAGGGTTTAACAGTAAAGTAACCGAGAAATTTTTTTGTGGTGAATAAAATGGAAGCTTTTCGATTTGGATCGTTGAAGTATAACGACTGTAAAAGTTAGACGACCATTAGTATAGTTTATCTTAAATTCTACTGATTGATCGATTATTTTATAATCCATGACCAAAAGTACGCTTTTTGTTAACTCTTTCATACTCCGATCCTTCCAAATTAAAATACCCAAAATATCTGTGTTTATATATACAGTGCAACGGCTTTTCCTCCATTTTTTCCCGATTGAAGAATATCTGGAATTCCTTTATAGGGTTTTATATATAATTTGCCAGCCTTTTTTTTAAAAAAAGAAAAAAGAAAAGATCGTGTCAATCGGCAAATAATTGTCGGTGGTTGATGGGTACATGGCGAAGGAGGCTGCTAATTTTGGTTTTCTGGTGGAGGCTAACGTCCGCCGTCTTCGTTCCCTTCAGGGTTCCGTTGTGTCCCAAGGCCTCCGTTCCCGACGCGATCTTTGACTTCCGAGACTCCTATTGTCCAATTACCTCTGCACGTACTGAATCTATCGAGTTCGTTGGTGTTACCGAGGTACCTTCGCATTCTGTCTTTCATTTCCTTCCTTTTTTCCCCTTTTAATTTTTATTCATTTTATCCCTTTCTTTTGAATTATCTCTCTTTTTCCGCCTGATTTGAGGTTTTGGAAATCATAAGTTAGAAGCTTTTTTATAAGCTGATAAGGAGTAATTTTCCAAAAAAGAAGGAATGTATTTAGGGTTTTCCATTTTGGTTGCTTTAGAAAGGTTGGAGCATGATTTCTCAAGATTAGGGAAAATACGCTAATTATCACGTATGGGCTGAGAAATATATGATCACACACACAAATATCATCCAGTTTTGCATTTTTTTTCATGAATTTGCTGGATTAGTTCTCAAGAATCTTACGATTGATCTTGATGGAATTGGAGATATCTTAAATTTATTTATTTCTATTAGTTCATTGCATTGGGTCTGAAGGAACTAACATTATTTAAACAAATTCATATTCGAAGTTGACTTGAATTATGATTGTACTTCTTTTCTGCGCGATTTAATTACATTTTTTCTTTGATACGGTTAAGGGGGATGAGGTTTCATTGCAAAAGGCGCTTAACATGGTTTACAAGAACAGTCATCAATATGTAGCAGTGCTTTTCTATGCATCTTGGTGCCCCTTTTCAAGTTCTTTTAGACCAAGCTTCAATATCCTTTCTTCTTCTATCCTTCTATTCCTCATTTTGCCATAGATGAAGCAGCTGTCAGGCCAAGGTTTGCGAATGAATATCTGTAATTTGGTAAATCCATGCTATGAGTAATTGAGTATGTATATCTTGCTAAACTGAATTGTGGATTTTGATTTCTTCAGCATACTCTCAAAGTATGGAGTTCACGGGTTTCCTACTTTTTTCCTTTTAAATTCTACAATGCGTGCTTGTTATCGTGGAAACCGGTCTTTGGAATCTCTCAGTGCATTCTATGGTGATGTCACTGGTAAGGCCTTTGCTCTGCAACTTTTGGATTTTTGTGATATCTATGTTTCATTGAGTTGATATATTTAGTGTTTTTAAAGTGGAGATATTCATATGTTTTGACTAATAGCATACTTTTATGTAGTTTTTATTTTAATTTTTGGGTTAAAAATGCTTTATGGTTCTAGTTTGTGCGTCCTGTGATTAACCAGTCTCTCTGGTGCTCAATTGATAATTCTCTTTTTTTGTGTTTAGTGCGTAAGATTATGGATTCAGTAGGATAAGAGTGATATGGTAGTCTTGAGTAATAAATGTCCTCATTTTGTCTTTGTTTCGGCTTACGTAAAGACAAATGTGCCATAGCATCCCACTCATAATCCAATCCAAATTATTGCAATCCTGCTTTTTATCATAAGATCGCATAATCCATCATGGATAAGATGGTGCAAAATGAGATAAAATTAACTGAAGGGGAATCTTGTAGTGTCTTATTAGATATACTTATCTATGATCCTGCTCTCCATAGTAAATACTTCCTTAAGGAGTTTTTTGTCTCTTAATTTTTCCTCCTTTGGGTGGGCTTTAATGATTTATAGTTTCTTACCTCCTTTCATGTCCCATTCAAAATTTCTCCCATCAAGGAATGTAATTTCTGATTCATTTATTTCCAAGATGGGGAGTTTGATTGAAAACAAAGTTTGATGGGGTTTAATAATATTCTACATCGGGGGCTATGTATATCATGCCTAACCTATTTGCTTTGCCATTAATCTTAGCTGGTATTTTTCCCTTTTGTTTTTTTCCTATTTCCCCTGTTTAATATTCTAATGAATATGTTATATTGTTCTAGGCATTAAGAACTGTCTGGATAAAATATCATTGGACAGAATCAGTCACTTGTCGAATCATGAGAAGCATAATAGCACTGAGCAGGAAAGCTGCCCATTCCCATGGGCAAGATCTCCAGAGAATTTACTTCGACAAGAGACATATTTGGCTATAGCCACCACTTTTGTGCTTTTAAGATTGCTTTACCTATTATATCCAACTATGCTTGTAATTGCACAGTTAATTTGGACACTGTTGATCCGAAATGTGAAATTGGGGGCATTGTTGGAACATCCTCTAGCATATCTGAAACGGGCGATTCAACTGTTTAATTCCCTGAAGGAACCTTGCAAGAGAAGCAATTTACAAGGAGCAGTGAATGCTAGAGCATGGGTCTCTAAATCCTTTGCAGCCGTCTCAATCGGTGATGCCAACACAAGCCGTGCTGTGCCAATAACCGGATATCACTAAGGTTGGTGTGGGATGTAGCTATATTTGTTTCCTATGGAATGTTTGGCCACAATCTCTGGGAAGCAGGGAGCCCATTTGTTTCATGAGTTCTCAATACACTAGCTTTGGTGTTACTTTGAATTATGCTATGTTATATTAACCCTGTACTAGTTATTTATAATTGTTGATATGATCTAGAATACATGATGTTTACACATAAAGCGGCACTTCAACTTGTAAATAAGCTACTGCCGATAACCGCAAACCTGTCATCTGGCTTAAGCCCTTTTTGGCTTCGTCAAAGCATGTTTGCAACTTTTTGTTAAATACTAGTGGACCTAAATTCCATGTTCTATATTATTATTTGGAGCTGCAAAGACTAGTTATTTTCACTTGCACCTTTCTGACTGTCTCACTTTAGGGTTCGATGTTGGGTGGTTGTTTAACTTGTTTGAGACTTGCAATTGACCTTTCCGATGGTGAAAATCTCTTGGGTTTTGCTTAGGTGAAATGAAAATAAATTTTGAATATGTTCTACAAGAAAAAGTGAAAGAAAAGGATAGATTATTTTTGTCTTCATTACTGCGAAACCTGTAAATATCCCGTCTAATTGGGTGTGAAGTGGGAGGTTCCGTGGAACCCGCCCCACTGACAATCCCTGTGTACGTGTGCGCGTACATATCAGAATGTTACCACCCATAACCATAATGGGCCACCCATTAACCTCTTTGTTCAGTTGTATACACAAAATGTCTAAAACCAAAATGAACCAGAATTTCCTGTTTGAACTGTTGCCTTAAACCAAGCTTGGCGCCTACCAAAAAAAAAAATCCAATGAGGAACTTAACTTCATTCACTAATGAATCAGCCATGGAGCAAGAAGTCGAACATCCACCTCTATTTACTCGGTAAGAGCTAGCACCAAGCTGTTACGAGATATCCACCGTGGTGTCATCTTTCTTCACAATCTACCAACATAAGACATCCCTATAGGTCAGTACCATCAATAACGATATCATAGGCATCGATATTAAATGAATATGAAAATGTATTATAGAAAGTTCATTGTCCTAGAATACAATATTCCAAAGCATCAATATTCCAAAGCATCAATAACAAATATCCACGATAGCAAAGGGCCAGCATAATACAGTCTTTTTGGAACTGGCATGTATCTGTACTCTTGTACGTATAGCTAGCTGCATTTTCCCTAAAAGTTACCCTGTAAAAAATGAAGGTCCACAAAAATGAAAGCAAAACCAGAATCTATAGTTTCAAATCTGTATCTGCAACAGTTTTATGAATGTAATATACATTCCATGGTTGTACATGAGCACGAATTATTGATGATAAGGAAAGTCTTTTTGCGGCTGTATTGTGCAACAGAAAAGTACTGTCTCCAAGCAAAATAGTTTTACGCTATAGGACATTAAAGCAACAACATTATAACATTGATTATATCATGTATTTCTAATGAACACCTACAAAACACACAACTAAAATTACCGATGGAAAGGAAAAGCTTCATCACTAGTTGCATTCATGGAACTTGCTCGAATCAAATTTACATGAAAAAATATAAGTTATCAGAGAGAAAATGCAGTGCATGATCATGAAGACACCAGGCAACGTAAATGCATTTAAAAATAACTTGAAATGCTTGAGTAAAATATCAGCCATAAAGACCAGACAGAGCATATGTTATCAATACCTGTGTTATGTATTGCTTAATTCTCTCAGTTACGGTGCCCTCCATTGCTCTCTCGGCAAGCTCATAAAACATAGTAGTACCTTCAGGGCCACTGACCTTGTCTTTCTGCAGATATCTACAAGAAGAATACAGGAATAGCCATTAAGAAACTGTCCAAGTCAACTGGTTGTTGAAAGTAAACAGCATTATGAACAACGAACTATCGAGTAGGCCCTAACCTTTGCTGGACAAGCATGTCCAATGACTGCTTCACATTTCCAAGTATTGGGTGGTTTCCATCGGTTCCATGCAATCCCATCCTCTTCAAATGATGCCAAAGGTTCTCTGCACAAGTGGATTAGTTCACGTGCAGGAAAAAATAAAATCATATTCAATCCATAATTCATCAAGAAAACACTATTAATCATGTGATAAGTTGATAATTAACTTTCAGCCAGATAAATTCACTCGAATGAGAGTAATACCGGACAGCCTAGAGCCTACCAAGCATATGATCTATAAATATACAAGACAAAGAAAAAGCAGATTCACCCAAGAACACAGAAAGCTTGGCCTCAAAAGTTCATACCCAAAATTTTAAAGCTCATATATTGATCAATAAAGTGTACCTTCCGCAATTTTGCCTCCCGCAAGCTGCACGATACTGATCACTACAAAAGTAAAGCCAGTCATATGAGACGTATTCACATCCTCAACATATTTCTTACACATCAGCAGGTAACTGACTTATGATAACATATGATTTGGCATCAATTCCACCTTGAAAACAACAAACATCATCGAAATTAAAGTTAGAGAAAAAATTTATACGAATCCAGAGAATTTCAAACAAAGGGTGGCAATACGTTGTTACTTTGTTGAGATAACCGGGACTGGTTTGTGGAAGAAGGGCGAGATCTTTGAAGTTCCCTCAATTCGTAACCAAAGATGGAGGAGAGTTTCTCTTTAGCCTGGTTGATGATATAAGCAGGAAGTGAACGATGACGATAGTTTTTAGTGACTAATTGAGAGAGCTCTTCCCTTTTAATTGGACATCCTGAGTTCTGATGCGTTTTAAACAGTATGTAACGAATTACTTCTGCAACAAGCTTGTCTTTTTCCTACCAAAAACAAAATCAGCAAAAGAAGCCAACTTTTTAACAGATTGGGTTATACATTTCCAAAGGTATTAGCAGAAACTGAAGCAAAAGAAGAAAAAAAATACCTCTTTTGATATGTCGAATTGAGAGAAACCTTCACCGGGATTTTCCATTTTGCACTAAGGACGAGAGAGGGGGTTAGTTTCGTGTCTGTTTGGTTGAGAAGAATAAAAATCCTCACGGGAATTTGGAGAAAATAATGCTAAAAAACTTAACCCTAAACACTTCAATGTTGGTTGGGGCCTGGGGGAGAAAGTTGAGAGAGCGAGGAAAGCAGTAGGGTACTTTGGGTCGAATAAAACTCGACTTAAATAAAAAATATTTTTTTAAATTTAACTTGATCTTATAATTTTAATTTAATTTGATTAGAGTTATAATTCCATAAATTTGATTTAATTTAAAAAAAGTATAAGATTAGAGACGAATTGTAAAATAGGATTCGAATAATTCGGAATTTTAATAATTAATGGGTTAGTTTTTTAAATTCGAGTCGAATCACTCAATTCTGTATGATACATAGAAAATATGAAGAAATATATATATATATATATGATTATAGAAATTCGTTTAAATTCGAATCAATTAACTCGATATTATACGAGAATACCGTCGTAGCTTCTTAGCTAGTTTCTTATTGTTTATTTCTTCTTTTTCATCTACGGTATTCAAAAAAAAAATTCTTAAAGATGCCTTCTAATTGCTTCTATCTCTACCCTATATACTTGCTTTGTTTCTGATAAAAAAGGGTAACTTACAAATTAATAAGTGAACTTTCTTCTCTCTCTTATTTTGATCATTGCTCTTTAAAACTTTTCAATTTAATAATTAAACCTTATACATTGGATTTTTTTGTCACTCCATCCTTTTCTCAGTTACACTTTGATAAGGCGACCGTTTTAATATGGTAGTACGTGATTCCGTTGAATGCTAAAACTCCATCTTCAAGCTGCCCATCCTTGATTGCATATCACCACTTCAACACAGGTGCCGTGAATACATCCTTTTCATCCCACTGGTACGGGGCATTTATCAGAACTCAGCCAAACTGGATACCTTCATAAACTCAATTTCACCATGCGTGTAAAATCATGTGTTGATGATGAGCCACCGTCGAAAATTCGTGCTTGGTGGTCGTATACTCCGTCATCCCTAACGAATGCTTGAGAATATGAAACGGATGAGGCCCGAGGGATCTAAAAGGGTAAGCAAGAAGTTCTTTTTGTTCGTCTTCTCAGGCTTCTCATAGGGAGACCCTCCTCTTTCTAAGACCAAAACATTGGTGGTTTAGACGGTTGCAACCAAAGGACAACCAATGATTCCTCCACTTACTATGATGTAGTCGTGAAATGAGACTCGAGGAGCTGAGATTGATTCTTGAACAAAATGTAATGTGGTGATGCAAAAATTAATAATAAGATATAGGGTGCTTTAAAAGATGAAATTTAGACTTCTTTTAGTCAAATACTCCCATATCAGAATAAAACTACAAAATCAGTAACAATGTAATAGTCTTCTGCAGGCACGAGCCATGCATCGTCGAAGAAATTTATTCCTAGCAAATCATTTCAAATTTAAATCTATCTACGTTAAGACACTAAATCGAAACCATGATGTTAAATATCAAGTATCCATGCAACCAACACCAAACCTAGTTTATGGTAACACAAGGAACAAGACACTGCAAATAATCCCCACCATTAGTGGAAACCCTCCATAACTTGATCCATCTCATTTTTGTGTCCTTGAAAAACACAGTTGGTAACTCTATGATCCGAGAAAGCGGTCGTCATGAACACCAACACCGACATGCCGGCATGAACGAAATCCATAAGTCCAACCTTGTACGTGTTGTCTTTCGGGGATTCCACTTCGAGATCAAGCTCGAAAAGGGTCAGCCCTCTAGGCGTCATGAAACTTTAGTAAACCGTCTTGTCGGGACCTCAAAAACTGTCGGTGAAAGAGCTACGTTGTATTGATACGGATACTGGGACAAGACGGAAAACGACAATTCCTAAAATTACAGGGTATGGAACAGTAAGGGTACAACATATAATTTTTTTTAAAGATTATAATAGATGTAAAATGTCATAAATAAAGTCAACACTTCACTGAAAATAGAAAAAAAATCCATAAGTAAATCACAATATTAGAAAATAAAATTCATAAAATCAATACTTCATAGAAAATTTAAATCCTAGATTTGAGAATTTTGGCCTAAATCCCTAAATTATTTCCGTGACCAAATTGCAATTATTGCAAGTATGTAACTTGTTTCGTAAACTCTAGAATATTTGAGGACTAATTATGTGATTATACCATTTTATTATAATCACAAATCCCAGCTTTATTTTAACTTCCAGCCGTGCCTCCCCTGTTTATTTTTCTTCTTCCTTTATTGATTCACGAACGTCACTCGCCCACATCTCGTCGCGTCCCCGACGTCCTTACTGAGCTAAGGTAAGTAGGTCGCCGTTCATCATCCAAAAATCTCCCATTGTGACACCAACCCTCACCGTCGATGTGGGGCTGGGTTGATATGGAACCTGCGAGCTTTGGCTCCTCTCATCAGTAGCTGTCATGGGTCGATTCGACCGCTTGGAGACGCATGTGATAGCCACATGCCGTCCTCAGGTAAGTCTTGAATGTCCCCGAGTTCGTTCAACCGTACCCCACCACATTGATACGTTTACAGTACGTACCCCAACGGTCTCCGTGTTGGGATGTATCATGTACCTGAAACGAGATCCTTTGCCATCCCGTGCTTCATAGGTGAAGTGTAAGAAGAAGCAAGAGAGAGCACAGAATCCTAAGAGGGAGTAAACCATGATGGTATATGGATGCAAAAACATCATGCGTGGTAGTCGAGGGGGAGAGGATATCGGTGTAGGGTTTCCTCGTGGTGGTGTTACAGTGCAAACTTTGATGCCAATTCCATGGTCCCATTTTATTTTAGGGTGCTGTTGTTACAACATTAAAACGAGCACGATTTTTTCCTGTTTCTTCTTTTTTCATTTTGACACCAGCTCTTCTACCGTAAACTATCTAAATGGTCACTTGGCTTTTAGGGTGCTAATGTTTTCATCATCCAAATAAAATACTTTCAATTTAGCCATCATTGTTGAAGTGTTTTATTATTTTGGTCACCTAAGTGATAAAACCCTAACGAGGATGAACATTTTTGTCACCTAACTTTTAGACGTTAACATTTTGGCCACCTAACGGTGATTAATGTTTTGATGCCTAACGTTAGTGCCTAAAGGTTGGGTGGCCAAAACGTTAACCATCGTTAGGGATTTAACACTGGATGACTATAATGATAATTTTTTTTAACGATGATAACTAAATCGAGAGGATTTTATTTTGAATAATTGAAATATTCACAACATTAACAGCTCAGTTAACAATTCAACCAATCAACTAACAAACACACCTGCGTTTAACTAACTCTTTAACAGTTGTGATAATCCTATGATGAACCTTATCATTAATTTTTTACTGTTTAATACTTTGGATTGACCATAGATTGTATATAATTATGAAATCATGCCTTTCGAAGTGAAAGTAACATTTGTTCGAATTGCACGAACCATCTTACCTCAATGGTTAAAAGGAATTGTTATTATTCCTAGAAGTCATGGGTTCGAGCACCAGCGATTGCAGCATGGTGATTGAGCGTTCATTGTCAAATGGTTGAGAGTGTTTAGAACATATATTACTTTGTAATTACCTTAGCTTAATAAAAAACATTTGCTCGAATTAATGGTAGGTTGAAGTGTATTATATATTCACAAGCTTGTAACTATTTACTTCTCTAGCGTTGTTCCTTGTGATCGTTTGGCATGTTGCCATCAGCTAATAATTCAACAAAGTGCAGTGGTAGACACTTTGTTGAGGGAAACAAATTGAATAAAAAATTATTTAAATATCAACTCAAAAAACATGACAACGGTTTGAGCAAAATTAGATTACAACTCAAAAAAGGGGAATGTAGAATATCAAGGTTTTAGTGGTAATGAGAGGTTCATATTCTCAAAGATTTATTGAATTTAATATATATTTATACTATGTGGCATGTTCTTAAAGCACGACACTTTCTTTTTCTTTTCTAACTTTAGATACCAAATTGAATAAAAATTTCTTTAAATATCGACAATGGTAATTCGGTATAACATTGAGGGCCAAAATTACATTTAAACCACGATTAATAGATTTACAGACATAGAGGTGGAGTAGAGTGCAGACTGCTGAGCTCATGGTGTCGTCGGAATTTAGAACGGCAGACCCAAAAAGAAAAGAAAAGAGAATAAATTCAAGGTTCAACGATAACTGTTCCTTTGGTTGGTGAGTCTCCGGACTGACCCGAGCCTACATTTGATTTTAATTGATAAGTCTCTCAACAGAATTTTTTTATATATACAAGGATTTGAATTTGAGACATTATTTAAAGGATATCAAACTACTTATCACTTGAACTAATCTCGTTAATTAAAATATAATTGTTAATTATATAGTAGGGTTAAATTTTTATTGGCCCTGATCAAATAAAAAGGCTAATGTTAGTGAAACTTTAGTAAAAAAATATAATTTAGTGACTAAAATAGAACAAATACAATAAATTGATGACTAATAATACAGTTTATCCATTTATCCTCTCATTATTTCAACTCGACTCGAGAGAGAGTGTACAACCTTCCACTTCCAAAGCTCTTAAAACTACTTTTGCTGTCGTTGTAGAGGAATCGAAGACTATTTTTTTTTCTTTTCATTTAATTAGAAGCATTTATTGTGTTGTTTCATGTTTAATAGTTTTGAGAGTGGAATTAGAGAAAATCCAAACAATAATGGAGAGAAGCACTCCTGTGAGAAAACCACACACTTCCACTGCAGATCTTCTCACTTGGTCCGAGGACTCTCCTCAACCCGATTCCTCCGCCCGCCCTCACCAGGTTCTTCTTGTTCTTCTTCTTTGAAAAAAGTTCTGTTCCGCTTGTTATTTGTGTTTTTGATTGATTTGTTTTTTTAATTTAATGACAGCCGTCTGATGGGATCAGAAAAGTGGTGTTTGGAGGTCAAGTGACCGATGAAGAATTTGAAAGCTTAAACGGTGAGATCTACTTCGACTTCTTTCTCTCCTTATAAAACTCATCTTCTTTTTCCTTTTTTTTTTCATTTATCTGGAAAGATTTTTAAGCTCCATGTTTATATAAAATAACTTTCAGAAGCTTCGAGGTGTTTTGTATTTTCTAAACTAAAATGGAAATCTCCACTTCAAATAACAAGCGCGAAATTTAAAACTTCTGAAGTTTGATTGTTCTGTTATCATGATCTATCGGATCTCCGTTCTGATCCAACTGTTGAAGGAGATCTAACAGTACCAACTGTAACTATTTCTAATGTACCTAATAATAACGTCTCCGTGAATCTAAAGTTCTCAGTGCTTCCGAACTTAGTAACGCTCTGCGAGTTGCAAGGCTCATTGATTTTAATATTCATATCTACATAGCATTTCTTTTGCCAAGATTTTGATTGTTTATTGGCGCTTGGCATTCTTATGTAAAGCTCGGTAATGCTGTTCAAAATTTGAACAAGATTAAGATTTTTAACTGATAAGCCCTTAAACTTGTGGGATTTGAAAAGGAATTTGTGCCTTCTTCGTTTCTATTCATTTAGTTTTAAGCTGCTTATTCATATGTCGGAATTCCAGGAAACCTTGTTCCGGAGATAAAATGGAGTGGGATTTTTGGAGCCAACGGAGAAAATGATGAATCAGAACACGGCACTATTAATCCTGCTTCAAACGGCAAAACTGGACTACGAATGTACCAGGTATGCTTTTCCTAATTCATTAATAATATTTTACTAACGTTGATCCATTGTGTTAATGTGGCGATAGGATGCTAACGTGGTTGTCCGCGTGCGACTGATAATGGGATAGAAAAATCTTAATTGATTGATTTAATTGATTTTTTAGGCATAATTGATTGTTTAACAAAGTTCGGGGAGATAATTAATTTTAGGGTAACATATATATAAATATTTCCCAAACTTTTAGGGTTTTTGTATTTTGGTCACCAAACTTTTAAAATTTGCAATACAGTCATCAAACTTTTAGTTTGATTTCAATAAAGTCTTTATCGTTACTTTCCGTTAGTTTTGCTGACGTGTCACTTAAATGCCGTTAACTCCTCTCTCTCCTCCTCCTCCCCCTCCTTCCATTGAAATGCAAATCTAAGAAATCCCACAGCAAAAATCAAAACGAAAAACAAAATCCAAGGACACCCATTCCCCAATTGCAACAATTTATCCATTACCCCCCCCCCCCCGAAAAAAAATCAAGCAGAAACTCATTTAAGAGAATCCATTACTCTTAACATTCAAGACTCATTTTTTCTCTTTACTCATAAAATCTAACATGATGAAACAATATCTTTTAAGTTTCTAGGCTTGATTATGGTATGCTCAATTTGGCTAGTTAGATAGATATCCCTAGGGGGGGAAATTGATGAAACATTTGTCTTTATGATCCATTGTTTGTCCTTGAATATCAAGATCCAATTTTTACTTAAATCTACAAAATTCCAAGTTTCCAACAAATTTCAACAACAAATCACCAGAAAATAATACTATTTTGATACCATTAAAATGCAAGGAAACAATAATCAAATTTAACACACCAAATTTACTCATGAAATCTAGCAACACATTCTCTTTTTCACCATTAAAAATGAAAAAAAGCTCCCTTTTTCTCTCGTTAGAATTGCATAACAAAATAAAACAACTTCAATATCCCATAAACCTTATCCATAGAATGAATCAAAAGCCCAAAAACTCATTTTTAATTTCCAGAAAACATCTTGTCGTTTTTCTAAATACCAACACAATAAATGGGGAAAACCCCAATCTTTACAATTACCAAAGATTAAAAATCAAATTTTAAACCAAAGGGTAATAAAATTAACCTAAAGACATCAAACCATATTCAAGATAGGGTTGGCGGGATTGGAGTTTTCGTTTTGATTTTGCTGTAAGATTTATTGGATTTGTATTTTAATGGAGGAGGAAGAAGAACGAGGAGGAGCAGGAGGGGAGAGAGAGAGAGAGGAATTAATGGCCGTGAAGTGCCACGTCAGCAAAAACTAACGGGAGATTCAATGACTGTATTGTAAGTTTTAAAAGTTGGGTGACCAAAATACAAGCTCCCTAAAAGTTTAGGGACTTTATATACTTTACCCTTAATTTTAATTGAAAGATTTTACTTAATCTTTAAGTTAAAATTCAAAAAAATTAAGAGAATATTAAAATTTTAAAAAGTATTTCTAAGCGAGTCTAATAAGATCATGGAATATAGAATTAAATAAAAGTACTTGCCCATCTTTCTAAATCAAATAAAATAGGTGTATGATAATATAATCCACTTTCTTTATTGTCTTACTTATTCTTACTTTTCTTATTATTCTATTGTTCTTGTCTTCTAATTTAAATTTCTAATTTTCATTTTTGAATTTAATAAAGAACGAGTTTATTACAAATTGTTTAAAGATTCAATTCGTTAGAATCCGATCCGAGAACAGGGAATTTTAGTAAAAATAGAATTTTCGGGAGAGATAGAAAGATGCAAAACTCTATATTTATATTCTATATTTTCTATATTTGAATTATATATACACACGCAAGCAACAGAGGAAGATAAAATTCGTTTTTATTTGTCTCACGAAATTCGAATTTCATTCCACAGAATCACAGAAGGAAAAATTTGATTTTTATCTTGTTGATAGAGGTTTACTCATTAGTAATATCGAATAATAATAATTATCCACAAAATTTGTTTTTCGACAAGTCCATTTTACGTCACAAAGTCAAAGCCCATTTATTATTAAAATATTGATAAAATTATTTAAAAAAACATATGAAATTCAAAAATAATTTAGTGAAATTTATAACATTAAAAACATCAGAAATTGTAAAATGATAGATTATAAATATTTAAAAAATATTTATAAAGTATTAAAATTTTTGAACATTTTCGTGAAAATTTGTTTGATTGTCTTTCGTGAGTCTGAGTTTACAACTATTCGTTGAACGTATTTTCAATGAAATCAACCTTGTATTATTAGAGTAACTATAAAATCTAAATTTTACTTCGATTTTCTATCCTAAATATTAATAAGCACACCACAAGTTTAATTAAAAAAAATATTATATAAAAATATGTGACAATTAAATATACACACACGTGGTAAGGATCATATTAAACAATATAATTTTTTTTTAATTTTACATAAATTTAGGACTGTTGGATGAGTAAAAATAGTTAACTAAGATTAACAATAGTAAATGAGAAGTTATTCACTGGAAAAAAAAATAAAGAGTTAATCTCAACCATCTATTTTGACTCATCCAACGGTCCTAAATATGTTACACAATGAGAAATTCTTTTAGTTTTATACAAATTTAAGACCGTTGAATGAGTAAAAGTAGATGACTAAGATTAATAGTAAAAAACAATAAAATATTTACTTGAAAAAAAACAGAGAGTTAATCTAATATATATATATATATATATATATATATATATATATATATATATATATATATAATATACAAATTAAACTTATAGCAAGAACATGTAATTAGGGTGAATAAAATTTAGTTGTTATTCCTATAGGTCATGTTCTAGCACCAACAACTGTAGTAGGTGATTAAGCGTTTATTATCAAATAGTTGAAAATATTTAGAATAATTAACGTAGAAAAAATAATATTTTTAAAAATTCAAAGTTAAGTGGACTGAATTAATAAAATTAGATAAGTAATTTAATGTTTTGAGTTAACCTTTTACGGTTAAAATATCTGAAAAACATATTAACATATTGGTGTAAGTACTCTTTGGGTCCACGATAATATTCAGCGGTGTATCCAAAGTATTTCGAGGGTGACACGTGTTCATTTAAAAATCTGATTTTTGTAATATTTATTAATTTTATTGATAAGGCTCATTTTAAAATTTTATTTATCCTTATCCATTTAAAAAAATTTATTATTAATATACGTGTGTCCACCTCAAAATTACTTAAAGTTTCGCACGACTTGTTACACTAAATTGGTTCTCAAATTTTCATTAATATTTGGTGTAATAAATCGAAGGAAATTTGAGTTTTATTGTTACCCTATTATAAAATTAATTCTACTAAAAGTATGTTGAAAGAAGAGGAGTAGACACAGCCTAATAAGAGATTGTTGAAAACTTTTTCAATGAAATATCAAATTTTTTAATACTTTATAAATATTTTTAAATTTTACTTTATATATTTATAACTTATCATTTTATAACTTTTGATTTTTAAAATTTATAATATTTTATAGGGTTTTTAATTTTTATAAAAATTTCAATATTTTTAAAATTTTAATAAAATTTATAATTTTTCCTTAAATATTAAAAATATTTTGTATTTTCAGTTAAAATCAATTATATTTTTGAACTCGACTAAAAATCAATTAAACTCTTTTGTTATTTCATCATTCACATATGGATTGTTATGTCATCAGAATGAATTGTGGCATTAGCATAGTTAATTGGCATGTCAACATCGTAACAGATAGATCATCAAAAGATGACTTTAACACAATTAAATCAGTTTTAAAAAAAACTAATATAATTAGTTCTCAAATTTTCATTAATATTTGGTGTAATAAATCGAAGGAAATTTGAGTTTTATTGTTACCCTATTATAAAATTAATTCTACTAAAAGTATGTTGAAAGAAGAGGAGTAGACACAGCCTAATAAGAGATTGTTGAAAACTTTTTCAATGAAATATCAAATTTTTTAATACTTTATAAATATTTTTAAATTTTACTTTTATATATTTATAACTTATCATTTTATAACTTTTGATTTTTAAAATTTATAATATTTTATAGGGTTTTTAATTTTTATAAAAATTTCAATATTTTTAAAATTTTAATAAAATTTATAATTTTTCCTTAAATATTAAAAATATTTTGTATTTTCAGTTAAAATCAATTATATTTTTGAACTCGACTAAAAATCAATTAAACTCTTTTGTTATTTCATCATTCACATATGGATTGTTATGTCATCAGAATGAATTGTGGCATTAGCATAGTTAATTGGCATGTCAACATCGTAACAGATAGATCATCAAAAGATGACTTTAACACAATTAAATCAGTTTTAAAAAAAACTAATATAATTAAAAAATATAAAAAAATATTAATTTGAATTTACTACCCATGCAATTATATTTCATGCCAGCGTTTAGACATGTAATCATAATACATTTGTATCAAGTAATCTTTCCTTAAAGATTTTGAGGTTTGGCACTGTCAGGTCAGCAAGGACTATCTGGAATTAGCCACATCTCATTTGCCGAGGAAGAGAGTATTTACCCAAGAAGCCGACTACTCTTCCCGAGGTGGCGAAGCAGCGTGAGCTAAGTGGAATACTAGAAAGCGAGGATGCAAAGTTGAAGAAGCAACTCTCCGAGGCAAAGTGCAAGGACCTCTGTGGACATGACATCTTTGCACCTCCACCTGAAATTTTACCGAGGCCAACAACAGTACGTGCATTGGCACTGAAGGACAATTTTGACATGGGAGAACCTAATACACGTAATGTAAGTACATGTTAAAACTCTTAAGTCTTAATTGTGTTAAAATCCATAATTGTAGGCATATATGTATTACGTATAATGTACTACTAGGTTGTTGGTCATGAACTATCGTATGCCTTTTTTTGTATGGATTAGTTTGGTAACAAATAGCACTTAAGATTGTTTGGAGTCCATAGTTCCTATTTGAGGTTTGGTTTTTGCAGCCATTAAGCACTCAAGTTTGTGATGAATTAATTACCTTTTTTATCAATAATTAAATATGAAATTGAATTTGGATGTTATTTTGTAGCCTGCTGGAAGTAGCATGTCAAAGTGAGGAGGCTGCAGTTAAGACGGCAAAGAAAATTCATAATCAGAAATTTGCTGAGCTCTCAGGAAATGGTATATTTAAGGGTGATGACCCTCGGGGTTCTGCCGAGAAGCCACTCAGTGCCGCGAAATTATGGGAGATGAGTGGCAGTAACATCTTTGCCGATGGGAAGGTGGAGTCTCGAGACTACTACGGTGGCATACGCAAACTCCCGAGCGGTGAAAGCAGCATTGCTCTGGTTTAGCTTCTTGTTAGCTCTCCAACTCTCTTATATTACTTCTGCTGTGTCTGGTGTTCATCTATAGTGGGGTGTGATTATATTATATGACTTTTCCATTGTGGGTTTTGGGATTATGTTTTAGGTCGCGTTTGGTTCGCATAAATCCCTTGGAATTAGGGGGAATTAGAATTCAATTCCACCACTTTCCCATGTTTGGTTCAAGTTTTCCAAAGGAATTGGAATCTCTCATGGCTTCAACTTTCCATCAAATGAGGAAAAGCAAATTCTATCCATTCTATGATGGAATTCAATTCCCTTGTTGGAGGGAATTGAAATTTGATTATACTACCCTCATCAATCTTTTGGTAACTTATTCATATATTGAACAAAAATATTTTTTTATTATTTCGGATCGGGTTTCTAATTCATATATTCGGATCGGGTCGAGTTCGGGTTTAGGGTGAAAAATATCCGACCCGAAAATGTATATAATTTTATCTTATATATTTAAGAATAATTATAATAATACCCCTCTATATATAAATTTTTTCAATTAAGTCACTGTTTTTATTGAATAAAAATATTTTTTTTATTATTTCGGGTCAGGTCGGGTCGGATTTCTAATTTATATATTTGGGTCGGATAAAACTTTATTTTGGTAGGGTCGGGTCGGTTTTTTTTAAGTGTGATATTCGGGTCGGGTTTAGGGTGAAAAATACTCGATCCGACCCAACCCAAAAAATATATAATTTTACCTTATATATTTAGGAATAATTACAATAATATCCCTCTATATATATTTTTTTTCAATTAAGTCACTGTTTTTATTGAATAAAAATACTTTTTTATTATTTCGGGTCGGGTCAGGTTTCTAATTCATATATTCGGGTTGGGTCGGGTGAAACTTTATTTTGGTCGGGTCGGGTCTCGGATGGAGGTTCCCTTGTTCTCGGATTGGGTCGGGTGGACCAAAAACCTGACCCAACTCGACCCATGGTCATCCCTAATTGGGATGATTTTAACTTATGATGTTTATTAGCATGATTTTTATAATTTATTAAAATGAATAATCAATCAATAAAATTAAAATTTATTTTTTAAAAATTTTTATAATATATTATTACATGTAATTTATAAAACAAACTAAAATTAAGCAAAAAAAAAACAAAAAGGGCAATCCTGTTATTTTACATTACTAAAATCAAATTCATCTGGCATGTCTGCGAACCAAACTGAATATGGAATTGAATTCCAATTCAATTCATGTCAACCAAACAGAATATGGAATTAGATTTCAATTCCTGACAGATTCCAATTTCTTCACAGATTCCAATTCCCTCATAAACATTCCAACGAATCAAACGCCACCTTAGGGTTAGCAGGTCAACATGAGCTGTGGACATATGCTAATTGCTCTCTTGTCCCTAATCTTGTGTTTTTCTGTACCATCTTGGTGAAGGCCTTGGGCTATTTCAGATTTTGATTATGTTGATTAGTGCCACATTTAATCATTACATTGTTTTCGTAAGTTCAAAAATTTGACCTACATACTTGGACATATGTACTAACACTACAATTTTTTTATTTGTGGATGGACACATAAAATGAATTATTAACCGAAAGAAATTCGAATTTTATGATATGCACTTGCTCATCTTAAACCCTACTTCAAAGCATACATGACTCGTTACAGTCGTTGGTTTATATAACCCAAATTACTAACAGAATGAAACGAGTCAACAAACTAACAATTTTCTAACATTGATTAAACAAAGATTGACAAACTAATTCATCTACTTATCTTTAACATGATTCTCTAGAGGATTAGTCCATAATGAATGTTTTGAAGAAACACTGTAAGTGTGTTTTTGAGAATTTCAAAAGTTATGTTTAGAGAAAGTTTGAAGTAGTCAATATAAACTATTTGAAGAAAAGAATAACTACAATAATATTGTATGCGAAACGTCTATGACAATCTATAAATTAAAAAAAAATGAGGAATAAATTTTAATATTTCTTAAAAGACATTGGATTTGCAAAATAAATCTTAATATTAATATTACAACTACACTGCCAAATATTAATATTACTCACTCCAACTCCTAGCTTTCGGATATGATCTAATTGCGTCAGGTTACCAGTTACTTTCATCACTGCTTACGCTCTCTTTTAACTCCCAAAGCTAAAAATTAAATCCTACTTTGTTTGAATGAGAAACATTATTCCCAAACCTCATCATCATACCTGAAATATATATATATACACACACACAAACACACACATGCTCATCCTGAAATTTAAATTTTCTTCGATTAGTTATCTATTTTATTGATAATATCTATCTTAAAATTTTATTTATGTTCAACCCATTAAAAAATTTATAATATTAATATATATGTCTATCGTTAAAAAATATTCTAGATCCGTTATTGGTGTATATATATATTGTTGGAAAAATGGTAGATTTAATTGTTGGATTTAATATATATATTAAATTTATATTCCTTTTGACTATTGCGAATTAAATATAATATTTAATTTGAATATTAGAAGATAATTTCTCTTTTAATATGTAAATTTAAAAAGGTATTTGTAATCTTTTTAACTTTGAATATTAAAGATAGTTATATATTTTTGTACATTTTAAATTAAAATAATATTTATTTAAGTTTGAATGATAAAAGGGGTTTTATCTTTTGAATATTTCAAATTCAAGGATATTATTATATGTTTAAAGTTGAATATTAAAATATATTTGGTTGGATTAAACCTCTCTTGAAAATCTCCTATAAATAGTGAGTTAAACTGTTAAGTTAATCATAAGTTACAAGTTTTTCACAAGTTTTCAAGAACTTCTCTTATCTTGAAAAAGTTTTCTCTTCCACTAGTTTTTTTGGTGATAGTCGAAGGCAAGAATCGTTCGTGATCTATGTAGATGTGTTACTGTAGCTGATCATAAGTTGTTGTATCCTGAGAGAAAGACAACCAACGAACTCGAGCATCAAAGGAATGGCCGAAAATTTGTCTCAAGGAAATTGTGCAGCGAAGGCCGTAACTGATTCCGATCTCAACTAATCAAAATAAAAGGAGTATTTTTCTTTCTATTTAATTTTGATTTACTTTACGAAGTTTAACTTCTTTGTTTGATTTTCCCATGTTTGATTTCGTCTCAGATTGTTACTTCGGTTAACAATCTTAAGACTGTAAACTCATTCATTCCCTTTAATTTTTATAATGATTTTATTATCATTATTATTTTTCTATATTATTCTCGGATTAACTATCATTTTTAACAATCTTAAGACATATTTTATTTTCTTATTTTTCTAAGATGATATATAATTCGTGAGTTTAATCCTTTTTGTGTACAAAGAAAGTGCCAAAAATTCGGTAAAACAAATACTAGGCGAAAATCAAGAGAAATTTATGCCAAAGTCCCCAATCCTAGCCTTGTTAAGGACTTTAGGCCCATTTCATATTGTACTGTTGTTTATAAGACTGTCACCAAAATTCTAGTAAATCGTCTTTCTTCTGTCTTCCCTGATATGATAGCCCTGAATCAAATTGCATTTGTGAAAGGGAGAAGCATAGTAAACAATACCCTCTTTGCCCAGGAAATTGTGAGGGGTTACTCAAGAAGCAAAGTCTCCCCTAGATGTGCCCTTAAAATAGACTTGCAAAAAGCCTTTGATTCCTTAAATTGGGACTTTATTGATGTGATTCTACATGCCATGGGATTACCTGAGAAATTTATAGGCTGGACTTGGGTCTGTTTAGCTAATCCTAGATACTCAGTTGTCTTTAATAGCAGTCTTGTGTGTTACTTCAAAGGTGCTAGAGGTGTAAGGCAGGGTGGTCCCTTATCACTCTATATTTTTGTTCTAGCTTTGAATGTTCTGTCTAACTTTCTTAATCTGGCTGCTGCTAAAGGAGTTTTGAGTTATCATCCTAAGTGCAAGAGAATTAGTCTAACCCACCTATGTTTCGCGGACGACCTCCTCATTTTCTGCAAGGTCTCTATAGATTCTGTTATGGGTGTTCAGGCTGTGCTAGATTATTTCTACTACATGTCAGGGTTAAAGTTCAATGCCAGCAAATGTGAGATGTTTGTTGCTGGAATTCCTGGTGAGCAGCTCATTGCCATTAAGATGATCACTGGTTTCAAATTGGGTAACCTCCCAGTCAAATATTTGGGAGTCCCATTAGTTAACAGGAAGTTGACTGTGAAAGATTGCCAAAGTCTCATAGATTAACTTAGGGCAAAGCTAAGTCTATGGGCAAACAAGCACCTCAGTTTTGCAGGCAGACTGCAACTTATTCGCTCGGTTCTGCTTAGTATATCAAGCTACTAGTGTAGGCAGCTTGTACTGCCTCAAGCAATTATTAAAAAAGTTGAGCAATTGTGTTCCCGTTTCTTTTGGAAAGAGCCTGATATCTCTACCAAAGGAGCCAGAGTCAGCTGGAAGACTTTGCCTGCTGAAATCTAAAGGGGGACTGGGGATTCACGATGTGGGGGGATGGAACAAATCTTGCATAGTTCAACTTATCAGAAAACTTTTGGCCAATGAAGGCTCTCTTTGGGTGGTTTGGATATGTTCTTATGTTATCAAGGAAGCTGATTTCTGGCAGATGGAAATCCCTATGAATGCAAGATGGAGCTTCAAGTATATGTTGAAATTAAGGCCTGCTGTTGCTCATCTCTTTCTGGGCCAGGTTCGTGATCTTAGTGTGAGGTACATATGGGAGGAACTACGTTCATCTGCCCCCAATGTTGCTTGGCATTACATGGTATGGTTCTCTGGACGTATCCCCAAGCACACCATTATTGTATGGATGACCATATTGAACAGGTTGCCTACTCGGGTTAGGCTCCTACAAATGGGCCTTGCCATTGAATCTGATAGTTGTTTACTTTGTGGCAATGTGGCAGAGACAAGAGACCATCTCTTCTTCGAATGTCATTTTACCAAGGATCTTTGGAGCTCTATTCTGGAACTTTGATGCATCCCTCGTGAAACTTGTAGCTGGGAGGGAGAACTGGCCTGGGCCTCTTTGTTACTCAAGGGCAATTCTCTCATCGTGAGAATACTTAAACTTGTTTGGACTGGTCATGTTTACAGTATTTGGAAGGAAATAAATAGTAGGTTGTTTGGGAGTAGAGCCAGATCAAAGGAAGAGCTACTAGGAGACATCAAGGAGACAATCCGATTACAGTTGGGAGACAAATCCTTCAACACAAGTGATCCATCCAATATTGCCCTATCTGTAAAATGGGGCATTGCTTGAGTAGGTCCTGCTTTTATATTTTGCTTGGTTTGTTGGTGATTGTAATTTGCTTAGCTTTGCTATTCAGCTGATTTTGTCATTGTATACTGTAGCAGATTTCTGCTTCTTGGGTAATGGAATTGAATTATCCAAAAAAAAAGTTTCCTTTAATTTTTGAATTTATGAATGTCAAATTCTTTGAGGAATATTTTTGAATTTAATTTTAATGTGAGTTATGACTACATTAATTTATGTGTTGGGATTCAAACAATTGGATTCCAAAATCTTTGTAAGATCTTTGTGGGGGCACACCTTAAATCTTGAAGGTTTAAGTTTTGGTTGACAGTGATAAAATAAATCAAGTAGGTGAAATCTGAATATTTCCCTTTAATCTGAAACTATTCAGAACTCTTTCTTCTACCTATCTTTAATCTGAAACGATTCCGATAATGTGATAAAATGAGATAGCAAACAAATTTGTTTCGAGATTTATCCTGCCGTCTTAACGAGTTTTCTAATATCTCAAAGTGGACAAATATGTATAACAGAAATTGTCATGAAAGTAACTGTGGTTACTGATTTTGTTTCAGAATTATGATTCTTTTCGATAACAAAATCGAAAATAAACAAGAATTAATTTTATATTTATTAGAATCTTTGATTTTGTATTTGAAATCAATTGTGATTTTAATTTTTTCGCGTAACAGAATTATTTGATTCTATTAATAGAAATAGTGGGAAAGTAACAACTTTGTTACCGATTTGTTTTAGAATTTTAGTTCATGACTAAATTCTATTGATTAAATCATAATTTTATTTTGGTTTATTGTTGGAATTATTATTAATTCTAATTTGGTATGTTAAACGAAATCATGATTGTTGGTGCTAATATACCACAATGAGAAGCTTTTAAAATTCTAAAGATAGAATTTTAAGATGTGATAACATTTGATGTTATTTTATTTAGCCATGGTGAATTTGACCAAATGTAAGATGATCCTCCTACTATTAGAGAGGATGAGGTAAACATTGCTACCGAATACACTAAAATTTAGAAATATTATGACTTTCTATATTGGAAATACATCTTGAAAGTATAGTATCCATATGGTGGACAAAAGAATTATGGATAACATTGGACCATAGATGCGAACCGAAAGATGTTGGTGATGCTGGTACTAATGATTTATTAGTGACCAAGTTCTTAAACTTCGTAATACTGACACAGACGAGGGAGAATAAATAATTTATTACCTCTATTAGTGATAATAAAAGTATTGCTATGTGTATTTACTAAAAGAGCAAAATCGAAGTTATAGAGAAAATTATTTTCTATAAACTAAAATGGTAAGATTTGATAGTAATGGTGAGTTTGTTAAACCATCATGCACAACATGATATTATTCATGAAGTTGCATCATTATACTCTCCTGAAATGAATGGAGTAGTAAAGCGAAAGAATTGAACCTCAAAGGAAACAAAGAATGCAATGCTAAGAAGTTTTGAGTTGTCACAGAACATGTGGGGGAGAGAGAAGTTGTTCTGCCAACTAATTACCTTTCAAATAAGGTCATCGAGAAATAAAAAAAACTAGACATCATATGAGTTATGAAAAGACTGAAAACCTGTGTCATACAAACACTTGAAAACGTAGAGGTGTCTATAGAATGTAATTTTCATATTACCAAAACAAATGAAAGTAAATCCTAAACAATGGGTTGTATTTTTTTTACTATCCTATTATTTAAAATGATAGAAAAATGCTAGTTGGAATTTGATATTCAAGATATCAACGACACAAGTGAATATGTTTCACATTTTGAGGAAAAATCGTGTCATGGGAATCCTTAAGAAAACAGTTACAACCAAATTCATAATAAAATATGAGTTTGTAGATGTACAAAAGTATAGAGAATAAGTTGAATAGCTTTAGAATTTCTTTGAAGAATATTCTTAAATGGCTAAAAATATGTCAACAGTATGCATATACTGTGACTAGCAAGTATAATGATAATTCGAGACATATGCATTGTCGACACAATACCATAAACAACTGATCTCAAATGGTGTTATCTCTATTGATTTTGTAAGATCAAAGGATAACAATTCGAATCCATTAACAAAAGGGTTAAACTAAATCAAGTTGAGAAAACATCTAAAGGAATGTGAATAAAGCCCATGAAATTTAAAGGCGTTATGTGAAGGAAAACCCTACCTTGTTGACTGGAGATCCCAAGATCTTGGTTCAAAGGGACAATCTAATTACACAACTCGTGTACGGTAACTGCGAGAGGTTTCTTATCCCAAGTTTGTTCCTATGATGTAAACAATGATCAAAGTGGTATAGGCTAAGCAAAGCTTTCAAGTCATATATATAAGAGTGAAGTGGGGCCGCTTCAAATAGACTATTGGACAAGGTTCTTTCAAACTCTCACAGAACCAGGCGAATGTTCATGTATTTATAGACATACCCATGAGAATTAAATTCTCGTCAGAGGGGTAGTTGTGTGAAGTATGTCATCGTTTACACAAACGATATAACAATTCAAGGACATCACGTCCACTATTTAACCATTAAAGTAAATATACTTTGTAATACCCTAATCCAATCTGACCCAAAAACCAATGGATTAGAATGTCAAAGAGGACTACTGAAGTGGCTAACCTAAAAATTTACTTTAAAACTGAATTTTAAACCATCTGATAAAATTTATCCATGGTAGAATAAAATAAGACATGATAATAATTTGAGTTTACAAAATATAAGAAGTGCACAAAATATCTAAAATAATACAATACTGAGTTTAAATAAAAAATAGTTACGACTGAATACATAAGGGTCCATAAATAGTACATGTCTTCTAATAAAAATCAAGACGTACTCTAAGGATATCTACTGAGCTAGAATATCTAGTGAAAATAACGCTCCCGAGCTAGTCACCTAAAAACCAACGCACGAAACACATTTCATACGCTGACCTTACGAGCTCAGTGCCACACTAATAATTGTACTATACTACATGCATTCACTATATAAGCATGCAAGTGGCATAAATAAATGAATCATAGGAACTACTGTATGAACTGCTGAGTATACATCAAGGTACGACTGAGGGTTCTGCATCTCATAGCTCACACATCCCTGTAGTCTTTCTATAATACCCTCGAGTATCTGGGGTGAGATCCGAAACTGCATAAAAAAACGTACACCTGACCAACGTACTCTATCGAGTCTTGGGGTATCTTCGCCCAATCGACTACTGAAGTGCCTTGACTGGGATATCCAATTGACGATCGTATTATACTAAAGAGACTCGGGAGTCTTGGTTGTTTCCCTAGTGTCAAACAATGCTAGTTTTATGTAATCTTAGTTGTTACTATTTCTAGTTGTTATGAATTGAATTATTATTCTCACTTGTAGTTTTATCTGTTGATATATTGATTTTATTGGGCCCTTCAAGTCTAATCCCTTCAAGTCTAATCCTCTAACCATTGGATTGCTTACCTAAAATTTTTCGTTGGTACCGATTCTAAACCCTGAGTATCGATACCCATATATTGGTATCGATACCTATTGACTATTATGTGCTTATAGGAGAGGGTGGTATCGATACTCCTGGCTGAGTATCGATACTCTAGTGTTAGGGTATCGATATTGTCTTGAGTATCGGTACCAAAATTAAGTTTGATGTTTTGAAAATACCTCTGAATCGATACTCCCAATTACCCTTACTGGGAGTATCGATACTCTACCCTAGGTATCGATAGTCCCTAGAGTATCAATACCAAAATTGTATTCTGGAATCTGATTTGTACCCCCGATACCGATATCACCATGTGGGTATTAAAATCAGACCTATAATATTGATACTCTCTAAATGAGTATCAATACTCCATTTCCAAAACTCTCTTATTTCTACCATGACTGAAGAACAATATCGATACTATTATTTCAATATCAATACTCGTACCCAGAAATGCCCTATTTTGGGCACAAAAAATGCTAACTTTCTACCTCAAAGGCCTTACTGAGGTTCCCAACCGTTATTTAAATTTTTATGTATGATTAAGGGGATCGTAAAAGGGCATTGTAACATGCTAAAACATCAAAAGATGCAAGCTACCATGAACATACTTCATAACTCATGCAGCCTACCATAACTTATCTAATGATCTACATGTGAAAGATTTGAGTTAGAAGTGTATAACATGATGTTCTAAGCTACTGAGAACTACCAAAGGCTCAACCAAGAGTGAGCTTCTCATTTCCTCTAGCCTTGGAGCTTTCTCTAACTTCTCTCACTAAGGAAAATCGAAAATCAATATATAGGTTACTAACGTTGCTGGATAGTTTAGAAATAAGTTTAAAACATTTCTAGAGGTATGAATCTTCCAAAAATGAGTCGATTTCACTTGGTTTATAAAACCCCCACTAAACCCACTTTTGGCTACCATGGTAAAATGTAAAGATTAAGGGCTTGAATTGAAGCTTGAGACGAGTATGATATGATTCTTACCTTAAGAATTTCAACTAAGTTTTCTAGTTCACCAAGTTGTAATCTTTGATTACCCTTAAAGAGGATGAAGAATAAGATGAATGAGAAGGAAGAAGACAAATGAGAGATGAAAAAAAGGAGGGAGATAACGTAAGATCATCTTTCATTAAGGGATTTCATCCTTTGAAATTAGAAAGGCTATAATTACCTCCTTAGTCCTTCAAACTTTTGGTCAAATTCAAAAATGCCCTTTTTAGGTCAATTGGGCTGAATCCAATCCCAAATCCGTTCAAACTTGGTTCAAAGTTTCATACAAGTTAATGGATTCATCTAAGGCCCATCTCAGATTAGTCTGAAACTTCTAACTCGAGATTTAGGATATTACAACTCTTCCATCCTAGAAAGAAATTTCATCCTCGAAATTTACATAAATAAAAAAGGTAAGGGTACTGAAGCTGCATGTTATCTTCGATTTCCCAAGTTACTTCTTCAATGCTAAGGTTCCTCCACAACATTTTTACTAGAGGGATTCTTTTGTTCCTTAACTCTTTCACATCACTTGCTAATATTCTGACTAGTTTCTCTACATAGGTCATGTCTGAGATGACTTTAACTTGATCTAGGGGTATGACATGGGAAAGATCAGAGTGGTATCTCCTAAGCATGGATACATGGAATACATTGTGCATGTGCTCCAGTTCTGGTGGTAAGGTTATCTTGTAACCACTTGTTTGACCCTCTCTAGTACCTCGTAAGGTCCTATGAAACACAGAGTTAACTTCCTTCACACCTGAAGCAAAGTATTTTCTTCAAAGGGAAAACCTTGAGGAATACTTTGTCCTCTACTACAAACTCGATATCTTTATGCTTCAAGTCTACGTAAGACCTTTGCTTGTCTAAAGCCTCCTTTAGTCATTTCTGAAACAACCGAACTTTCTCTTCTATTTTCAGATCAATTCTTGGCACACCCTAATTTTTCAATTTAAAAATTGGAAATTTAAAATTTGTTTGTTTTTCCGGACTAAACTGTAATTTTTCAAAACTTTTGGGGATAGTTTCAAAATTTTTTAAGTTTAGGGACTTAATCCTAAATTAACCTATTTTTCTGGTCAGTTGAAAAATAAAATATGAGTTAGATGGCTGAGGGGATTTGAACCCCTGCCACCCGGGATGGGCACCCATGCCTTAGCCACTAAGCTAGGGCACTGTTTGTGTATATTTTTAATAAATATATGTTATAATATATTTTTAACCGAGTTATGAACCAAGGCAATACCCCCTTTATTCTCTTGTATATCAACCCCAAATAAGCTATCTCCATTACTACGTCTAGCCATCGTCTAGCGTAATGTGACCACCGTTTGAATCACCAACAGCCGACGACCTAAACCCCTCAACTCCTGTTCTCGGATCGGTCGCCTAATGTTGTGGAAAAGTCAAATAAAGTTTGTCAAAATCCCTAGCCCGCCGTTTATTTTTCACGAAATCTGGCCGATCTAGCGACCGTCTCGCCTCACCGCCGGCGTGGTTGGACTCATGGCCTCCGTCGACTCAAAACACGGCCCTTGGATTACCCCGTCGCCATTATTTTCCCATTGTCGGTGTGGTTAGCTTACGTTTAAATTTTTTGTTAATATGTTTTTCAATTTTTGCATGATTTTGGTTATTTTTTAGCTAGATATCGAATGTATTTGGTTGATAGAGGTTGTGGGAGTAATCGATCGCTGACCAGACCCTTATTAATATGTTCACGTGCTACCACGTGCCACTTTGTTTTCGTGGGGCTTGCCCCCAGCTTTGGTTTTTCTAGAATCGGTTCAAGTGGACTGATCGGTTTGAACCGATCTGAGTCAACTTGGATCGAACCGAGTCAACCCAAACTGAATCGAGTCAACCTGAAATCATTTGACCTATTGACTTTGACTCGACCCGTTGACTTGACCCAACTCGTTGACTTTGACCATTGACTTTGACCAAAAAGTCAAATTTTCTGAAAAGTCATATTTTATTTTTTGACATCCTGATTCTGAATCCGAAGTCCATTTTGCCAAATTCAAACCTGAAAGCCTCCAAACGTGCATATGTAAATTAAGTATATATTTCAGTGCATCAATTTTAACTAAAGGGTCAAAGACTAATTAATGTTATGGTGTATTTAAGGTACTCGATGATCTCTTGACCGTTTTACTGCTATACCCGGTTCCTTCCGATCTACTCGTCCGCGGGATCCCGTGAATACTCGTATAGTTCTGTAACCTTGTTAATTATACAGTTTAGAAAATTATTTCGAATATGACCCTGTTCTGATATGACTTAGGTTCTCATATAGTCGTAAAGCGTAGTGAAGCTGGTGATCAGTAGAGTTCCCATATTAATTCTTTTTGTGAGGTGTGTTATTTTTATGCAATATAACTGTTTTTAAAAACATGTTTTAAATATATGTTTGAAATATCATGTGCACATGATTGTTTTCTCTTATTTGAAATATAATGTTTGATCTGATTTGACTATTATATGATTTATATGATTTAAAGCCTGATTTCTGATTTACTAAAGTTTAAACTTGATTATTTGGTTCCTCTTCTCTGGTTACTTTTTTTTACTGATAAATAAATATGTCTGAACTCTGATTTCCTGCTATAACTGGTTACTGTCTGAAAATTATTTTCCTCCGAGGTACTCTGGGATCTGGTATGAAAAATCTGACAGGTTTAGTCACGACTGGTAATTCTTTGTATAGGTTCAGCACCGACTGATAATTTTTTAAGGAGTTAAAGTGACTCTTGGGTGGGCTCCTGGGCCTAATGGGCCTAGTGGTAAGACCTTATAGACCCTAAGGTACATCTTTAGGGTGGCTCGTCTGCTGTGTGCATTAGGTAAGTCCTTATGGGCCTGAGGGCTCTCTCTTCAGGTGGGCACCTACGCTTCGGCTAGGGTAAGACCTTATGGACCTAAGGTGCTACCTTAGGTTGGCACCTATGCTCTTCGAGCATAGGATAAGTCCTTATGAATGCAGTTATGGGGAATTGCATAGTGTTCAGTTGGAGGGCGATTCTGTAATTTCAAACTAAAAACACTACTGACGTTTTCACAATTTGAGCTGAACTGATTTTGAAACCTCTACCAACGTTTCATGACTATTGATGAACTGGTTTTAAAATCTAAATTGTATGTTTATTTTTGCACTGTTGGAACACACTGACCTCCCTAGCTCACTCCCATAAATTTCTTTGTTTCAGATACTTTTAGATAGGAGACACGTACCTGAAACTTGGAGGATCTACACATTCGTACAATGACTTTTGTTGTAATGTTTTATCTTCCGAGCTGCATTTAATTTGGGTGACTTGTGCCTATGTTTTGAAAATACTACTTTTGTTACTGATGTTAGATTTGCCTCAATACTAATTTCGAAATATTTTATTTTTACAACTTTAATTTACTGAATTTGAACTTTGATGCTATTAATTATATTTTTAAAGATGTTTAATTATAATTCGAATTTTAAGTTATTAAAGAATGTTTTTGGAAATTTTTTATAGTAATCTGCTAGATCTAGTCGTAACGCATAGGTCGGGTCTAGGGGGTTACAATTATGGACCTACTATCTTACCCTCGCTAATTCTTGTCTAACATAGTGAAGTCTTACACTTGCTCTCATATAAGGCCTCATATAGAGCCATCTGAATGCTCGACTGAAGATTGTTGTTTGTAAAATTCACTAATAGCAAGTGGTCATCTCAACTACCCTCAAGGTCTATAATGGTACATCTAAACGTGTCCTTAAGGATATCAATGACACGTTCTGACTGACCATCTGTTTAAGGATATAAAACTATACTAAAGTGTAGTTTGGTTCCTAAGGATTCATGAAGGGTTTTCTAGAAGTGGGAAGTGAATTGAGGATCTTTCTCTGATATGATGGATGTCGGTACCCCGTGTAACCTCACTATCTCATGGATGTACAATTGAGCTAAACTCTCTGTCTGGTCATTGGTAACCAAGTCATAAAGTCCATGGTTACCATGTACCATTTCCACTGAGGTGTATGAATAGGCTGGAGTAATCATGAGGGAACATGGTGTTCCTCTTTAACCTGCTGACACACTAGACATCTAGTGATAAACTCTAACATTTCCATTTTCATGGTCGACCACCAATACGACCGAAGAAGCTCCTAATACATCTTATTATTGCCCTGGTGAAATGAGAATGGAATACAATGTGCCTCATGAAGAATCTCACTGTGCAACTGAGAATCTACGGGTATGTATAATTGACCCTTAAAATATAACACATCTCCATCACGTAACTCAAAACATGAGGCCTCACCTTGGCGAACTTGTTCAATCTGAGTCCTTAAATGGTCTTCTGAACTCTGCAATCTCTTAGTCTCACCTACCAATTCTGATTCGATGCACAACTTAGCTAACAACCTATCTTTATTGGTTAAACTTAAACATACTAAGAGGGCTCGTAACTCTGTCATCGAGTTTCTGCTTAAGGCATCCGCTCTACATTAGCTTTACCCGAATGGTAATTTATCACACAAACATAGTCTTTAAGCAACTCGATCCATCTACACTATCTAAGGTTTAATTTATTATGATTGAGCAGATACTTGAGGTTGATCAATAAAAAATAAGATAATTCTCACAAAAAAATAGTGACGCCAAATATTTAAGGCAAACACAACTACTACTAGTTCAAGGTCATGGGTGGGGTAATTTCACTCGTGAGGTTTAAGCTGTCGGGATGTGTAAGCTACCACCTTACCCTCCTAGATCAACACATATCCAATATTATTCAACGAGGCATCACTGAAAACTGTGAACTCTTTACTCGACTTTGGTTGGGCTAGAACTAGGGCCTGAGTTAATATGACCTTCAACTGTTCAAAGCTCTTCTGTTGCTTTTTATTCCAAATGAAGGGGACTTCATTCTAAAGCTGTTTGGTCAACAGGGAAGCTATCATCGAGAAGACCTGGATGAATCGACGATAGTACCTGGCTATACATAGGAAATTACGCACCTTTGACACATTTATTAGATGACTCATACTCAAATATGGCCTAGATTTTTTGGGGGTCGACTCAAATGATGTCTGCTGACACGACATGGCCCAAAAATAAAACTTCTTAAATCCAAACTCACACTTCCCAAACTTGGCATACAATTGTCTATCTTGGGAGTACACTAAGATGTTGTCAATGAATACCACTACAAACTAATCTAGATATAGGTAGAAGACTCGATTCATCAAGTTCATGAATGTCATCGGGATATTGGTGAGTCCAAACAACATTACTTAGAACTCATAATAACCGTATCTTGTTTTGAAAGTTGTTTTCACTACATCCGTATCATTGACTTTTAACTGGTAGTAGCCTGACCGCGAGCTAATTTTAGAGAATACACACATTCCTCTAAGTTTTGGTTAAAAAGGTTATATATCCTTGGAAGCGGATAACAGTTCTTAATTATTAACTTGTTCAACTTTCTATAGTCGATGCATAGCCTCATCGACCTATCATTGTTCTTAACAAACAAGATTGGTGCTCTCTACGGAGATATGCAAGATCAAATGAAGTATTTCTCTAAAAACTCCTAAATTTGTGCCTTTAACTCTGTCGGCGCCATGCGATATGGAGTAATGGACACCGGAGATGAACCCGACATCATCTCGATGTCAAACTCCAACTCACGCTTGGACGGAAGACCCGACAATTCTTCTGGGAACACGTTAGTGAAATCTTGTACTTTCGGATATCCTTGAGTGTTAGAACTGAAATTCGGGTATCAACCATATGAGCTAATAAAGTATCACATCCCCGATCAATCAAACGCTGGGCTTTTATGGATGACATCATCCTAAAATGACTTGATGTCTCACTCGAAATCATGAGCCTGGTATCATCGCCTACTTTGAGCTTAAGATGTATGTCCTTGCACTTCAAACTGATATTATGCTCGGTTAACCAATCCATACCCAAGATCATGTCGAACTCTCTGAAGGGTAACTACATCAAGTCTTCTATGAAGGTCTAACCCTGAATATCTACTAGGTATCACCTATGAATCTTTTTACTATGAAGTCTAGACCTAAGGGGCTTGATACTCGAACTCCTACCTCTAGATCCTCTACTGGAATTTCTATTTCTTGAACTTGATCATAACAGTTGTATGAGTGGGTGAAACTAGGGTCTATAAATGCAGTAACTGGAATGTAAAATACTATAAATATATCTGATATCATTTCTACTGCATCATACTCCTCTCGGGCTCTCACCGTATATTGTCTGGAGGCCACTCTCGGCTCTACATCAACCACTGGTCTAGTTGTTCCTCTGGACGACTATTCAAATGCAGTACTACCACCTCTCACTGGCCCTCGGTCACTATACACTGACAATACCAACCTCTGAGCCACTGCTGATATCGCACCCTGAATCCCTGGACAGTTTCTGACGAAATGGTCCTAATTACTCTTTCGTACTCTATCACAATCCTTTATCCCTAAGCTAGTGTACTAACTGCTCTTTCAGGTCATCCGTGTGAGCCTCTACTATATATTTTTTTCTAAACTCAGAGAGAAATTACTCTTAAGACGATCGCTCTGGCTCCATAACCAATTCTATCATCTCCCACCAATCTATGGCGTCACCCTTGAGCAGGGCATTGACATACTCAAGCTTACCCTTAGGGATAAGATACAATTGTATGAGGGAGCGGATAGTCTCTCTGAGCCATTGATATACTATTATGGTATCGTCATCCCCTAAATCGAAGAAGTCAGTGGTCTTGTATTTGCGGAGTCTCTCTACTAGGGAATCTTGGGTACTAACGTTGGATGGATTAGGGGTACTGGTGAGGGAGATGGTGCAACTAAAGTACTAGGTAAAGACCTAGCGATCTGCCTAAGTATGAAGGTGAGGTCTCTGAAGAAGGTCACCTCATCACCCCCGCATCTATTGGTATCCCTTATTAGTCTAAGTCTGAAACAAACTCGTCACCAATATTAGCTGCTAGTGAGGTATGACTCTCGTCTCTACTATCTTGACTATATGCTAGATCGTCTGCCATATGTTTTCTCTAAAATTAGAAAGAAATAGGGGTCATTATTGTCATTTCAGTCATTGTAATACTCTTGACTCTCTAGAGGCATGTACACATATAGACGCTGACTGACTCTAACCCGCAAGTCCTAGAAACTACTAAACCTAATACTCTGATACGACTAAATATAACACCCTAATCAAATTCGACATGAAAATCGATGGATTAAAATTTTCACACGGGACCACTAATGTGGCTAACCCAAAATTTTTCTTTAAGACTGAATGTAAAACCATCTGATAAAATTCATCCATGGTAGAATAAAATAAAACATGATAAAAATCTGAGTTTACAAAATACGATGAGCTCCCAAAATATCTAAAATAATATAATATTGAGTTTAAATCAAAAGAGTTACAACTGAATACATAAGGGTCTATAAACAATACATGCCCTCTAATACAAATCAAGACATACTCTGAGGATCGCTACTGATCTGGAATATCTAGTAATGAGGATAAATACATTCCATATGCTGAGCTTACGAGCTCAGTGCCACACTAATAATTGTACTATACTACATGCATTCACTAGATGAACATGCAAGTGGCATAGGTATATAAATCATGGGAACTACTCTATGAATTGCTGAGTATGCATATCTGTGTCTCGGAGCTCTCACAGCCCTCTAGCATTTCTATAATACCCTCGGGTATTTGGGGTGAAATCTAGAACTGTATCAGAAATGTACACCTAACCAACTTACTCCGTCGAGTCTTGGGGCATTTGCGCCCAGTCTCCTACTGAAGTGCCTTGGCACTGACTAAGATATCCAACTGACGGTCATATTATGCTAAAGAGACTTAGGTGCCCTAATTGTTTCCCAAGTGTCAAATAAGACTAGTTTTATGTAATCTTAGTTGTTACTGTTTTTAGTTGTTATGAATTTAATTATTGTTCTCACTTGTAGTTTTATTTGTTGATATATTTATGTTATTGGGTTCTTCAAGTCTAATGCCCTAACCATTGGATTGCCAACCCAAAACTGTTCGCTGGTTTCACTTCAGTTTATAAACCCCCACTAAACCCACTTTTGGTTACCTTGGTGAAATGTAAAGATTAAGGGCTTGAATTGAAGTTTGAGATGAGTATGATATGATTCTTACCTTAAGAATTTCAACTAAGCTTGTTGGTTCACCAAGTTCTAACATTTTCTTACCCTTGAAGACGATGAAGAAGGAGATGAATGGAAATGAAGAAGACAAAGGAGAATGAGGAAAATACAAAGGGTATAATTACCTCCCTAATCCTTCAAATGTTTTGTCAAATTCAAAAATACACCATTTCAGGTCAATTGGGCTCAATCCAAGCCCAAATCTACTCAAACATGGGTCAAAGCTTCCTGTAAGTTAAAGGATTCATCTAAGGTCCATCTTGGATTAGCCCGAAACTTCTAACCAAGGATTTGGGGCGATACATACTTTCACAAAGGAAGATTCAAAGGAGAACACCTATCTATCCTATGCAACTATCGATCGTAGAGGCTATCTCCACATCGTGCCAAAATGTTTTTGATTAAATCACCAATTTCATTCATGTGAGGGACTGTTGGAAAAAAGAGTTGAATTTAATTGATGGATTTAATATTTTTATTAATTTTTTTTGTTTAAATCACCAATTTCATTCATCTGGTGGATTGTTAGAAAAAAGGTGAATTAAATTGATGAATTTAATATTTATATTAATTTCATATTTCTTTTGGCTATTGGAAATTAAATATATTATTTAATTTGAATATTAGTAGGATAATTACTCTTTCAGTATGTCAATTTAAAAAGATATTTGTTATCTTTTTAATTTTGAAAATTAAAGATAATTATATACTTTTGTATATTTCAAATTAACATAATATCTATTTAAGTTTAAATGGTAGAAGGAGTTTTATCTTTTGAATATTTCAAATTAAAAGATATTATTATTTGTTTAAAGTTGAATATTAAAAGATATCTGGTTGGATTAAATCTCTCTTGAAAATCCCTTGTAAATAGTGAGTTAACCTACTAGGTTAATCATAAGTTACAAGTTTTTCACAAGTTTTCAAGAACTTCTCTTATCTTGAAAAAAAGTTTTATCTTCCACTAGTTTTATGTTGATAGTTGAAGGCAACGATTGTTCGTGATATCTGCAAATGTGCCATTGCAGCTGTCATAAGTTGGTGTATCCTAGGAGACAGACGACCAACGAACTCGAGCACCAAAGGAGTGGCAAAATATTTGTCTTAAGAAAACTGTGTAGCGATAGGCCTCAATTGATTCCGATTTCAATTGATCAAAATAAAAATAGTATTTTTCTTCCTATTTAATTTTGATTTACTTTACGAAGTTTAACTTCTTTGTTTGATTTTCTCAGGTTTGATTTCGCATCAAATTGTTACTTCAATAAACAATTTTAAGATAGTAAACTCGTTTATTCTCTTTAATTTTTTTAATGATTTTATTACCATTATACTTTTATATTATTCTCAAATTAACAATCTCTTTCTAACACACACAACTCATTTTTTCTCTTTAATTTTTATAACGATATTATTATAATTATTTTTTTATATTATTCTCGGATTAACGAACTCTTCTAACAGACACCAATGTAATTCCATACACACCCCAATGTAATTTCTCTTATAGTTTATACAAGGCAAGGTTCTTGCGTAATGCCTTTTTTAGCATATGTTATTTTACAATTTAACTAATCTTTGCTTTGTCCACAAAAATTTAAAATCCAGGGCGGTAGGCGGCTTGGCCCTGTGTAACGGTGAAATTGTAATTCTAGTCCCTTCAAAAATTAATTAATTAAATTTAGTCTACATTAGTATATTAGTTGATGAAAACAAATTATACTCTTAGACTCTCCCAAGAATTAATAAATCTATTTAAATCATTTTAACAAAGAAAAAAGAACTTTGATTGAGTAAAATCTCCAACTTCATCCCCGATTCTATTTATGATCAAAGAAAGGATAGGGACCAAGTGTAAATGTTTTTTAATTTGTAATTTCATATTTATTTTATGATTTTGATAGATTTTTAAATGATTCGAGGATTTAAACTATAGTCTGTCTCACATGACTCAAAGGAGTGAAAGAAAATAAAGATGAGTATAGGTCAAGTTTTGATATATCCAAATTTGATCTTAGTATAATATCTCTTCATATGTTATGTTGTTTGAATTAAGTTTAGGAGAATTTCATCCGACCTGTGATTCGATATGATTTTTATGATAAAAATTTATATTCGTATTCAATCTAAATCTAAATTTTCAAAAGAAAAAAAAAACTTGATCTTGTTATTAGATTGAATTAAAATCTATCGGATTTAAAACGAATATTTATTCGAAGAGTGGATGGATGAGTGGGTAGTGATATGAAAACAACCATGATTGCTAAAAACCAGATTATTCTCTGGCATGGGCCACCATGATGCCAAAAAGAGAAAAGGTCACGTGTCATTACCAAACCACCCCTCCTCCTCCTCAAGAACATGTCATATTCACCCAACAAATCGCCTTATTGCGAACAATCATCCCCCTTGTGTCACTTGGTCTATTTTCCAAACACTTCATCATCATCTTTTCTTTTTCTTGATAGGCTTGTTGTTTGCTCCCTCTTTTTCTTCTTACTCGTCTCCCTATTTCTCATATTTAATCATTTTCCCATGCTTTTAAATCGATTCAACAAGTGGTTTCAGTTCATTGGAGTATACCTTAACGTGAAGGGCAGCTGCCTTAAAAACTAATCGTAATTTAAGAGATTAGTTTAGGATATTAATGAAATATATATGAAGGAGAATGATGTAAATAATTATTGAAATAATATGAAGCTGCATTTTTTTTGACGCGTAGTAGTTTATGATTGCGGCATGTAAGGTGTGGGTTCCTTCAATCTTGCCGTCGATTGCTCCGCACCGTCCCCTCTTTCTTTAGTTTAGGGTTAAATGAATATTTGGTCCAATTTAGTTCCTGAATCTTTTTTTTTTCCTACTGAATTTGATTACTTTTTCAGTTTTAATTCTTCTTATGATATGCCACTTTAAAATTATGTCATGTAGTATAATTATGTAATACTATAACATTAAAATGATTTAAAACCCAAATTCAATGAGTGATGTGAAAATATATTGGGATTAATAAGAAAAAATAGAAGTTCAAAAATTAAATATTATTCTATCCTTTTAGTTAATAAAAAGATAAACTTTTAACTAGTAATTAATTAATCTAATGAGATGAAAAATGATATTTTTTTTATTAATATGGGGTAAGTCAAAAACATTTATTCAAAAATAACTCTTAACCATATGAGATAGAACACTTATACCCCATACATTTAGGGTGCTCGAACTGAACCTCAAAGAATAATAACAATTCTTTTATCACCGATATCATTTGACTCGTGTCAAATATTAGATCTTTTAAATAATATTAGGAGTTCAACTCCTAATATTTATAGATAAAAAAAATTAGATTAAAAGAATCGTCCTTATATTAGATTTCTATATTATTTTTAATCAAATGTTAAAAAAATAAAGATAAATTAACGAATAATGACGGTTCAACGAAGAAAATTATTTAAAGTGTACTACAAGTTAACAATAAATTACCCAAGAGAAATTTTGAGGAAGTATTGGGATTGTACATTAAATAAATTAACTACGAGAATAAATCGTATATTTATTTATTTATTTTCTTGTAAAAATTAGAAGATGAATAGATTAAACAATTAGGATTGTTTATTTTTTTCTCAAATTTTTTTAAATTATACTTAATATTATATGTTAGTTCTATTCAATCACCTAACATTGAAAAATTAATAGTAATATTGATAAGATATTTTTTTAACTTTTTTTCAGTGTGTATTATTATTTTATGGTGACACATTATCATTATTATAATTTTTTTAACAACAAATGATTGAAAATAAACTAAAACAGTATATACACTTTTTAAAATTATTGGAAGGCCAGAACAAAAACTAAATAATAAATGGATGACCAAATAGGTAGTTGATCCTTAACATTAAAGGTTGTGAGAGCGGACAGGGAAGGTACTTGGTCATCTCTCCTTCACTTTAGTCGCATAATAAAGATGCAGCAGTTCCCAAGAGATTTTGAAGCACTTGGGGAAATGGACCACCAGGCGTTGGGGCATGGGGTTTTAGGGTTTGGGGGAGTTTAAGGAATAGAAAACAAAAAGGCCTTTTATTTTATTAAAAGCAACGATGTCTTTAATTTCTCCCAGTAGACAAGGTACGAGGAGGGAGGATAATATATGGCTCTTGTGTATATCTTAGTAAATGTTTAATCCCAATAAAAGGAGGATAATACATATCTGACAGAATACAAGTATTATAATGGATTTAAGAATTAATTATTTTCTAAAATAAACAAAAAGAAGAAAATAAACCCTTCTGGTTCTTCTGCAAATTAAGTTAAAAGCAGTGATGTGTGGTTTCTAGTCTGTAGGACAAATCCATGAATCGAGTGTACCTTCAGCTCTCGATAAAACATTCTCCAATCCCTTGTCATGGTGGAAAGCTGACGATGAAGCCGAGTAGTTCAGTTTGCAGCTGTTAACTCTTTGTGAATTATGCTCATTGCCACCATAATTACTATCGTTCAATCCAACGCCATGATCATTCCAGTTGCTGTCGATCCTCGAACGCGCCGCTTCTGGTGTTAAATGACCGTGACTCAACCCCAGTTCATCACCGGAAGGCATGGGAGAGCTTCCAATGGGCTTCACACCGAAGCCAGGCGAACTAAGAGATGGGTGTAAAGGAGGAGGGTCTAGGAAGGACTGGAACGATAAGATTTGGCTCTGGTTTTGCATGCTCTGAGGCTGCTTTAGTAAGCCTAAATCAGAGGGATAGAAAGCATTCGCCATGGCGGTGTTGCTTGTTGTAGCAGCATCGAGTAAATGGTTGTTTAACAATGAACGAGAAGATGATGATGCAAATGGAGCCGTGTGAAGCCTTTTAGCCGAGGGACGTAAATGGTAAAGAGAACCTGAACCAGATCCGAAAAGGTCGAGCCTTTTAGAATACGACGAACCAGAAAACGGCGGTGCTGGGATCCCAGTGAATTCTTGCACCATTGCTCTAAAATTGGTTGTGTCGGTGGTGAGAACTGTAGTCGGAGCTCTCCTCGATGCTCTTGTCCTCTTCTTCGGGTTCTTTACACCGTTGTCATGAGCTGACCTCGGTTGCATCGATGATGGGCTCGGGAATGAACCTTGATCAAGTCCTTGTGAGCCTAAGATAAACTGGCTCGACAAAGACGAGCCTTGACCGAGGTCAGTGGTGTTGGGTTCAGATCCTAGCCTCATCCGAGAACCAACCCCATCAAAATTCATCAGCGAAGAATTGTTTGGTAGAGATAGAGAGAAAGGGTTGAGATAATTTGCAGAAGGATCAAATAAAGTAGGTGGCTCATCTGGGTGTTGATTTGATAGGGGGTTAAAATGACCTGAAGTGTTGTTCAGAAAAGCTGGGACTGAGTCAGGCCTCGAGACTGAGTCATACTCTTCATCACCCCCACCACCACTTGAAGACTGCATGCTACTACTGTTACCGGAATCCATGGCAGCTAGAAATCAAAAGGGTTAAAGCAAATATGAAGAGAGCGAAAACGTAGGCAAAAAATGAATGAAAAGAAAGTACATCCTTGTAAAATAAATTTAAAGCTTCCCCTTCCTCTGATATCGAACTTGATCTCCTCTTAAAAAAAGAAAACCAACTTTCCAGACACACAAAAAACCGAAGTTTTCTTTCCTCTTTCTGTTGCTGTTGGTTACTCACCGTAAACGATGAAGTGAATTAGGGTTTCGGGAGTAGGAAAAGAGAGAAGTGAAAGGAGAAGAAAGGTTATTTAAGCTTTTGTTTTTCTTTAGGAAAGAAAAAATGGGAGAGGAAGATATCTCATCAAACAAATGTTTTGCACTAAGAGGAAGATCCTTACAAGATAGTGCCGGGTGGGGTCGCCATTAGAGAAGATAAAAGAGGTGGCTGTGGCTGGCAGCGGGTCGAACTCAAAGTGAATGGGATGGGGAGAGAGAAACGGAGAGGGAGCTGGCGTAGTAATAATACTCCATATACTTATTGCTATATTAATGTGAATGTAATACAAGTATATGTCACATTAAATTTAAAATTAAATTGTATGCGGACTAATATATGATGATATAAAGATAGATCTTAAAATTGACTTTAAATTTTAAGTATAAATCATGTTATTTTAATAGTTAAAGAGATGTTTGTTATCTTTAGATGTCTCGAGTTCGAGCATTAACTACTGTATAGAATATTTGAGTGTTTATTGTTAAATGATTAAGCGTCTCTAAAACATATACTACCGTTTATAAGCATCCTAGATTAATAAAAAAAAATTAGATTTCAAAAGAAAACTCGAACGATTCATGATTTTTTCAAGGATGTATCGAGGAAGATGATTAGGGGATAGTCGTCTCTTTGAAAATTTCAAATTATCATATATTTTAGATCTCTTTTATGTATATTCTATTGATAATATATTTTTGTCCTCCTAGAATTTTGTAAATTCATCACACTTAAAATTTTAAAAATTCACCTCTGACGTAAAATTATATATCGTTTTTAATTTTTTTTATTAAATAAAAAATATTTATAATTCTAAGATGAATATCAAAATTTCAAATTCACACAAATAAAATAACATTAACAATCTTGTCACTCCTCAATTAATATTTAAATCCACATACAAAAGATGATATCGATATCAACCAATAAAGTTTGGGGTTGATGCTTGAACAAAAATATATTTAAATTTTAGTTGAATTTTATTTAAATTCATTTTAGTTTAAATTTATTATACATGATGTTATCTAAAATTATTTTATTTTATTTCAATTTATATTTATATTTTTCATTTGATTAATTTTACTCATAATTTGAATGTGTTGTATTTATATTTGTATGCTATCCCTTTTCAAACTAAATAATATAAGGGTAAACAATTTGAATGGCCAATTAAATATGAGGTTTATGTCGAGATGACCACCACGTCAATATGACCACTTAACTAATTAATTGAGTTTCATATAGCCTCATACCGTTAACATTTAATGAAAGTGTTTACGTGACAGAATTAATATAGTTATATATTTGATAATCAATACTTGTAAAGTCTATCAATTTGATTATAATTTTAACTCAATTCAACAAATTTAATAATCTATAATCAAATGGTGACACATATCAATATTTGGTTCAAAAAAAATAAATTACAAGGATAGACATAAAAAACAAGTTTAGGAGGATTCAAACTTAAGACTCAGGGAGTCCAAACTCGTGCATATAACCACTAAGCATAATGTACATATTTTATAAACTAATTAGTGCTAGAAAATAAAAGAAATGAAAATGCCTATGAAGGGATTTAAACCTAGGCCTTGAAAGCACCAAACCACTAAACCAAACCTTACATTTAAATAATATTTTGATATATTTTATATATACATTTAACACAGATTTATACAATATTAAAAGAAAATTAAATTTCAAATTTATATATTTTTAAAATAAATTCAACATTTTTCACATTTATAATTCAATGATTATATATTATCTTAAATTGAATCTTTTTAATTTAATGATTTTATTTTTTATTAAAAAATAAAATGATGAATCATTTATATTTTAGTTAAATTTTTTATTATATTGTGTAGTTTAAAATGTGTAATTTAAAATCATTATTTTTAACTTAAATTATATATTTTATTTTTTTAATAAAAATAATTTTTAAATTAATATATATAAATTTTAAATTTAATTTTCTTTTAATATTGTTTAAATCAATGTTAAATATATATAATCTATCCAAATAAAATTTTAATGTAATGTTTGGTTTAGTAGTTTGGTGCTTTCAAGTTTTTCGCGTGTCCTAGGTTCAAATCCTTCCATAGGCATTTTCATTTATTTTTATTTTCTAGCATTAACTAGTTTCTAAAATATATACATTATGTTGTTAATCACAACCTAAGCATGGAGGTCGGTTTAGTGGTCATGTGCGCATGCTTACCTTCTGTAGGTTTTGAGTTTGATTCCTCTTAACTCTTTTATTTTGCCTTTTCTTACAATTTAATTCTCTTTTAGCCAGATGATGCATGCCACCATTTGATTGGAAGTTAAATAACTAAATTAAATAAATTAAAATTATAAAAAATATCATTAATCTAATAGTTACATGTGTCACCATGTGATTAGATGATTAAATTTATTGAATTAAATTAAAATTATGACCAAATTGATATAATTTAGAATATCGAGGATCAAATATATAATTATACCAATTTTGTTAACCGCCACCTAAGCATTTATGTTAAAAGTTAATGACATATGGCTATATTGAACCTAATTCATTAGTTAAGTGGTCATATTTATGAAAATTTGAAAATGGTGGTCATATTGACACTAACCTTATAGTTAGGTGGCTATTCAAGTAGTTTACCCATGATATAAACTATTTTTTTTAAAGAAAAATTACCTAAAGAGATGGTTTTCAATTTTTTCTAAAATTATTTTTATTTAATCCACATATCATTATATTATAAGATGAAATATTTTAAATTATAAAATGTTATTTTATTATTTGAGGTTTCGATTTTGAGTACCATAAATGTTAGGAATATGAGCGTTTGATATGAAATAGTTGAAAGTTATCTTTGAACAAATATTATTCTTATATTTAACGCATATTATATATATATACAGAAACAGAGGTACATTATCCCTTGGGGGCCTACTGCCCCCAAATTTTTTATCATTAATTTTTTTGGGAAAATATCTATTTAGGGTTTCAAATTTTGATTTTTCCCAATTTTCTATTGTTAATTATACTTTACCCCTTAACTAAAAATCCTCACATTTTTCCGCTTGAACTAAAATCCTGGCTCTGTCCCTATATATATATATATATATATATTTGATACAATTATTTGATACACATTTTTCCCCTTAACTAAAAATCCTCACATTTTCCCCTTAAAGAAAATTATTTTTGTTCTATTTTGGTCACCTAGTTATTTTTTTTCAAAATCATACTTAACGTTACATTTTGATTTTATTTTAGTCACTCACTGTTAAAAAATTAACAAATTTGTTGACATGTCATTTTTTCAATGATGGTGTGTCAATACTTTATGATGACACGATAATATCACCATTAATTTTTTAACAGTGAGTGATCAAAATAAAATAAAAATGTAATGTTAGGTATGATTTTGAAACAAAAATAGTTGAGTCATTAAAACAAAACAAAAGTGATAGTTAATGCATTAAATGTGTAATTTACCCTATTTTTTAATGAAAGTTTAATAGTCTAAATATTCTTTTTTTTTAATTTCCAAACAAAATAAGTAGTAACATTATAAAATATTGACTTAATACAAAAGTAAGTGACTAAACTATATCTTAAATTGACTTTTGGTGTCTGAAAATCTTTTCGTTAAAAATATGTGTCTAATATTTTCTCCGCTATACTTTTAGGTGCCTACCATTACATTTTTTTTGTTTTTTTAATGATAAAAATATTATTTTTCAAAAAAAAAAGTTCAAAAAACAAACCCCACATCGTCCCTCTCCATCCTATTCTCCACATCCGATGACGATTAAGGGTCACCACCAATTGAATTTTATTCGGAGAAGGGTGAGAAACTCAATGACGGCGGTCGTGTAACGTACGACCAGTTGAATTTTCTTCATAGCAGGGTGAGAAACTCAATGACGATGACAGTGTAACGTACGACCAGTTGTAACCATCAGAATCGACAACAAACAGTGAAGGAAAACTTAAAAAATCAACGACCATTCACGACACTTTTCACGAAGATCGACGCAGTTTCACGGTGGGTCGGAGGTTGGGCTTTGATCACGGCGGAAAGATGATTTTGATGGTGTCAATAATGACGACCACAAATCGACGGTGGAATTTTGGGGTTTTTTGTTTTTTAAAATTATAATATTAAATTTTTGATATACGTGATACGTGTCAGATAACAACTACATTTAACGATTGTTAAAGTCCAGACACCTAAAAATGTAACGTTGAAATGTTATGTATATATTTTTAACAAAATTCTTTAGACATTAAAAGTTAGTTTAAAATATAATTTAGACACTAAAAAATGTATTAAACCTAAAATATCTTATTTCAAATTTCTCTATCCAAGCTAACTTTAGAAATCTAGACCAGCCTCTTTCCAACGGGCAGTTCTGCTGTGCGGCGGTTAAAAAACGGCTAAAAAACGGCGTGACCGATTAAAATTTTGACCGGTAATGTTATATCATTTAACCGGAAATATTATCAAGTACAATAACATATTAGGTAGCGCTTATATAATGTAATAGGTAGCGCTTATATAATAAAATAGGCATTTAACCGGAAATATTATCAAGTACAATAACATATTAGGTAGCTCTTATATAATGTAATAGGTATCGCTTATATTGACCTATTTTCGAAGTAAACCGGTATATTTATACCGGTAACATTACAAATTTACCTATTACAATATTATTATCGGTTATAATGTTTTTTAGACCAATACAATTTTAAATGTATCGACACTTTATGCTTGCACCTGGTTGGGCATTCATATTTCATTCTGGAAAAAAGTATCGACACAAACTGACAACGTGTCGATACATTATTTAGACCTATTATCTCATAAAACCGGTATATTTATACCGGTTACATTGAACATTTACCTATTACATTATACTTATGTGTTTTGATGTTTCCGGGATCGATACTTTTTATAAATATATCGACACTTTATGGTTGCACCCTTTTTGATATTCATTCTGGACCAAAAGTATCGACACAAATTTAGCAAGTGTCGATACTTGATGCTGACCTATTTTATCATAAAACCGGTATATTTATATCGGTTACATTGTAAATTTACCTAATACATTATAATTATCGGTTTCGATGTTTTTGGGATCGATACTTTTAATAAATGTATCAACAATTTATGCGTGCACCTCGTTTGTGCATTCATTCTGGACAATAAGTATCGACACAAATTACATAAGTGTCGATACATTATGTTGACATGTTTTCTAATTAACTGGTATATTTATACCGATTACATTGTTAATTTACCTATTACATTATAATTATTGGTTTTGATATTTTTTGGGTCGATACTTGTATAAAATGTATCGACACATATTTAGGTAGTTATTGTACATACCTAAATATGTACTGCGAATTTAATGTAGTACCCACCCTTTAACTACCACTACCAATACTACATCCTATTAAAAGCATCACAACTGAAACATGTTCAATGAACCTTTGCTTACATCTCCATCAACTCCGGGACCACTGAACTTGCACAACAAAATTTTTACCATGGATCACACTGATGCAGATAATGTTAAGCCAACCGAGAAATGCCATGAATTACATAATGTTGATGAATCTAACAGATTGGTTGGCCAGCTCTTCTGTTCACGTGATCAAGCTTGGTACTTTTACAAGGGATTCGTACGGGAACATGGGTTTAGTGCACGTAAGGGAAGAACACGGCTTGACGTGTAAGGGAATGTGAAGACACAAGAATTTTGTTGTTCCAAAGAAGGGTTTCGAGCATCAAAAGTCAATATTGTTAATTGTCAACGTGCTCATACGCCAGTCACAAGAACAGGATGTAAGGCTAGAGTCGTAGTTACAACAACAAATACAAACGATCAGTGGGTTATAAGTAAGTCTTATCAAGAACATAATCATGCATTGTGCACACCTGCTATGACACCATTTATGCGTTCTAATAGAGCTGTAAGTAAGGCTGATATCGATGAGGCAACAACATTGAAAGAGGTCAGTGTTGGCACGTCACAAGTAATGAACTATTTAACGCAGTAGGTAGGAGGCTATCATAATGTTGAATTTACACATAAAGACCTCTACAATGCACTTCAAAGAGGTAAAGCAAAGGAAATCTTCGATGGGGATGTGAATGCGCTTATTGCCTACTTTGATTATAAGAAACATGATGATCACAGGTTTTTTATGACATAATCGGTAGACGAATCATGGGCATTATATAATCTTATTTGGTCGGATTCTACATCGAGATCGGATTACACATGCTTCGGTGATGTAATTGCATTCGACACAACGTACAAAGATAATTTGTATGGTCGACTAATTATGCCTATTATCGGTGTCAATCATCACCATAACACAATTGTGTTTGCCACTGCCATAATCGCTGATGAGACGTCTCAATCTTTCAAGTGGGTGCTACATAATTTTTTAGAAGCCATGATGAATAAATCATCTATTTCAGTTGTCACCGATGGAGATAGGGCAATGCAGAGGGCTATCAAATCTGTTATCCCTTATGCTAAGCACAGATTATGTTCTTGGCATCTTTCTCGCAATGCACAAGCTAACATTGGTGACCCAAAATTTACAACAACATTCTCAAAATACATGGCTTCTTGGTGGACAACCGAGGAATTTGATATTCAATGACGTTCGGTTGTTTCAGAATTCAACGTCGAAAAGCATCCATAGGTGATTGAGAAGGGAAATACATGATACTTATGGGCACAAACATATCTAACCGGTCATTTCTTTGCCAATATTTGCTCAACACAAAGGTGCAAGTCTATGAATTCTTCACTAGCGATTGCACTGAAACACAAGAAGACATATTTATATGTTGTTCGTGCAATTGAAGATAGAATTAGTAGAATGCGTATGAACGAGTTGAAAGCGAATTACTTAAGTTCCCATACGAAGCCCTTCCAGATCACAAAACTGTTCGACCTTGAAAGCCATGCTGCTGCGATTTTTACCCGCGAATCTTTTCGAGCGTTCCAAGATAAACTTCTACGGGAGATATTGTACCAGATTGAGGCAGAGATTCGGTCCTTATCAGATGAATGTCAACATTATATTTTTTCAAAGTACAAAGAAAAAATAGGAAATTAGAAATTAGTTTTGATTCTCGTACGAAAACCCTAATTTGCTCCTACAAAATATTCGAGACCGTTGGACTTCCGTGTCGCCATCAACTTCACATTTTAAAGCACTTGGATTACACATATTTTTCCGGGACTTTGATTCAAAGTAGGTGGACTAATGATGCGAAAGCTTCTGCACCCAATTATGTTGACTTGAATGTGTCTCCAGAAGTGATGCAAATGGCACGGTTCGTTGCTCTACGTTCAATGTCAAGTAGGTTATGCTACATTGCATCAAAGACAGACGAGTTTTTCAAAACTGCAAGAGATGAGATGAAAACACTAATAGAAGAATTAGAAAACTCGTTTGGTTTGAATGATTCAGTCAACCAGAGCATTGTAGTAACAACGTTCGTGACCCTCAACGAAAACAACGCAAGCGAAAAGAAGTATCAAAAAACATGGTCGAGAAGATAATTAGACGATGTGGGTACTACAACGGTGAAGGACATAATAAACTAACATGTCCTCAAGTCAAGCTCAGTTTGAGTATAATGTAAATTATACAAAATTAACCCTATATTTATAAAATTTACTCTCTTAGTCTATTTTTATTGTGAATTACGAGATCGTTTAATATTTCATCCGCATCATCACATAAAGGCCAAACAATCTGTAGAGTATAGTCTCCCGCAATCATGGCCGGAATCAGTTCTGTAACTGGGATTATACAGGTTAATCATGTTGACAGCATAGCCAATAAAACCTGGGGTTTATTTACAAAGTGTCGTACATGTTGTAGACCTATTCTCTCATAAAACCGATATATTTATACTGGTTATATTACAAAATTACCTATTACATTATAATTATGGGTTTCGATGTTTTAGGTATCGATACTTTTAATAAATGTATCGACACTTTGTGCGTTCATCCTTTTTAGCATCCATTCTGAAAAAGTATCGACACAAATTTAACAAGTGTCGCTACATATTATAGACATATTCTCTCATAAAACCAGTATATTTATACCGATTACATTGTAAATTTACCTATTACATTATAATTATGGGTTTCGATGTTTTTGGGATCGTCACTTTTTTAAAATGTATCGACACTTTATGCGTTCACCCTTTTTGGCATCCATTTTGGACATTAATTATCGACACAATATTAAGAAGTTTCGATACATATTATAGACCTATTATCTCATAAAACCGGTATATGTATACCAATTATATTACAAAATTACCTATTACATTATAATTATGGGTTTCAATGTTTTTGGGATCGATATTTTTAATAAATGTATCGACACTTTATGCGTGCAACTCTTTTGGATCGACACTCTATGAAAATGTATCGACACTTTGTAGGTTCACCCTTTTTTGCATCCATTCTGGACAAAAGGTATCGACACAATACTAATAAGTGTCAATAAATATTGTAGACATATTTTTCATAAAACCGGTATATTTATACCGGTTATATTGAAAAATTACCCATTACATTATAATTATAGGTTTCGATGTTTTTTGGGTCGTTACTTTTTATATATGGATCGACACTTTATGAGAAACTTTAAGTTTGGATACATTATAGAAAATGATTATAAATATACCGATATTTTTAAGTATGAAAACTTTTTTGTGGAGATCATAGAAAACATTTCTTTAATAATGTGTTTCGATACATTTGCACGCAGATGTAAAATACATTAATAACTAGTATTGATATTTCAATAATCCTCAAATGTATCTTTATACAGAGAAGCAAATATGGAATAATTAATGAAAATATACACGCAATATAATTAAACCAAAAGATACATACACAACAATGTTCAAATAATGTACCGACAACAAAATTAATCCAATGAAAAAGGGTTATTTCTAACGAAGTCCGGAACATTAGGCGCATTCAACAAATTTTCCAAATACTCTCGTATGTTTCCGCCTTTTTCTGAGGACATACATAAATAATTTCAATTATCAAACTAATAAGGTGCAATTTTACTAACAATAAACTAAATTCGCATAAGCATGAATAAATTTGTGTCATACCTAAAGCATTGTCGTCCGAATGGGAAGCAACGTCAAGGTATGTGTACATATGTAATTATATTTCTATATAAACACATAAATTGTTAAAATAATCAATGTATGAACACCTGTTTAACTGGAAAAACATATTGCATAAATGCAACTTACCGGATTATAAATCATTTTTTCCGCTGAATCATCGACCAAAAGTGTATTTAGCTCTTTAAAATCAGGACACGCATTCCAAATATCATTGAGATCTTTACAATAGGTAACATTATCGTATGTTTTGCATTTTGCTTGATCCTGTTCACAAACAGTCGAACATAAATATGTAGGAATCATAGACAAAGAAAAATCAGCAAACTGTAATGACATTCATCTTACCCAAACGAATAGAAAATGCTCAGAAAATAAAGGTAGTTTCTCAAGTACACGGTCGACGTTATGCCTGAGATTGTAATCAAGTTTGAATGTTAACATTCAATTGTATATTAACGATTTTGGCTACAGTAATTCAATTGCTCAACATTTCTAACCTCATTTTGGAAGACCAAATGGCAACAAAAAAATTGTCTACACAAAATTGCATAAATTCAAATAATCCTGTTCTGAGGAAAACATCTATAACATGAAGAAAATGAGATTAAAGTTTTACGCTTATATGTTAAAATAATGGATACAAAAGAACATAATTAAAACCTGCAGGCAGTCTTGGGATGTAGGCAATGACACCATTGAGATAAAAAATTAAAAGTTTTCTTGAAGGCGGCGTTGCAGACACGATATACTTGTTTGGATCATCATCATCATCATCATCATCATCGTCATTGTTATCTTCATCTTCGTTGACCGCTTGGTTGTCCACATCTGTTAAAAGAAAATAAAATACATTTCAGAATGTGTAAATGTTTAGAAACATAAATAATGAATTACCTAACTCGTTTGATGTCGTTGACATAATTCGTCACGCAACATGGAGACTTCATCGCGCAATGATGAAATATCGGCTCGCATTCCACTCACAAGGGAATCAATATGCTCCCGAAAATTGACCATGTATTCCATCACGGTCTTAATTGTGACATCCTCTCCAATTGGAGCTTCTTTCATCATTGCGTCTCCAATTGGTTGCTCGTCTTCATGGCTAATGGGGTCTATTTCCTCCCTCTCTTGATCTAATACAACCTCCTTAACACGCTTCCAACAGAGTTTTTCAACAAAATCATATCACGTTTTTTTTAATAAATAACATGTCAATCTTGCGGGTTAATCGAACATGGGCATCATGAGAAAAATCAACTTCTTTCTTCTTCAACAGATGGGTGATGACACATCCATACGGTAGTGAAGTTGAAATTGTTGTTCCATTTATGACCATATATACAATTGTATTAAATATCAGTTTAGCAATGTTTGGAGCCGTTTTGGATTTAGATTTATACTTTGCTATCCACCAATAATCGCTGTCTCGAAGCGTTGAATGTTTTCCCCTACTAGGCCGGATATACCATGTGAGCATTTTGTGAAACACTATCGACTCTACATCTAGGTGAATTGGGCTATTTCTAGCAACCCGTTGAATTGTAGTATCTAAATTATTTTCATCTGAATCCCCTTTATTCTTGACACCTAGACCCTCCGCAATAATTTCCAGAGATATATATATTTCCTTCCCCATGACATGAGTATTAATTCCTATTATATTAGTCTTATTAGGCTTGTGCTGTAAGAAAGCATTGTTGTAGAAGACTCTAACTAGGTTGGGGTAATATATTGGTTCTATACCAAGGAATTCAAGCCAACCCCAAGATGTAAATATGGATTTAAAACTAAATGCATATTTATCATCAAACAAGAAACCCAGGTCAATGACACGTTCAGGACGAATCTTCCTTACTTTAAAACTCGTCTACCATATTTGTTTCTCCATATCGGATCTAAAGTTCAGAGTTTCGAAGGACCTGATTTCCTCAGAAGAATCGTTTGTTTAAGAAGGAGGTTGTGGTTGAAAAGAGCTTTGAGAAAGACAGCGCTTCTGACGCTGATATTTTGGAGCCATTTTGGGTGTGGATGCTATTACAATGGAACACAAACACATTCAAGAAAAAAAAAACTCCAATATACAAATCAATCAAACCCATAAAATATCGATAAATTTACCTGAATATCTAATCGTCACTGTTATGATAACGCTAGTATTCGTCGGAGAGGAAGAGTTTGTATCGAATAAATAATGAATGGGGAAAAGTCGAGATATTTAAATTAGTATCGACACAAAATTAAAAACGTGTCGATACATGTTGTATACATATTCTCTCATAAAACCGGTATATTTATACCGGTTACATTGAAAATTTACCTATTACAATACACTTATGGATGCATATGTTTCTGGGATCGATACTTTTTATAAATGTATCGACACTTTATGGTTGCACCCTTTTTGGCATTCATTCTGGACCAAAAGTATCGACACAAAATCAAAAAAGTGTCGATACATATTGTAGACACATTCTCTCATAAAACTGGTATATTTATACCGGTTACATTGAAAATTTACCTATTACATTATACTTATGGATGCATATGTTTCTGGGATCGATACATTTTATAAATGTATCGACACTTTATGGTTGCACCCTTTTTGGTATTCATTCTGAACCAAAAGTATCGACATAAAATTAAAAAAGTGTCGATACATGTTGTAGACCTATTCTCTCATAAAACCGGTATATTTATACTGGTTACATTGAAAATTTATCTATTACATTATACTTATGGATGAATATGTTTCTGGGATCGATACTTTTTATAAATGTATCGACACTTTATGGTTGCACCCTTTTTGGCATTCATTCTGGACCAAAAGTATCGACACAAAATAAAAAAAAGTGTCGATACATGTTGTAGACATATTCTCTCATAAAACCGGTATATTTATACTGGTTACATTGAAAATTTACTTATTACATTATACTTATGGATGCATATGTTTCTGGGATCGATACTTTTTATAAATGTATCGACACTTTATGGTTGCACCCTTTTTGACATTCATTCTGGACCAAAAGTATCAACACAAAATTAAAAAAGTGTCGATACATGTTGTAGACATATTCTCTCATAAAACCGGTATATTTATACCGGTTACATTGAAAATTTACCTATTACATTATACTTATGGATGCATATGTTTCTGGGATCGATACTTTTTATAAATGTATTGACACTTTATGATTGCACCCTTTTTGGAATTCATTCTGGACCAAAAGTATCGACACAAAATCAAAAAAGTGTCGATACATATTGTAGACATATTCTCTCATAAAACTGGTATATTTATACCGGTTACATTGAAAATTTACCTATTACATTATACTTATGGATACATATATTTCTGGGATCGATACTTTTTATAAATGTATCGACACTTTATGGTTGCACCCTTTTTGGCATTCATTCTGGACCAAAAGTATCGACACAAAATTAAAAAAATATCAATACATGTTGTAGACATATTCTCTCATAAAACCGGTATATTTATACCAGTTACATTGAAAATTTACCTATTACATTATACTTATGGATGCATATGTTTCTGGGATCGATAAAATTTACCTATTACATTACACATATGCTGACTTATTTTTTGGAAACTTAACGTTTGGGAATCATACTAGACAAAATGTTGGAAACAAATCAGTGTTTATTAATTTTTCAGTAAAAAAACTATTTTTACCAACTACATTGTAAATTTACCTTTTACAATAATCTCCATATATCGTACGTATCAACATGACTCTTAATGTGTATAAGAAAATGTACAACAACCTACTGCTAACTTTTCTCATCTCATACATAATTACATTCATATACAAAATTATAAATCTTATAAAAAATTAACCCTACATTTACATCATTGCATCCTTTTGTTATTCTTGTGTCTCATTACAGCTTTTGTTATCTCCTGTCTTCGTTGATTTTGATTGTGTCTTACGAGATCGTTTAATATTCGCGATCGATCCCACTCTCCAACAACCTATATTCAAATTGTCAGAACGTTAAGTATTGTAAACCACAACATTCAATCTACGACTTTTAACAATTTTACCACAAACGAATTTTTAATTCCACTTACAAAATCACCAGTTGCCCCTGTAGAACCGATCGATTCCATCCACATCATCACATACATGCCGCAATCATATCTGTTACAAAATTTGAAAACCACACATGTCAATTATGAATCCTGCATAAATTAAGCTTTCTATTTATGATAACATCTCATACCCATTCAATTGCTATTTTCTTATGCTCCACAAATTTGAAATTTTTCAAGGGGAACTTTCCTAGAGATCCACAGTATTAAACCCAAATGTGTTTCTTATTATAAAAATCTAATATTTTAATCTGCATTAAAAAAGAAGAAGTTATGATCCAAAAAAATTATTCATTATAATTTACATATTGTCCTTTCATACATACATACATACATACATATATACATACATACATACATACATACATACATACATACATACATACATACATACATACATACATACATACATACATACATACATACATACATACATACATACATACATACATACCAATCTCTTAGCATCCTTCACTCTCTGTTTAGATGCTTCAGATGTAAACATACTATCATATATTGTTGCAACACGATCTACCATATCCAACACCAACAGATACCAATGTGAATTATGGTAGTTTATTGTGATCATGATCTGCAACAAATTTCACACCCAATTTGACAAAATTCAACATAATATACCGGAAAACATCATTTGTAATTGGTATGGTGTCTTACCTTCTCACAGTCGGTGAATTTCACATAATTATCCAATATGGGACCCCAAAAGATAGCAATACTCTCAGCACTTTCTTTATTGTTGGCATCCAACGCCTGTTGCTGCAATTACGCAACAAACATTATTAATTTACCATCTATAACACTACTTTTCAACATTTATTAATTTAACTCACCGCTAAGAGGTATGGAAGTTAGCAAATCATCCGAAGTGACTTTTGAGAATCGTAGCATACTGTCCAGGCGAGAAAATCAATAACCTAACAAAATTAATCACACAATCAGAACATATTCAATAAGTTTTAACATTTTTTACTTTCAACTTACCACACCGCCAACCCATTCTGTAGGCTTCAACGTTGCAACGTCGTATACACTAGCGAATTGATTTCTCATTGAGATTACAAAATATCTGTATGAATCATTAGGATTAATATGTTGTCATGAAATATTTAAATATCACTCACAAAGCAATATATTTCACTTACCCCGATTCTAACTCACTATTCCATAAATAATCACAAATTGCAGCTTCGATGTCATCAATTCCGCTTGGAATATCCGTTTTTTCAACCTACAATTTTGCATACAAATTTTTGTCACAACAATATGATAAAGATCAAATTAAGTTTTCTTTTATTCAACTTACCTTCTGCTTCTTCTTCTGGGGTATAGGACATTCCGAATTTAAATCTGTTGCTATAACACTGTCCGATGTATAAATGGCATCGACTTTCTTCCTCCTCATTTCTTCCATCTTTTCTTCTTCCTCCTCCCTCTTTTCTTCTTCATATTTTTTCAGTTCCTCGTATTTTTGCTCTACATAGCTCTATATATCCGATAGTGCTTTATCGGTTTTATCATTTTAATACCGGTTTTATCATATTTTTACCTATTATATCGTTGTGGATCGATACATTTTTATAAAGTATCGACACTTTATAGGCGCTAAAACTGCTTCTCTTTTAAATTCACAAAGTGTCGATCCTTATATTAAAGTATCGATACGTTCAATATATCTGGTAAGGATTTACCAGTATTGTCTTTTCGTGACCGGTTTTATCGATATTTTTACCTGTTATATTGATATGGATCAATACATTTTTAATTTGGATCGACACAAACCGACAAGTTAAGTTTGTCGATTGCCAAATTTTTTAATATTTCTTCAAGATTTAGACCTACTATATTATTATTACTACTCAATATTTCCGATAGCGCTAAACCGAATTTATTAAATATCTTTTAATGTATCCGGTAACACCGTATATTAACCTACCTTTCCTGAGACATTCCCCTTTCCAACTGACATAATATTCCATCAACGACATAAAAATGAAAATTGGAAATTATTTTTGTTGACAAAAGATTTCCAGAAGATACTACTTCAGTTGATTGTTGAGTAAATTATGCATTTAGCACGATAAACTATTAGTTTTGATTAATTTTAGTAGTTAAATTATGAATTTTTTTATAATTATACCTAAAATTTTGTTTTTGTTTCATTTTAGTACTATTGTTCAAAATTTAACGTTAAGTTTTGAAAAAAATTTAAAAAATTGGGTACCAAAATGGACCAAAACTAATAGTTTAGGACTAAACATGTTAAATTTTTAATGGTGGGTACTAAAATAAAACAAAAAACGTTAGGCATGTTTTTTTAAATTGAAAATTTAGGTACTAAAATTGATAGTTTATATACTAAATGCGTAGTTGATTAATAACCGATAGTTGATTAGTTATATTTTGTAATCTGAGATGAATCAATAGAGGATAAATAAAGATATTTATTTTTTAAAATTTTAAATTTCCATATATTTTAGATACTTATATATTTTATAAATAATCTATTTTGTCCCTTAAAATTTTATATTATTACTTATCTTAAAATTTTATAAGTTTATCCTTATAATATAAAATCATATGTGTGCCTCTATTTATATTCAAAGATGAACCTAGAGAGGGCGGGTAGAGGCAGTCGGCCAATCACCCCTAAAAGTTTTTAATTTATATATATTTTAGATATTTTCTTTATATTTTATATTTAAAATATATTTTCGATTCTCTAAATTTTATACGTTTTTTCTCTACATAAAATTCTATAAGTTCACACTTAATGTTGAAATTCTACACCCGTCCCTATTTATGGTAATTTTATTAAATTCAAATAAATGTAATCCATTGTTCATTAGGCATCAACCCATTGTTCTTGAGTTCAAGAACGTTTTTATGGTCAGCTTGCTGGTATTCATTTCGGGTAAACTAGACGTTTAGTCATCCAATTATCACTTTATTTCCGCTTTGGTCATTCAGGTAAACTTTTTCTAAAATCATATTTAACATTATGTTTTGATTTCATCTTGATCTCTGTAAATAAATCTCCCATGCAACACTGAATCCTTCACATTCAGCCCATCTGTTGTTATTTTACCCTTTGGTCTCCTTGAGTTGTTTATTCTTGTTAAGTTTTCATTTGATGTTTCATTAAACTGATGTTCCCCAAAAATCATCTTCAAGGGGAAACAGTGCCTCAGGAAAGAAAATGACAAAAATGGAAGGTTTGAAGAGGCATTGACCTTTTACTGTCGAAAGCAGGCGACATACAGTTGCAATAAGAGCGCTGCCTTGTTACGGTAGCGTTGTCGAGTGCAGAGAAGCGATTCAGATTGATCCTACTTATTGCAGAGCTCATCACCGTTTGGCTACAATTTATCTCAGGTTGATTGAAAGCAAAACATTATATAATCATCTGCAGAAAGGAAATTTGAATTATTACTGCTTGCAGTTTTCTATACCCTTATCTGAATTTACCATGCAGATTGGGAGAAGCAAAACAAGCATTGGATCATTACAAATATGCTGGCAATCGTGCCGACTAAAGCTCAGGCTCTCGATCAACGCCTTAAAAGATGTGCAAATGCTCGAAAATCGAATGAATGGAACAAGCTACTTAAGGAGACTCACTGTGCTATAACCTATGGACTTGATTCTGCACCTGAGGTTCGCTTTTTTTTTCTTCTACCGTTTAAATATGCCTCAATTTAACATCTGCAGCACCTATTGCTCAATGTTTATGGTCATATTTTGTGATCTTTACCAGGTTTATGCTCCACATGCATCAAGAAGCCTATACATCCCACAGCAATGGACCGAATTTTGCTATTGAAGCGTGTATCAATTTCTTCGGTATGGCCGTTAGTGCTTATCTTTTAATGATCAAAGCACTGGTCTATATGGTTTCTGGCATGTTAGAAGAAAGAAATCTCTATGTTGTTATTTTCCTCAAATTTTATGTAAATATCTTCGGAGTATAGAATTCATCAGCATAAGAAAAAAGTTATCGGTGGACTTGATCTGATTATAATAGGCTAGATGAAGCTGTATCAGCAGCTCAGCATGCATGGAGACTTGATTCAAGCAACAAGGAATGAAGGAAACACCCCTAGTGGTAAAGCACACAAGAGCAGCAGCAGCAGCTCGATTGAGCGGTAACTTGCCGGAAAAGTAATTTAAATCCTTGAGCTTGACCACAATTTATATGATGCCTGAAAAGAAGTTCAAAGAGAAGTATGTTAGTCGTTATTTCAAAGAACCTGAGAATGTATCCATGGCTATTGTGAGTGCATAAGTATATTTTAGTTGGTTGTACTTTGGAGTTTCAAAGTCTTTATCTTTATGTAAATGTACAATGTCGAATATTTGAGCAAACAAAATAGAAGCATTTCCTGGTTGGTATATTGACTTATTGCACAGCTAAAGACGCTGGAAGGTTTGAACTCTTCTTTGGCTGGTTGTGGGCTTGTGGCTTGGTTTGGATTCAGCTTTCCAACTTTTCCCACTGTTTTTTACTATGTTACACTAACCAAAGGATCTTCTAGTTCTATACTGTAATATCATGAGGCGGTTTTGGGCCTGTGCGGGCTGCCCAACCGCACAGGGCTCAATTTTTGTAAAGGTCTCCAAAATTTTTTAAGCCTTTTGTATTATGTGTATTTAGAATATTTAGTCCAAGAATTTTCAAGTCTAAGACTTATTTTATTGTTATGGTATAAGATCACCAAATTTTGAAATATTAATGAACTTCTTTATATATCTAATATTTTAGTTTTAAAAGACCTATTTTATTGTTATGGCACAGGCCTACCAAAATTTACAAGACGACCCTGTCGTTTTGCAGGGTTGATTTTGGGCTTGTGCGGATTGTCCAACCGTACAGGGCCCAATTTTTATAAGGGCCTCCAAAATTTTTAAAGTTTTTGTATATATGTGTATTTAGGATATTTGACTAAAGAATTTTCAAGTCCAAAGCTTATTTTACTGTTATGGTATATGGCCACCAAATTTTAAAATATTAATGAACTTCTTTATATATCTAATATTTTAGTTTTAAAAGGCCTATTTATGGTTATGGCACAGGTCACCAAAATTTACAAGACGACCCTATGGGCGACCCATGCATATATATATATATATATAGAGAGAGAGAGAGACATGGAGTTCATAGATTCCATTGAACAACTCCAAGAGGCAATATAGGATGAAAAAGCAGTAGCCTTTTCCTTCAACTGAGAATACATCAATGGTGGAGCAAAGTTACCGACAGAGAAAGACGGAAACAGAGTCTGCCGCAGAGGTATCCAAGGCACTGAAGCGAAAGAAACGCATGAAATTGGTCGTATACGCATCATCTTTCGCCATTTTCCAGACCATTGTCATCTTGATTTTTTCGCTTACAGTGAAGCGTATCAAAAACCCCAAGTTCAGAGTCCGCTCCATCACCTTCGAGGATCTCACGGTGGCAGCTCCCAACTCTTCTTCCTTCAACATCATACTCAACGCCCAAGTCTCCGTAAAGAACACTAATTTCGGACACTTCAAATTCGACAACACCACCATATCGTTCGATTACGGGGGAGTCGGAGTCGGGGATGCATTTGTTGCTAAAGGAAGAAGCAAGGCGAGATCCACGAAGAAGATGAATGTAACTGTGGAATTGAACTCGAACAATGTGATAAATAATTCAAGCTTGCAGAGTGAGATTGAATCTGGGTTTTTGGTACCGACTTGCCATTCCAAATTGAGTGGGAAAATGCAGCTGATGAAACTGATCAAAAAGAAGAAATCTGCAGAGATGAAATGCGCCATGTTAGTAAACTTGGTGACCAAAGCTGTCCAAGATATCAAGTGCCAATGAACTTGAGCTTTGCAATATCAACTGCAGTATCTTAACAACGTTGAGGCTTTTATCATTTATAATTTCATTTTCATTTGTTTTTTATTTCTTTTTTCTTTTTGAAGTTTTCTCATACTTGTATCCATTTGCTATTGGATATTAATTACACTATATCTCCTTAAAATACGACCCTTCTTCTAAATTGGTCATAAATTTTTACACATTCTAATTTCATTCTCAAATTAAACCCTTATTCTAAATTGCTCCTTGAACTTTTGGAAATTTCAAATTTATTTCTAAAATATGGCTCTCATTCTATATTAGTCATCAAACTTTTGAATATTTTCATCCCTGAACTTTTGAATGATTTTTGGGGATGTTATTGAAATGTTCAAAGTTTGGAGACCAATATAGAAAGAGGGCATATTTTGGGATTTTATCGAAATGTTCAAAGCTTGGAGAGCAATATGGAACGAGGGTCATATTTTAGAGATGTTATTGAAATGTACAAAATTTTGGAGACTAAATTAAAACGAGAGCCATAACTTAAGAATAAAACTAATATATTTAAAATTTTAGAGACCAATTTAAAATAAAGATCATAGTTTGAGAACATATTAGACAATTAACTTTTATTTATAAGATTCTTCTACTATGTGGTGAATGTGTTTTCATTTTTGACATTATAATATTCTTTAGTGTCTCATAGCATATTTCTTTGATATAATTGTTTATCACATTAGAGCTTACTTAGTAACAAATCTAAAATTATTTTTTAAAGACGAAAAAACACATATTATCAACGTAAAACTTTTGAATTGGGTGAACACAAATAAAACTCCACATAGATATTATCAATAAAATAAATAATTAATTAAAAAATATTCAAATTTCAAAGTAAACACATTTTTCTAATCAATCATGTTGCAACTGTAAAAAGTAAGAAATAATCAAATAGTAAATATTTTTTAATATAAAGAAAAAAATACCACGTCATAAGATCTTTAGTAACAATAATAGTGGAGTTATCAAAACAAGAATAATTTAAAGTGAGTAAAATACAATTTTATAAAGTTTAGTGTCCGAAATAGGATAAATGTAAAAGTTTAGTGATTAAATTAATAATTTATCCATATAAAAACCCATCTTTCTGAAGCTTAATTTGTACCCTAAACCCTAATCAAAGCACTGTGTAGGTCTGGAATCCAAAGAAGCAAGATTTAACACGAATATCAGTGTCAAAGGAAGACTTTTGCGGTTACAAGACAAAAACTGGTGTTACAGGCAAGTTTCTCAACCTGTTTGAATCTTTGTTATACTGTTTCTTATTCTAAAAGAAGACCAGCAGATCTAAGCCTGTAAAAACCTCAAGAAAAATGGCACCCCCTATTATCCGAACTCTAATCTCATTGTCTCTCAATAAATCACACCGCTTCGAAAACCCCTTTCCAGTTCTTCCGTCTTTGTTGTGTTATTCTCATCTTCTGCCAACCAGGAATCAAGACCTTCATTTTCTTTAGCTGATCACTTCATTCAAAAACACAACTTCTCCCCTGAAATTGCCGTCAAAACTGCATCTTCCTTAACCATTTTTAAGGATCATCGTAACTGTGATGATATAATTTCTTTCTTAAAAGAAAGTAGTTTCTCGAAATCCCATATTGAAGAAACGCTCAAAAGGAAGCCTAACATTCTATCTTCTAGTCTTGAGAAAACAATTAAACCCAAATTCAAGATTTTCCGAGATTTGGAATTTTCGACGGATGATGTTGCTGATATTGTAGCTGGGGATCCCTAGATTTTGACTAGAAGCGTGACTGATAGAATAGGGCCTTCAATTTTGGATCTAGAGAGTGTTCTAGGATCGAATGCCGAAGTCCTTAAGCTACTGAAATCTTCAGCTTGGTTTCTGAAATGTGATTTGCAGAAGACGATTATGCCTAATATCGAGTACTTGAGAAGTTGTGGGATTAGTTTGTCACAAATAGTATTCTATGTTTTTAGATATCCCAGATTTTTCTTGCAAAAAGCTGAGAGAATTAAGCAGTTTGTTAAAAGGTCGGATGACATGGGAATCGATAGGAAGTCGAATATGTTTTTCATTGCTATTAGGACATTGAGTTCAATGAGTGAAGAGAAATGGGAACAGAAGTTTAAGCTTTTTAGGAAATTGGGCTTCTCTGAAGATGATATCTTGTCTACTTTTAGGAGGACACCACGTGTTTACTGTATCAGAAGGGAAGATCAAGGAAATCACTGAATTTTTACTTACCCGAAAGAATGTAGGTATTTCGCATATAACAAGCAACCCGCTGGTGTTTTGTTATAGCCTTGAGCATAGGCTGAAGCCTCGGCTACTGGTTATTGAGATTCTGGAAAGTTAGAATTTGCTAAGAAGAAAAGCTAACTTGACTACAATTTGTAAGATGTCTGAAAAGAAGTTCAAAGAGAAGTATGTTAGTCCTTATTTAAAAGAACTTGAGAGTGTATCAATGGCTATTATGGGAGCATAATTGTTGAGAGCACATATCAAATCTTCGATGTACTATGGGTCGATAATTGGGGCGTTTTTTGGTGAAATCCATTTTGATTGTTTTTAAGCAGTTTCTAAGATTTTTCTTCACAATGGACTACTAATCCTACTTTATTTTTCACTCTGTTTCCTTTCTTGAAAGGCCTGCTTGTATAGCCAAGTATTTATTATGTTTGAATCACCCCCATACTGTCTCGACCTAACTCTCAAGTCTCAACACTGTAATTGTTGATTGTTTGTCTCTGCTTAATGCGCATGCAATTTTCATGGTTCCCACATACCCGTATAGATGGCACAGTGAATCATGTTCTTTTTTCCAGATGCATATTCAAATGTTAGCAGATGCAGAAGAACCACTATTTGGTGATGCTGAAATATTTTTTGTAAGGAAATTGCAGGAATGTTTCTTATAAACAAGTAGATTGCAGAAAATGTGTAAAAGATTGTTTTGAATAGAAAAGCGTTGAAGAGAGTGATGCGTGTGTTCATGGTAGTGGAACATGTTTCCAATGCATTGATATGTTTCCGATGAGATCTTGAACTGGCACTGTTAAACTGTTGATGCATTTGATAAATATTGTGGTGGTACTTATTGAGAGACTTAGCTTGTGACCTGTGGTGAATCCAGGGATCATTATGTTCTATTGAATATACAGTCGATCGATGTGCTTTAATACTCTAGTTTGAAATTTGATCATTTGTTTCTCTGTAATTTCCTGAGGATGAATTCTAGATGATTGCATAATTTTGATGCAGGGCTACCCTTGCATTTGAGGTGGACCACAAAAGGTTCTGGTCTTGGTAGTCCTTGGTGCTTGGCTTAGAATCCTTTGCTGCTTTTTAACAAGGTGCATATCTCGAACTATAAATTCGAACGCCTGTCTTTCTCTTTGTTTTCATTTCAGGTCAACTGCTGATTCACTTCTACAAGCCTCTCAATACCATCAACTCCATTTAGAAGCTTAACCTGCTATTGTGAAGAAAGCAGAACCAATTGTTTTAGATATTCTTCCATGCCCCTTAGACTTCATCTGTTATCCTTCCTAGCAAAGAAAATTTTGCTTTGTCGATTCATTTTCTACTTTATTAGATCCTTACAAGAAATTAAATTAAAAACCTGACATGTTTAAGTGTCCGCACCGCCATCGTAGATGTTCTCCTGGTGGCAGCCTCGAACTCTTCTTTGATCATTCTAACTTGACGCCCAAGTTTTCGTTAAGATTTGATGATGGCGTTTCGATCGAATATGGGAGAGTTCAAGTTGGGGATGCATTTGTTGCTAAAGGAAGAAGCAAGGATGCCGTTTTGATCGAATACGGGAGAGTTCAAGTTGGGGATGCATTTGTTGCTGAAGGAAGAAGCAAGGAAGGATTCACTGAGAAGATGAACGTAAATGCCACAATATTTTCTTATGACAAATTAATAAATAATTTAAAACAATAAAGTATTGTTTACCCATTAATTTTAATAGTTTTAAGATATTTTCTTATGACAAATTAATAAATAATTTAATTTCAAATATAATAATTAAATAATAGTATTATCGTTGGTTCAAAATTTTCTCTCAATTAATACTTTTATATAGAATATATAAATTAATATTTTGATAAGAACACTTATACTGAACGGATATATAATGAAATTTGAAATAAATACCTAAAATTTTACGACATTTTAATTTTATTATATAAGTTAAGGTCTTGTTGACATGTTGAATCTTAATTATTTTATACATGCAATACCAATAAACTTTTATTTATTTATTATAAAAGAAAATAAACTCTTTCATTTGGATTTCTTTAATGGTCGAGGTAATTAAAAATATAATTATTTTAATAATTCCAATTAGCTTAAACGACCCAAATAATGGTTCGGTTTCGGTGGTTCCATAGGCAAACTATTTGAATCGAATTAAAGTGAATTAAAAATAAAGAAAATAAATATTCAAAACACATTCATTTTTCATTTATTATAGTGCAAATTTTAAATAAATAAAATATTAAAATTAATCATATTTTTTTATAAATTTAAATTTATATATTTGCACTCGATCTAAGCTTTAAATTTGCTTATTTTGGAGGATGAGTTTAAAAAATATTTAACAGTCAAAAACTATCGACCCGACCTAAACCGAACCAAAAGCCGTGGTTTTTATGTCATTCGGTTTCGGTTCTCATTTTTAAAAACCCGCAAAGTGCGGTTCGATCCATATTTTAAGAAAAACGAAACCAAACATAACCGAAGAGACCGTAGCTTTAAACAGAAACATTTAGAACTTCATCTCCCAATTATCACTGTAAGTTGAGGTGTTGAAATAGGCTTTGCATCATGCAGGCATGCTAGGATCATTTTAATTAATGTATTAAAACAGAGAAGAAGAATCCAGTGTTTTCTTATCTTTCTTTTTCAAAAATATAAAAAATAAAAAAATGTTATGGGAATGGGATTTCAACTCTCCATAGGGTTTCTTTCATATTGTGAAATGTGAAGTATATGCTGTTATATGCTATTACTGTACATATCTACTTGCACCTATAACTTATCTCTTTTCTAAAATAATATTTGCTAGTGAAGTGAGGGTTTTAGGATTGTATAATAATTATTATGGATGGATGCAATATATATGGATTTTTATTTGATGTATTATCAGCGATGTAAATATATTAATTAATAATCTTTAAAGCTTCTTTAATAATTCCTAGGATATATGATTAAATTTTTTCACTTGACACCTCTTCTCTCCGATATGTTGTGGATTCAATACCTAGGAGTAAAATGGTTTATTTCTAATTGGACTCCTAAACTTCGGACAAACTTTCTAAAATCACTTACCCAGACCCTTAACAATCACCACCACTACAATCATTTTTCAGCTCCCCATCGTTCCTCGCCACCACTCACCAGTTTCGGATCAACCAATCCTTACCACCACCTGAGAGATAAACCCATACCAGTGGCATAGCACGACCAAAACATTTCCCAAACTGACCCCAAGGTTGTCGACCCAACAACCTTCACCGCCACAACGCACTCACCATCTCTCACCGTGGAACTCCTACAATAAAATTTAACCCGAAACCATCTAGCACTCACATCAAGACAGCCAACAAGAAAAGGGAAGAAAACTAAAGAGAGGAGAGAAGACCCCTAGTTCGATCTCAATGGATTACCGATGACCGAAGTAGTCGTCAATGAATTCCAAATGTGAATATGTAGCCCGAACTAAGAAGAGTAATATAATTTTGTTTCAAGTTGATATGAGATTTGAAGGGTTTAGAACATGCGAGTAAAAACTAATAGGTTTGTAGAGAAAGAAGAAAATAAGTTGAACGACACTACTCTTTTAATGAACATAATTTCAAGTTAAAGTGTGAGTCACATATTTAATTATTTAGTAAGTACGTCTTAATTTGTTAAACAGATGAAGACCAAATTCATTTGATCACAAAAAGTATTTTTAAGTTATGAATAAAATAGGATAAAAAAAAAGAAAATAGACCAGCTACCTACCGGTGGTTATATATATATATATAAAATAGGACCAAAAGGGTAATTACGTTATTTAAGAAATCATGACCGAATATATTTTCTATTGTCCTTCTATGGTTTCTAAGGGATATTTCCTTAGCATCTAATAACCCTTACTTTATTGAAAAAAAGCTTCCTTTCACAATTTTATTTTCAAGAGCTATGTCAAAATTTACTTTTTCCACTATACCTGCTTGTTTCAAGAGCTATGGCAAGGGGTGATGTTTTAATTGATACAATCTTTAAATTATTCAGGTTTTTTTGGTTTAATGAAAAATAAGTGTTCAAACTATACTTTAAGTTAACTTTAGATGCATAAAGAATTTTTCGTCAAAACCATGTATCTAACGTTTTCTCCGATACACTTTTAGGTGTATACCATTAAAAAGAACGATGGGGGATTGGAAAGGTTGAAGAAGAAAGGAGGAAAGGGAGAAGAAAGTGTGCGGGATTTAAAAAAATATAATATTTTTTTAAAAAAAATAAAAAAGTATAAACTTAGTATGTGTCTTTTAACGATTTTTTTAACGGTATGTACTTAAAAGTGTAACGAGAAAATGTTAGATACCTATTTTTAACGAAAACTTTTTAAGCACATAAAGTTAATTTAGGGTATATTTTAGACACTTATTTATTAATTCTTTTTTTTATAAATTTATATATGTTTGTATATTACAATAATAATATCAACCAAATTAAAATCCAGTCGATAAAATCTTATAATATAAAATTCTTTACGAAAGGATATCAATTAAATCGTAAAATATTTGTATCTTTTATTCAAACAAGATCTTTGCATTTATAATTTATTAGTAATTAACTTTAAGTTGGATCCTAACTTAATTTTTTGGAATGCTTGAAAATAATAAAACTCATGGACCCTCACACTCGAACTAGCAATAACATATTCAAAAATATTTTTAGCATAAACAAACATATATTGACAACATAAAATTTTTGTATGTAGAATAAATATAAATAAATTCTTCGAATAAATTCAATCAATAAAATGAACAATTAACCTAAACAAAATTAGATTTTATGTCTACCCTAAATTAAACGTGTGTAACAACCAAATACCGAGGATTCAAGTATCATACGAAATCATCGAAGTGACTAACCATTCTTTTTTTCTTTTGAAATCACACTCATTTTTAAAACATTTACATAAAGTATGAAACCATGATCATTTACAAAAGTGGGTCCCAATTTAAAAACTCAATAAATAAATAAATAAATAATGCTACAAGGTGACTTGTTTCAAATATTAATCACTACATGCCCACTAAGCTGTCATCATTGTATTCTTGTAATCCGTTGAGACTCTTATGATGATATCGTTATCCAATTGCACTCCACAAAACCTGAAACATGTGAATGAAAACACGTTATGAATCTTGAGCTCGTAAGCCCTACGCCACACAATTCATTTACTGAGAAGAATACTACATGCATTCATAACATAAGTATGCTAACAAGTGCATTCAGAGAAGAATACTATTATGTCATCAGGCCATTAAACCACCTATTCAAGGTACATACATTATCATAATTGTAACGCCCCGAATATCGGCTTAGTAGTTTCGTGTTGACCCAATAATTTATTTAATAAATTTATTATATTGCGAGGGTCCTCTGTTTTGAACTTGAGTCTAATCGAATAAGAAATTAGTCTTGTAGAAGATAAAAAAAGGGTTTTTAAGCTTGTGGTGAAATATGAATGACCTAAAGTGTAATTATACCATTGAAGAAAAACATGTATGATTTGGGGTGATTCTTTCCTATATTAGATGTGGGTTTTTGTGGTGAGGCAAAAATGCTCATTTCCTTCTTTATATTCTCTTCTCCCTTCAATTTCTTCATTCTTTTTCTCTCAACTCAAGCAAGAATAAAAGGAAAAAAACTTCACATTTCTTAATCTTCTTCTTCAATCCGAAACTTAAAGGTAAGATTCACAATCTAGGGTTTTTAAGCTTTTTGAAAAGCTCACCATCTTCTTCAATGGTGGCCATGAACTCATTTTAGGTTTGGGAGAGTTTAAGCTTCAAGAGCTTCCCCCATGATTTCTATTTGGTTTTCATGTAGTTTAGTTGTTGTTTAACACATAATGTCCTTCATTTTCATGTTGGAATCGACTGGTGGTTTTTGAGTGATGGAACAATAGTGTAAGAACCTTCTTGAGCTAAGCCAAGGAAAGGTTTATCCGTTGGGTAAGCTATAGATGTTTTGAATTTCTAGGAGCTGAGGTAACACACTATAACTCTTCTTTACTATTTTTAATGTCATCTAAATTAACTTGTTTGCATGTATGGGGTAAGGAAAGCATGTGGGGGGTTTGGGTTCATGATGCATGTATAAACAATTCATGGCATATTCTATGTTTGTGTGTTGCAAGCATTAAAGATAGTACATTTTGACCTCTAAGACACTAAATAAAATGTTAAACATGTTTGTTACTCTTAGGTGATTTGTTGGGTTAATTTTTGGGTGTTTCCCGAGCTTAAACAATCATTCCCAGAAAAAGAATCGATCCCCCGACCAAATGGATCGATCCTAAAGTTTTTGTCCAGCAAAGGATCGATCCCTTTTCAAAAGGATCAATCCCTCAGGCAAAAAAATCGATCCCTTGACCAAAATGATCGATCCCAAACTTTATGTTGTGCATAGGATTGATCCTTTTTCAAAAGGATTGATCCATTCGCTATTTTGCTTGATAGAAAAGGGTGAAATTATATTCTTTAGGGGTCTGAAGTGTTGAGAAGTGTTTTCTTGACCTCACATGTTTGAATGAGTTCAATTTGGTCCATTAATTGATATGCTTAAATACTTAAACCCTTAATATAGGATATCATTGATAACGATCAACTCGACTAATAACGTTATGAAATAAAGTGTCATAAAACTAGCATTTGTTTGATACTCTGAAATTATATTCTTTAGGGGTCTGAAGTGTTGAGAAGTGTTTCTTGACCTCACATGTTTGAATGAGTTCAATTGGTCCATAATTGATGCTTAAATACTTAAACCCTTAATATAGGATATCATTGATAACGATCAACTCGACTAATAACGTTATGAAATAAAGTGTCATAAAACTAGCATTTGTTTGATACTCGAGAAACGACTAGGACACCCGAGTTACTCTAGCATTATGACGTTTTTCAGTTATGTATGTTGATATCCGGATATCTTTTGTTTGGGTATGCATCCGATGCACGTAAATTTCAGGTCATACCTGTATGAATTCCAATACACATAAATTCCATAATCAAACCTTATGCTCGAGAGCCCGTATCTGTTGGATCGAGATGTGAGCTTCCGATGCACGTAAATTATGGAACTCACCCTGACCTCTCGAGGATCCGTGGTAGACTAAGGGCTACAAGTTCTGATGCACGTAAATTTTGGTTCTTATCTCGAAGCTATTGCATTTTAGATATGCTAGTATCCTCCGACCACATTGCTGGTCTTATCTCATATTTGTTGATATGTTTTTGCATATTCGTGAGATGTTAGGTAAGCTAGGGGTGTCGTCCTGAGATGCACGTAAATTCCTCCGACCACACCACTAAACTTACCTCAGGATGTTTGAGTGTATTTGCATGCACATATTTTCGTTCGTCAACATGATCATTTGATGAATGCATGTAACATGGTAGAGGTATTATGTGACGCGGGGCTTGCGAGCTCAGCGTTCGGAATGTGTTTTTGATCGCAGGTTTTAGGTTTCATGGATCGTGATGGGACAACGAGATCATCGGAGGAGTCTTAGCAGAGTACCAGAATACGACGATATCGACTTAATGAGCATATAGAGGTCATGGTTTGAAAAGAGTCAGTTAGTAAATATATGGTTATTTATTTTATTTATCGAGTTTCTAAATTAGGTCCCCATTTTTATAAATTATTAGGATTTATACTTTATATAAATACTTTGAAGCAAGTATGATTTCTGAGGAAAATATTTTGTCTTCACATTTAAAATTTCGTGTGACATTCGAATCTCTGTGATTTGGGCGCTACATTTAGTGGTATCAAAGCTAGAGTTAGTCGTTTCTATGTTAACATGGTCAAGCCCTACTTGCCCTAAAAGTTACAAACTGTACTCATAGACTAAGACTCTGATGTCGTTCGTCCATCACTGATCGGCAAGTTAATGTGATAGTTTTACTAATAAATGGATAGCAGAGATAAACTTGCAGAAAATATATACTAAGATATCTAAATTAAGGATCTGAAATCTAGTGAAATTGGCATATCAAGTGCTAAAATATGGTAGAAAAGGGTTCGAATAAGGAACCTAGTATCTCACGGTGAATATAGCTAAGAAAGTAATTTATGAATCTATGTATAAAGGTACTCGAATAAAGGGTGTAAAACATTTTCGTAAGACTAAAAAAAAAGGAAAATGTTGTTCCTCAGCGATACTTATATGTGTGGGGTAGGGTAATATCATCAGAATGATGCGCAATTTAGTAGGACAAGAGTCGATTAGACTATCTTCCTTTAGGTAATTATGTGGATGTAAGTAGAGTTAATCTCCTTCCTCGAGTGTCTTTGATACTAGTACACAGTAAAAAAGAAATTTCTTGCTAGTTATATTATGGAAATAGAATATCTGTAATAATAATAAATTGTGTCTAATCCACGATTGGTTGAACGGATCTTGTAGAATAAGTGAGATATCACTTCCTCAGGTTGTCGAGCCATAAAAGCAAATTTGTTATAACACTATTCCCATTAAGAACTTGTTTTCTTATTTGACATCGATCTATTGAAGGTTCCTGATACTGCTCTCAAAGACGATCATCGTGATTCATGTCTGTGAGCTTCTATATAGGATCGAGACTCTAACGTGATCTCATTTTCTGATGGTTGATCTCATCGATGATGTCGGGTAGGCACTCTAATATGCAATTTTGGGTAGATAAATTCCTCTCTATTAGTAAGATCAAGTCTTCTCAGGTTGATAAATTCTATTTACCGTTGATTCTTAAGGGTTCATATGCGGTTCGATAAATATTTTTAGCTACCTTGTTAAGCGAATGACTTCTCATTCTTGTTAAATGAATGTTTTTGATTTACAAGATACCGTTTTTGGTTCAAACGTCATTTAGTGAAGAAATGTCGTAATTCTGGCGGATTTGTTTTAAACTCTTATGAAAATCTTACTCGGCTGATTGAACCCCTATGAGAGAATGTACGTGTTATTACTCTAAGTCAATAACCGTGGAAAGAAAATTTTACAAAACTTGTACGTTTTTTGAAGAAATCTTTTGTTCGATTCCTATATATCGTAGATCCTTGATTTTTTTTATCTTAAAGGAGAATCCATATGATAGATGAATGCACAAGCTTTCCAAATTCTACTCTTTATTATGATCGCGTCATTTTGTTGGTTAATTTCCTCAGTGCGTTCTTATGTATTAGACCTAATTCAAGAGCCGTCGAATAAACCATTTGCTACTGAATTGAGTGGAAGCCTCCTTTATTTTAGATATTTCCTACCTATGATCTTTGAGTAGAATCCGTACACAGTCAAACAAGTCTTTTCCCTTCCTTGATAAGTGAATGCCTTTTCAGCGTTGCTAAACGGATGCTCAGATGTTCCTAATAGAATTCCGCATTGTATGTTCTATGAAGGCAAGTGGTCATATTATTTCCAAAACAACCATGTTCAGTTCTAAGAAGAGTCGTTAGTGTGATAATCTATCTGTTTGTTAGTAAAAGTTTCGTTATTGTGGGAATTCCTATATCACCTTTGAGGGACCCTTGGTCCAAGATTTGTGTTTTGTCAAATTATGTTAAATTAAAGTTACAAGTTTGAACTTCTGCAAAGGTTTGCACTGTATAACTTTTTTAACTTAATGGATTCGTTAAGGCTCAAGTTTCCTTGATCTTGATAGATCATTTCTCGTAAATTCTGAAATGATATCCCTTGATCAGTTCGCGAAGAAGTCTGATAATCAAGCAGGCCTTAAAGTGTGGCTTGTATTCACGAAACGACCCTGAAAGTAAAAACATGTATGTGTAAATACCTTGGATGTTTCGCATGTTACATTGACTTTCTTTTGTTAAGCCTCGAATATTCTATCACGTTCTGATGTTTCGGTCAATGATCATTCTCAGTAAGTTCTTTAAAATGTCATATGGATTCCTTAAGAGAAAAATAAATATCTCATTTCCATGCTACGCTCTGTAAAATTCGAGTATGATAAGACCTCTGATCGTTTTGGGTTGTACCTTGCTGTTAGAGATTTGTTCAGCATAATATTACATTGAATTGCTTCATCCTTATCACCTTTAGGATGACTTTATTTGAGCTTTAGAATCGTAAAATTTGTTAGAGGGATGTTTGTGAACCAAAGATTTCGTTGTCTCAAAACGATAAAATTGAAACCTTTATTTGTCCGTAAATTCGTGGTGTAAGAGAAAATTCGTTAAAATAAGCTAACTCTGTCATTGTATTTCTTGGTTGATCTTTTAAATACTCAAAAATTGTTTCTTTTAAAACGCATATTCCCTGGAAATTTCATTTGTATGCTGATTTTTTAGTTTAAATATTGAGTTGGGATCAAATTTCAAGTTTATAAAGATGGATGGTTGAATTCGAAAAATCTAAGAAAGTTTAGGACGAAATTGCAAGTTTTTGAATATTAAAGTATAGATTTAAGTATTTTATTAAGATGCTGAAAATTTTAGTAATTAATGTGTAATGATCATAATGGTAAAGGATTATTATAAATTTAATGGAAAAAGTTAATGTGAATTCTAAAAAGAATTCGTAATTATTGGCATGATTGAGAAATTGATAAAATCTGAAGGGTTGATTATAAGGATAAGTATTTGTGCAATTGAATGTGTATTTTAAGAAGTTTGAATTATGACGGAAGTGTGATTTAGTTTTATACCGATTAAGTATCGATTCTATTTTTATAGGCTTTTATATTATTAAGTTTAGATTATGTTAGTATGATACTAACATACATTTCAAATATTTTATATTATTATGTGACACCGTCAGACCACGATAAATTTAGTGATCCAAGTAACTTTAAAGGGAAGGGAAAAGTGCAAGATTGAGAAGATTATCGTGGAGAAGTTTTGATAGTGAGGAAAATGTGAGTGCATATTTATTTTATATTTATGTTATCGAACGAACATTGGCATGCAATGAGCCAGTGACGAAGTTACTATGATAAGAAGTAACTCCTAAATATTATGTGAATTGTAATTCATCCATACATGTTCATTTGGTAAGCTAAAAGAATTATGGAAGCTAAGGATGCTAATTAAGGAAAGTTGCCTAGAAATTATGATTTGAACAGTATGTTTAGAAAATCACCGTAAATTATATGGAATTGATTAGAAGACAATCTATATATCATTGAATTCCTATGTCAGTGTAGTTTAGTTTAAAACAAATGGCTACTAATTTTGAGAAGTATAAAAAAATATATGAATTTTTAATTGATGATAGGTTAGAAAATAGGGTAGCAGATTCTGCTCAAACCAGCTTCTGTAAGTCAACTTTGAAAATTCATTTTAAATTGTACAAATTTAACTATAAGGAGTGACTTATATGGTTAGATTTATATTTGAGTCTAGTTTTCATTGGTATAAACGGAATAATTTTTAAGTATGTATGCTAATACATAATAATACTTCTTTAAAGGTAGTGCAAACTGCCAGAGTATGAAATTTCGATAAATCATGTAGTTGAAGAATGTAAAACCAAAGGATTAAATCTAAAGCTCAGTGAGTTTTATATTTTGACTTATAAATAATGTTTCAAAGTGATTTTAGTTCATTTATTTAATTTTTATGCTCGAGGACGTCTTGTGATAAGTCAACCTCATTATATTTTCAAGTATGATTTATAAATTTTAATTATGGAATATTTGCATAATATCTTTCATCAAGTTTTATGAATGATTTACGGTATGCATTGCCCAAGTGTGATATTTATGATGACGAATTTTAAACGTTTAGGATTATCATACGTTGATTAATAAATGATTCTATTGTGATATATAAGCCCATTGTTTGTTGCATTGAGAGTCGTAGGTACATTTGGCATGCCATTAATTTGAGTACTTTCCAGTTCAGTTATGATACATTCATGTACATTATGATCCGCACCGTTGGTGCTCATGTTGTGATTGCACTTAGAGTGCTTTATATGTTTCAATTATGATGGGCACCTGCCCAATGCGCACCTTATGTTCTACTCACGTACCTTGTATTCTCTTACATATACATTGGGCTGTACAAATAAATATGAAAGTTATGGCAAGATTATGAAAGAAAAGAATATGAAAATGAAATGAAAGTTATAAAATATGTACGAATAAAAGGAATATGAATTGTTTACGATATATGATGTGGATTTACATGATTTTTTTATATAATCATGAGAGGGTGATTTTCAAGTTTTCAAGGGGAAATCAGCTGGAATAGCTCAGTTTAAAAGTTTTAATGTTTTTATTTAAATTACAGTTTTATGTTATAATACTTTACGAAATTTATGTTTTATACCACTTTAGTTATGTTGTTGCCTCACTAAGTTTTACTTAGAGTGTGATGAATTTCATGCGTAGGTTCGAATAAAGAAAAAAGACGTGAAGTGAGGAGTTTTCTGAGCATCTTTTGGAAATAAACCTACCGATAGTATCAGTAAGATATCTTATTTTTGACTTATTAGTGCATGTACATTATATTTGTTGGGTTACTTTATCGAATTTATTTTAAAAAGGTTTGTAATAGTAATTTAGGATTATTTTAATTTTGGCTAATTTTAGTTATAATCATATTTTTAAATGAATATTATAAATGTTAAGTCTTAAATGGTTTTAAATTAAGCAGTATTTAGACAGTTGTATATAGCTCTGAAACAGCACGGAACTGCCCAATTGCTACATAAAATCATCCTTGTTTTGGAATGACAAATTATTATTTTATGAAAATGCATGCTAAATAAAAAAATTAAATTGAAAAATGTATGTTTTAAAACGAAACAAAATTTTAAGCATTTATGTTCAGCAAATGTCTGCTAAGTTGATGTGACATCTTTAGTTCGTATTTTGAGATGTATACAGATATGGGTGTTACAAGATACATGATCTCAATCGACATTAAACTCTTCACTCTCGAGTTTATTTGACATCTTAAAGTTCACTCAACCAATTTGAGTATGGATACTAAGTATTGGGTGTGGATACCCAATCTTCGGTATGAATACCAGTTTATCCGGTATGGATGCCCCTTATCCGGTATGAATTCCAGTTTATCCAATATGGATATCACTCATTCGATATGGATACTAATTCATTTGGTATCGATATCCATCCTCTAGTATCGATACTACAACCCTCAATATCGATACTAAGGGATCGATATCGATACTACGGATCGATATCGATACTAAGGGATTGATCTCAATACTAGTTCATCCAATATCGATACTATGACCTAGAAAACTTAATTTTCACCCAAAATATGAATAGTATCGATATTGTTCATACAATATCATACTATAACCCAAAAATACACTGTTTTGCTCGAGAAACACCCCCAAACACTTGTTTTAAGGTCTAAATTAACTATTAAAGGTTATGAAAGTTATTATAGGTCATTATACAATATTTTTACACCAACTTAACACCAAAAACATTCATTTCAACAAATCAAGCACCTATTTCCCCACATGCTCTTCCACCTCGTACAAGTAAGCAAACTCATTTAGATGATATACAAGTTGTAAAGAAGAGTTATTGTGTGTTACCTCTGCTCCTAACAACTGAAAACATCTATAAATTACCCAAGGATCAACCTTTCCTTGACTTAGCTCAATGGGGGGTTTTACACCAATTTACCATTAATCCCAAGCTTCCAAGACGTTTCTTTAGATTTCGATTGAAGAAAGATGAAGAAATGTGTAAGTTTTTCCATTTTGTAGCTTGAAAAAAGAAAAAAGAATGAAGAGAAAAGATGCAAAGAAGAATGATAAGTTTTACGGAAGAGAAAGAAAAAAGTGGTCTGCCCAAGCTCCCTCAAACCCACGTGAAAATCAACTAGAGATCCTTTTAAATCAGCCACTTTTTCCTTAAGGGGTAAATTACACTCTATGTCCCTCTACTTTCACCCCAAGCTTAAAAATCCCTTTTTATCTCTAGTAAAGCTAATTTCTTACTCGATTGATCCCAAATTCAAACCAATGGAACTTCATGCTATACTAAATCGATAAATTATTTTTGGATTAACACGAAACTATTATCTAGTATTCCGAGTGTTACAGTGTGCCTGCCATTGCGAACTAGTAACTGTACAACCACCACCATCAATAGTGGCAGAATAAAATGGGAACATGTGGGGGCCATGGCACCCCAAAATTTTGAAAAATTCAATTTTTGACTTGAAAATTTAAAAAAAATTAATTAGGCCCTCCACAAAAATTTTAGAAATTCTTATTAAGATTTAAATTTTTTTAATGTTCTTGACTTAACTTCACTCATAATTTTTAAAAAATCTCATTAAACCTCTCAAATTTTCAAAAAAATAATAGTTAGACCCTAATTTTAAAAAAATTGTAAAAGGAACTCTTCAAAATTTTCAAAAGTTTTAATTTAAACGATTAATTTTTTAAAATTTTAAGTTGACCGGTGAAACTCTATCGCCAAGTTGCATCAGTGCACATAAAAAATGTATATGCAAACACAGGAGCAAAAAGAAAGAGAAAAGACTTAAAAATTATGGCATTATTCTGATTATTTTTTCTAACTTTAATCATTTATAGGCTCAGAAACTGGTAGTTAATTACAATGGCAAACTCACTCAAACCCATAAAAATACATAATTAATTAACTAACTAAATTCATGCCTAAGCACATTTTGCAAATTATGGTGCTGCCGCTACTCGTGAATATTTTTTCCAATCCACCAAACGCCTCAAAAATTGCTCTACCTGTATAATTATAGTAAGAAAAAAAAAAGTATGTTAGTCTAAGAATAATATTAAAAAGCGTGTATCAAAATTAATAACGGAAATTGCCTCAGATGGTTCTTGGAGAGAATACGAAGCATTCGTCTCTTTGGGTACTTTGGAAACAAGAATCCCAAACCCTTGTCCTCTATCATGTAAACCTAGCCAAAACAAAAATGTCTTTAATTCAATTTTTAATAGTATTTTTTATTTAAATTATTATTTAACAGTAAAAATTTCATTTGAATATAATTCTAAATATTAATATTAAAATTCCGACCCAAAAACAATTCCATTTCAAACACATGTACATAAAAAGTTCATATATATAGAGGTACCTTAAGGCATCTTCATCGGTTCGATCATCACCAATGTAAATCGGTGAAAACATCATTTGAATTGGTATATCCTGAATATATTACATAAATAAAACTATAATTAGTACTACTTATTATAAAATACTAAAAGTTAGTAGAATGACACCCATCTGTAAAATATATGTTTTTTTTTAATTTTGATTATATAATAAATAATAGAAAAGGGAAGAAAATGAGTAAATTATAAGCACCTAGTGCCTCCAACAAGAATTCAAGAGCTCTCCCTTTGTCCCATTTGATGGAGGGACGAATCTCCAATACCTGTTGGAACCGAATCATAAAGACTATATGATATCAAGTAATAAAAAGAACTTTTTTTTTTTTCTTGTTGAAGAAAGTTTCAGTATCCATGAAAAAAGAAGTGAAAAGGAAGAGAAGGGATATTAAGTTTACCTTCTTCCCTTGAGTTAAACTAAGTTTAGGGTATTTGTTGAGTACTGACCTAACTTGCTCAGCCAAGGCAGCCCAGCTCTGCCAAAACCGCGAGTCGACAGATCTTTGGCATTAAAGAAAACGACAAGACAGTGTTTGGTTTGGTTTGGTTTGGTTTCGTACGTACCTTTTCATCGACGCATCGAAAGTGTACGGACACACAAAACCTGTTATTTTCCACCTTGGCTCCTCCAATGGATTTTGTCTTCTCCACCAACGTTTTATGTACCTGAAAGTTACCATCTTTTACATGCATCGTTTCTTCCTGGTTTTCTTTTTAACCTCAAATTGTTTGGTACAAACAAACCTCATCGATCATGGGCAAAAACTCGCTGGCGGGTTGGAAAAGAACACCCTGAAGAAACACAAAAGATTACAACAGCATGGGACCGCAAAAGTATACTGTTTTTGTTGTTTGTGACTTACTTTCTTGAATCTGCAACTTTTAGATGGTCCCGTGATGTCCATTCCATGGCTACCGGCATAATAAAGGCCAGGTAGTTTTACAAACCTGTAAACCTGTTGAATCCGCCATCAATCAATCAAAAACATTTTTCGGGTCGTACGTTTTGCCCTCTAGGAAAAATGAAATGTACCTTGTCTCGGCACCTTCCGGTCACGATTGCTGTCGGAAAATATCTAGCAACATCCCTGACAGCCGCTCTCATCTGATTATAGACAATGAATTTAGTTGTAGTGTTTCGGAGTAACTCGGACTCAAGCGGTAGTTGATGAACAGTAATGGTTACTTACCTCTTCGGACATGAAAGCTTGGTCCGGGTCTTCGACGATCGGGGAAAGCGTGCCGTCGTAATCGAGGAACATGGCAATCTGTTTCCCTTCCGAAGCAGCAATTATTTGGTCGAACATGCTCAAAGCCGAGGGAAGAAGTGAGCAATGGCTACGGGTAGGAGAAGAAGCTCTCATGGAATCCACCAAGGCATTGGTTTTGGCTTCAAACCTCTTCTTCAACAGCAGATTAAGATCTGTAGGTGAAAATGACTTGGCCACTGGCAATTGGTTTCTCATTCTTCTCTTGCCTACTCTCCTTGTTTATCCTCTCTATAATTTCAAAACCAAAACTTAAAACACAGATAACCAAAGACGTTAAATAAGAAAAATCAAATCTTCAATGCCGGGCCTCGATACCTGAGCAGGATAATTAATGAAACTGAGAAGAAAAGCAGCAATGTAAGATCTTAAAGAAACTCAAACAAGGCACACACAAAAACTGGGGTTTTCGAGTCAATTTATAAACTTGGTTTCACGGCACTAAGAACCAAACATCCATAACTTTCCAGGCCACCTGTACATGGGGACCACTGTTCTGATTCCATGGAATATTTCTCAGGCCTGACTGTAAAAAAAAGGTTTTTTTTTTAAAAAAAAATCAGGAACTTCTTGTGTTGGCAAAATGATATAAATTGAACTTGGAACTCATTATTGTTAAAGGTTTGGAATAAACTAAACTAATTCAAGGGCACAACTGAATGGATTTTATATGATGAGAAAATCATTGGTTCAATAAGAAAAGAAAATTGGGAAGGGTAAGGCATTGGGAAACAGCCATTTAGGTGATTGGTGAAGGACCACTTGTTGTTATTCATAAAGTTTGGTGTTTTTGAGGTTTGACACAACAATGTAGACATTGGAGAGCAACATGCTCTTGTCTAAGACATTTTGGACAAGTTTTTTAAGTTATTTTCCTTCAACTATTAAAAGTTATAAAATGGTCACCCAACTATTTATTATATTCTAGAGTTGTCCTTTTACGTTAAAAATTTGACGGTTGTTTAAGTTGGACGTTAACATGATGAATGCGACATGATAGTCGTTTGAGATTTTGGATCAAATTTTATCATATCTCAGTCAACAAATTAGTTCAACTCAAAATATCGTCCACTTTTTTAACGGAAAATGATGAGTTTGGAACATAATGAATAGTCGGGTGACCATTTTGTAACTTTTAATAGTTGAGGACTCTACAAAGCAACACTCCATAGTTGAAGGACCATTTTTTAATTTTTAATAGTCAATGGAATTAATAAAGTAGTATCCTATACTCATGGGACCATATGTGTTCTTTACCCTAAATTCTAAAACTACAATTATTAAAAACTTTTACTTAAATATCATTACGACACGAAAAATTTTACTTTTAAACAAAAATAAATTATAAATTTTATCATTCAATCTTATTTCATTCTTATTTTAGTTAATAAACTTTATAATATTTTAATTTAATTATTAAATTTTTATTTTATTATTATTTTATCACTGAATCATAAATGAAATGATAACATGATAGCCACGTGTGTTGACATAGACTTTTTTTTTACTAACATGACATCCACATCATTTATCTCATTTCCTTTATTTTATCTTCTTCTCTCAAAGATGAAAGTTTTACAGGATATATCTTTTTGGCAAACAAAAGAGCAGGTGAAGCGTATGTTAACTGGGCTAACAGAATAGGGTTCTTCATCGTGTCCCGATATCTTTTTCAATGATCTCTCTTCACTCAGTCTTCTCTCGTTCCTCTGTGTAGTTCTCTCTCAGTTTTCGTGCAACCCATGGATTGGCGAAAGTTATTCGAATGTACCGAGTGCTAAAAGCTTGATTTTCATCCACCTAGGGTTTACGAAGGTGTTCCAACAGTTCATCCTCCAACTGAGGTGCTTGATTCTGGAATCATGGAGTGGAATCTCTCTCTTGTGGGCCAATTTCTTGGTCCTGCCCCGAGCTTCTCCTTAATGCAAAGAATCGTGGACAGCCTGTGGAGGAAAATGACGGCGGGCGCGAGGGTTCAGGTGAGTATTGCTGGTAGCAATCTTTATATTTTCTCGTTCTCAACTACTAGCGCTCGCGACTGGGTCCTGGAAAATGGACCCTGGCACGTGCTGAATAAGCCACTAATCTTAAGAAAATGGGAACCTAACCTTCAAAAACTGAGTTTTGACCTTTCAAGCTTACCCATCTGGGTTCACCTATACAATGTTCCCCTTGAACTTTACTCTAGATTAGGGCTCAGTTATATAGGTAGTGTTGTCGGTATCCCTATTTCTATGGATATAATTACTACTTCAAAAACATGTCTAGAATATAACAAACTCTGTATTGAAATAGGAGCAAATGACATCATCTCTGAACAAGTTGAAATAGAACTAAAGGAAGGAGTAAAGGTTTCTATAATGGTTGAAGTTCCATGGATGCCTGCTCGGTGCTATTTCTATAAAAATTTTGGTCATACCGACAAGGGCTGTACACAGTCAAAAATTCATGGTACTACTAAAACTCAATATTGGAGGAAAAAAAAAGAAATCATCAAGTGCTGACTCTGACCCTACAGTTGGGGGTATTGAAATGCTTCAAGCGAAACCATCACTATCATCAGAGAAATCCAATGAAGTTACTCCAACTGTTGATGAACAAGTTAAAGGAAGGAATGAACAAACTGTTGGCAAACAAGATCTCACTACCTCAGCTGATATTGATGCTCAAGTCTCTGTCAACGATCAAAATAAGGAAATCACAGAGAAGATTGAGGTTTTCCAAAGCAATATAGACTTTAAAGTGGAACCATCCAAGACCACATATGAAACTTCATCTATCATTCCAAAAAAAAGACGTGGCAGACCCCCCAAAGAAAAACTAAAAACTGATATCTCAGTCTCTTCAAACAGATTCCAGATCCTCAATGATTCTGAGGATATTCCTTCTGTATCTTTGGAACTCCAAAAGAAACATCGAGCTTCTGCAAAGGAGTTGTTGCCATAGTTAAGGAACTCAAGTCGAAAAAAGAAAGAAAAACAAGAAAATCTAAAATGTGCTGAAGTTAGTGATGGTGGTAACAAATCAGAAACTCTATCACAATGATCCTAGCCTTCTGGAATGTTAGAGGACTTAACTGTCCTCATAAGCAAGATAGAATATTTAGAAGAGCTAACCAAAACAAAATAGATGTGTTCTGTTTATTAGAGACAAGAGTAAAAAAAGAAAAGTCTGGTATTATCCTAGGGAAGAAATTTTCTGACTAGAATGAAGTAACTAATTATGATCACGCAGTAAATGGTTGGATATGGATCATTTGGAGAAAAGGCCTGGATTTATCATTAATTAATTCTTCTTATCAGAGCATCACTGTGCGAGGATTATTTCAGAATACCCAAATATTCATCACAACAACTTATGGAAGTAACGATGGTATAACTAGAAGACTCATTTGAGGAAATTTAAGAGAGCTTCAAACTATTGTTGGCCTCTCACCATGGCTAATGGGTGGAGATTTCAATATTATTCTCCACTCTAGTGAAAGCTCCGATAATGATTTAATCGGTCCCATTACTACCTCTGATATGAGGGACTTCCAAGAAGTCTTCTCTAACCTTGACCTTTTTGACCACCCTTTCTTTGGCCCTACATTCTCTTAGAGTAACAAGCAACAGAATTCCTTCCTCGCAAGAAAACTCGATAGAGTTCTTATCAACTAAATGGGTGACCTCCTTCAAGGATTCTCATGTAGAATTTCAAGCCCCTGGAATCTCTGATCATTGCCTTGCTCAAGTCTAGCTCACTAAAGAAGCTCAAGTAGATCGACCCAAATCGTTTAAATTTTCAATTACTGGACCCAACACCCAAGCTTTATGGAAGTAGTGCATCAGTCTTGGGCCAGACCTGCTCATGGTAATCCTATGCAGAAACTCTTTTCTAAGCTAAAAAGACTTAAATCCAGCCTCAAAACCCTCAATCACACATTCTATAGTGATCTTCCAGCAAGGGTAAAGAGAAAGAAAACAGAGTTAGAGCAACAACAACTTAAAACTTTAAAGGGAGAGGATGACATTGACAATGAGCTGAACCTTCAAAATGAGTTAAAAAATCTGGAGGAAGCTGAAGCTTTGTTCTTCAGACAAAAAAAAAAGTCCAATGATTGAAGGAGGGTGACAAATGTACCAGACTATTTTATTCTATAGTTGCCCTAAAAAATAAAAAAGACATTATGCGTGCCCTCATTGATGAGAATGGTAACAGGCTGGAATCTTTTGATCAAATATCTGCTGAGGTGATAAAATTCTTTTTCAATTTGATTGGCACTGCTGATCCTGCTCTCAAAGACATCCACTCTAATCTGTTGCAGGATTTAATCCAGTTCTCCTTGACTGCTAATAAGGCGGCTGAATTTGAGAATGATGTAACAAAGGAGGAAATCAAAGCTGTTTTTTTCAGTCAGGGTAACGAAAAATCTTTGGGGCCATATGGGTATTCTCCTTTCTTTTTCAAGCACACATGTTCTATTATTGAGAGAGATATTGTTGATGTCATTTCTTTCTTCTTCAAATAATAATATCTTCTTCCTGCTTTCAACTCTATTATCATAGCATTGGTTCCTAATATCCCTAACCCAAGTAAGGTAAAGGACTTTAGGCCAATTTGATGTTGCTCTGTGGTGTATAAAGTTATCTCTAAGATCATTGTCAGTAGACTTAACAATCTTATGCCTGATTTGATTTCTCTTAATCAAACCGCTTTTATCAAAGGTAGGTGCATCGCTGAAAACACTCTCCTTGCTCAAGAACTTGTTAAAGGCTACAGTAGAAAAAACTTATCCCTTAGATGTTATTTTGAAAGTAGACCTCCACAAAGCTTTTGATTCTCTTAGCTAGGATTACATTACTGCAATCCTGAAGGTAATTGGACTCCCTCAGACTTTCATAAACTAGATTTCCATCTGCTTCTCAACAACTTGTTTTTCTATCTCCTTTAATGGTACCTTGACTGGTTACTTTAAGGGAGCCAAGGGCCTAAGACAAGGAGACCCCCTCTCTCATTTACCGTTTATCCTTGCAATGAACATCCTCTCACAACTTCTTAACTTGGCAGCTTTAAAGGGAGTGTTCGAGTATCATCCAAAATGTAAAAGGATAGGCCTGACTCATTTATCTTTTGCAGATGATATTCTCATCTTTTGCAAAGGGAATCAAGAATCAGTTGCAGGAGTCACTGCTGTCTTAGATTACTTCTATGACATCTCTGGTCTTAAACTAAATGCATCCAAAAGTGAATTCTTTTCTGCTGGAATATCTTCTAGTGTGCTTGAGAGCATTAAACGCAACACTGGATTTAAATTATGCTCTCTTCCTGTGAGATACCTAGGTATTCCACTTATCACCAAGAAAATCTCTGAAAAGGACTGTGTGGTCCTAATCGATAACATTAAATCAAGACTGCACCACTGGTCCACGAAGAACCTTAGCTATGCTGGAAGATTGGAGCTAATTAAGACTGTGATGTCCAGCATTTCAAATTTTGGTGCAGACAAATATTTATGCCTAGTTCGATCTTAAAGAGAATAGAGCAACTCTGCTCTCAGTTTTTTGGAAAGGGTCGGACACTACTGCTATTGGAGCAATAGTGAGCTGGAAAAACATATGCTTCTTGAAATCCGAAGGAGGGCTTGGGATAAAGGATATGAAATCATGGAACAAAGCTTGCATGATCTCTCTTATTAAGCATATTCTAGCTGGGGAAGGATCCCTTTGGGTTGCTTGGCTCCAACACTACGTCTTCAAGGGTAAGAACTTTTGGTCTGTCAACACAAATTCCATAGCAAGTTGGAGCCTCAAGAAACTCCTTAAACTCATACCTGAGGCTCAACAAATCCTTACACCTGCTGCAACCAACGTTGGTAAAATCTGGGGCTCTCTTCGAGAGAAGAAGACAAAGGTTCACTAGCAGAATCTCATATGGTTCCCACTGCACATTCCCAAACACAGCCTGATAACTTGGATGTCTTTCCTTGACAAGCTCCCAACGAAGGTTCGTCTTCAACATATAGGGCTCATCAATGAAAACCACTGTATTTTTTGCAATTCTCATCCGGAAACTAGAGAGCATATTTTCCTTCAATGCTCTTCTGCTGTTTTTATCTGGAATGCAGTGTTCTCATTCTCTGGTATCATTTTTCCTGATTTCTTGGGATGTATTCATGGTATGGACTAGTTCCACTTGGAAAGGAAAGTCAATGCTCACTTTGATCCTGAAGATTACATTCAACGCTACCATTTACATGATCTGGGAAAAGAGAAACAAAAGGGTGTTCCAACAAAGAGCTCGATCTGCAGAAGAAATTATCAAGGACATTAAAGAAACTGTGTGCCTGATTCTAAGGGGTAAAAATATCAATAGAATAGATCATGTTAATATTACTTTATGTAATCAATGGGGTATAGAATAACATTGATTCTTTTGTAAGTATTTTGTGCTGTTTTGGAACTCTTTTGTATTTTTGAAGCATTTTTGCTCTTTGAATATATAACTGATTTATCCACACAAAAAAAAGTTTTACAGTTTCATCCTTGTGTCACACTAGCATTGAAATTACCAGTTTCCAAAGTTTTATCCAGCCACTCAAAACATCGACTAATTCGCCTCATTGTCCCATACCACTCTATCAATAATTTTTTTTTTTCAAAATCAATTTAAAACTCTTAATACTCAATGTCGAACTCAAAGCACACAAAAACTCCAATCCACTTAATTTTTAATATTCATCGTCCAATTAGCGTGAAATAAAGATATATAGTTTGCTTCCTGCTACTCCACCTCTCTCCTGTTGGAATTTTGAAGAAAATGTTTAATCATAAAAAAATTAAAGAAAATCCAAATTTAATTTTTTTTATAAAATATAAGAAAATTTTAGTCATTTCATAATTTTTTAAATAAAAAATGTTCAAACATAACGTCACTAAATATTTAACGTAGAAATAACTAAAATAAGAATAAGAACAAAATCAAATGATTAAAATTTATAATATATTATTTAAACAAATGTAAGCACACCTATTAAAAAAACTTATAATTTTACATTTATTTGAGAATTTTGGATGAGTGAAAATAATATATATGTTAGAATCCATTACCAAAATATAAAAAGAGAAAATAGTTTTACATTGATTTAAGATTTTAAATGAGTGAAAATAGACGATGATGTTATTTCTTTATTTTTTCTTATAAATATTTTATTATTTTTTACTCGTAATATTAATTGTCTATTTTTACTCATCTAATCATCCTAAATTAGTATGATATTTTTAATCCTAACCGATATATATATATATATACACACACGAATTCAAAGAACATTTGTTGTCTATCAAATTAGAACAACATTGCAATAATTTGGGTATCAGGTACTCGTGTCTGCATATAATTAGACCATTTGGCATAAAAGTTGTAGACACCCTTTTTTCCAGGTCAAAAAAATATTTATTATTATTATTATTATTAATTACTTTATTTACATTTTGCAGATTAAAAATTTAGACCAAAAGTGGAGCCCAACTCATATTACAAATAGCCCCAAACCCAAAGTCCAACAATACAAGACCCGACCCAAGAGGGTCCAATAACCCGACCTAGTTCCAAATCCTACCGAGGATCCAATAACACAACCTGAATTGGCCTAATCAGCAACCCTAAATATTAGGGTTTCATCTCTAGCTACCAGCCGCCGCCTATTGGCCTTCTAACTCCCACTGACGTGTGAGTCACCATCGAGCCACCGTCCAACATCTCTCGAGTCGTTTTCATCATCCACAGTAACACACCAAATCAGTCAGCAATAAATCAAAAAAAAATATTAAAAACATCAAGAAATCTCGAGGCAATTGGGGGTTGTCACTCAAGCTAAAATAGGGTATCTATACCCTATATTCTCAGTAATACAAGGGCAGCAGCAATCCATCAAAAGCCATCAGTCACGCATGCAAGATAAAAAGAAAGGAGAAGAAGAAAAGAAAGAGGAGAAGATTAAGTGAAACCAAAGAGAAGAAACGAGAGAAAATCGAAAAAAACAAGTCAGGAGTCCAAAGGTCGTCGGTTCAAAGGTTTTCAAAAGGTAAAATATTTAGATCTAAGGGGCTAGGGTGTTTTTAGGCTAGGTAGAGGAGGTTTTCGGGTTGAGGGCGAAGAGAGGCTTATTTCGGTGGGGTTACCTCTCTCTGGCCACCGTGGGCTCCGTCGTGAGCCACCGTAGCGTCCGCCGATGAACGACAATCTCTTTTTCCTGACGAGGAGAGGTTGAGAGATTTCTAAATCTCTCTCTCTCTCTTTTTTTTAAAGTGAGAAAAAAATGAGGAAGAATGAGAGCGAGAAGCCCGTTTTGGGGTTTATATCCCACAACCAAAATGACACCGTTTTTCTAGGGGGTTCTGCGTGTTTTTAGCACTTAGGATAATTACATTCGTAGTCCCTCTACCTTTGTAATTTCATGTTTCAGCCATTAAATGAAGCCTTATTTTATTTGGTTTCTAGCACTTATATTTTAGTATTTATGTTTTAGTCATGTTATTATATGTTATATTATTTTTGTTAATGTTCGAATTTGGCCATGACATTTGTAAATCTTTTATTTTAGTCATTTCTTAGTATTTGGTTTAATTATTGTTTGGTCCTTTATGTTTCTATTTATTTCATTTTAGTCCTTTATATTATTTATGGGTTATTTTCATTTCTAGTACCTGTACTGTTTAATATTTGTAATTTTGGCTCTGGTTATTTGTATTATTGTTTAACCCTTCAAGTTACTGTTAATTGTTATTTTGGTCCCTGAAATTACCAAGTATTAACTTTTTGCCCATTTGTATTTTGGTTTGTAATATTTAATTGTTTTTATTTCAGTCCCTTATGTATGTACATATTTCACATATTATTTATTTTTATGTATAGCATTAAATAAATGTCATTAGTTTTATGTTGTGAATATTTTACTTTTCATTTACAATTATTTTTATTCCCATCTTATTTCCTTATTTAATGATATAGTATTCGAATAATTTCAAGAACATGTATGCGTAGAATGAGCGTGGAAAACATCATTTGGTCGAAGTGGTGCGATCTGATATGGCATTTTAACGACATGGGAACTTGAAATAAAATCGAGTTTATTTTACTAATTAATGTGTTCTTATTCAAATGATGCAATGTATGTTTCAAAACATTAATTTGTTTATTTTATGCAAATGCCGATTCTTGATTTATATTCGATTCATGTTTTCAAATCTATGAGGAAATATTCTTTTACGAAAGAGTAATAGTTGAGATAGCTTTCCCGACGGAGAATTGCAAATTTCAAGATTTCTTATGGAGTTAAATGATTTTCTTTAAATAGTTAATTCGAAGTAAATTAATTAAATTTTAATAAATGGAACATATTTTAAATTTTATATTCGATTCATAATTTCTACCAGTTACGACAACGTGTAAGCGATTCGGTACCAATTTTGGGCTCCGTGGGGGTGCTAATCCTTCCCCACGCGTAACCGACTCCCGAACCCGTTAAATCAGATCTTTGTAAACGCATACCAAATTTTGTCTAAAAAATAATTTTTCTTAAAATTATTTTTAAAAGACGTTTTTAGTTATTCGACTTACCTAGCCCAAAGGTCGATGACGACTCTATTCAATTTAATTCAAATTAATCCAGAATCACCCAATTTTTCAAAATAAAAGTCATAATTATATTTTTTAAATAATATTTAATTGTTTAAAAAATGGTTATGACAAAAGTTAACTAAAATGACAGGAAGAAAATTTCAGAGTTTGTGAAGCCAACTCTATTTAATAGATGGTAAGAAAACTCCAAAAATTACCGATAAGGTTTAATCCAACTAGCAAGGCGAACCACTCTTTGGTTGTTGTTTTTGTCCTTAAAAAATAAATTGTATTCTATCTTTATGAAAAATACCTTGAGAAATGAATTCTAAAAATATACTCAAAATAAACTTACATATAATTTAAAGGCAACCAAATTTCTAATAAAATATAGATCCCGCGCCAATTCTACTCGCTATAAATGTAAACGCATGATTGAGGAATTGAGGTTAATCTCCAAACAGCTCACTAAAATGAAATACATACGGAGAGTTGATTATATGTTTTAAAAACAATATACTATTTGACAATAAATGTTGAAACATTATGCACACATCGTCACAAGCTCAAATTCGAGAACACTAAAGTCACTTATTTCATATATATATATATAGGGTTAAGATCTATTTACACAATATAAAACTCTTTAGTTTTACACAGATTTTGGACCGTTGGATGAATGAAAATAAATTGTTGAAATTGACTCCTTATTTTTTCTGGTAAATATCTTCACATTTCTTACTTTTAATCTCAGTCATCTGTTTTCAATAATTCAAATGTCATAATTCTATGTAGAACTAAAAGAGTTTTACATTGTGTAAGGGAATCTTGCCCATATATTTTAAGAAATAAACTATTATCGAATAAGTATAGAGCAAGATCATCAACAAGATACATGGACCAAACCGAAAGGAGATATAATCTTAGAACGACCTGGAAAAGTTCCAAGAGAATATACACAAAACCGACTTCCAAAATCCATTGAACACTTCAACTTCCACATAATTGTTAGTCTTTACGCTAAATCATGCATATATTCAAAGGGACAAGTCGTTTTCATTAAGCGAAGACCATACCACCCAACAACCTTCATTATGCAGTAACCCTAGTCCTGCATGCATGCTTCGCGTTTGTTCACAGTCAATTGGAAAAAAAACATATATGGTCTTTTGGGGATGATTTGAAATCCCAGAAATAGCCAAAATGAAGGCTATTCGAGGGAGAAATGGAGGTTTCATTGTCAAAAAGAGAGTGTTAGGCAGAACAAAAGTCGGATTTATTGGAGAGAGATGATCAAAGTCTAGCCTAGGTAGGTGAAGAATCTCAAAAAGGAGAGAATTAGGCAAACCAGAGAGAGAGAGAGAGATCGACGCTGAAGAGGAAAAAGGGAAAACCAATTTGATTGATTCGGGGCCAAACACACTAATTCGGAATAATTAACTTTGTGACATTAATTTCAAAGTTTTCTTTTATGATATTATTCTTTTCTTAAAATTTTAGATTTGAATAATTATACCTATAAAATATATTTACATTATTAACTATTAAAAAATTCTAAACGTATAATAATTTTGTAAATTATAACTATTAAAAAACAGTATCATTTGGTAGGTTTCATTTTCACATTTTGGCATCTTGACATGGCTAGGAACTAGCGACGTGTATCTTCTGTGCTTCCCTGTTTGGTGGGAGACCGGGCTACCTATCAGTTTTGTCCTTTGGTATGCCTAATCGAATCTGTCAAATCGGCAACGAATTAAAAAAATTATGTCGGAAGAATACATTTTTAAAATTTTATGTAAAGAAATTTATAAAAATTTAGGAGAATAAAATAAATTACAATAAAAATATATGATAATTTAAAATTTGTAAGGTAACAATTGAGGTCTAGCTCTACGGGTGTTCATTTTTTTTGTAACCAAATTAACTTACCGAATCGAATCAGTTCGGTTAATTTGGTCAGTCATCGAATTTGTTCAATCGGAAAACAATTAATATTTTTAATATTCAGTTAACTATTAATTCGATTTAAAATCGATTAATTAACCGAAATTATTAAATATTTAAATATTATATATATATATGTATATTGTTGGAAAAAATTGATAATTTTGGAGCTTTGAATGAGAAATTGATCTAAATGTTGTTGAGGAAAATGTAGAACCAATTGTTGGTTCGTAAATGTGCATAGGTGTACAATTTGAGTAACGTGAATGTCCGAACCAGTCTAACTCTTTGTGGGCTTGTGGATATTTTAATTTAAATGTGAGATATTTTGCTCAAATAGATAATATATTTTCAAAACATGTTTTAGAATTAAAATGATAAATATTAAAAGATTTCTTTAATCAAAACAATAGTTTTGAAAATTGTTTAATTATTTGATTCTCGTTAATGCTTCATTCGGTCAAAAATTTCCAATCGTTCACAATGTGAACTCCCTATAAATACTTTGTTAACCTACTAGGTTAAAAACAATTCAAAAACCAATTAAAAGGAATTATTTTCTCTATTTTTGTGATAGGCAAAGACGATAAATAGTTTGTGATCTCGGCAGTTATGCGACTATGCACTGATCATCTTGTTGTTATATCCTAGGAGACAAACGACCAAAGATCTCGAGCGCCAAGGAGTGACCGAAAATATGTCTTAAGGAAACTGCGTAATTACATACCTCAACTTATTTCTTTTCATATATTTATGGTTTTATATTCAGATTATTTAATCGAATATTTTTCATGCTATTAATTGTGTTTGTTTTATTCTTGATTCATGTACACGAATTTTATGATGAGATCATGCCGATGAATTTAATGTCGTTTGATGCGACTTGTATGAATCACCATAGAAGCAAATTGTGGATCTATAAAATATTTGATTGTTTATTTTCTTTTCGTCTCGGAATATTATACATATAACAATCTTAAGATAAATTTTATCTTCAACCTTTCTGGAAAGAAAATAAATCCGAGATTATTCATAAATTTTGGAAAAATTTGAGATAAGTAAATAAATTCATTTTCGGGATTTATCATGCTATTTTAATTAGGTTTGCTTAATTTCAAAGTGGACAAATCTATTTAATAGAAATTGTCGTTAAAGTAACGTTGATTATTAAGTTTGAAACGTTGTTCCTGTTCGATAATAAAAAATTAAAAAATTAGCGAGATTGATTTCAATCTACGCAATGGTACATGAATCTTTTACAAATTGCTTAGCAAGCTCACGTAGGAACCAACTTGTGTAAATACACAAATGCATGGTGTTTAGCGCATGAAAATCATTGGATTTATTTCATCGTTAGAATCTTGCGTTGGTTCTAACTTCGCAAGGAAAATAGATTGTTGAATTTATTTTCTTAAGAATCTTAAATGATTCTAATTTTGTAAGGAAAATAGATTGTTGAATTTATTTCCTTGAGAATCTTAAATGATTCTAACTTTGTAAGGAAAATAAATTGTCGAATTTATTTTCTTGAGAATCATGGATGATTCTATCCGTTAAAAAATCTATTATTAAATTTATTTTCTTGAGAATCTTAAATGATTCTATTGTGTAAAAGCTAATAATTATTTAAATTATTCTTTTGAGAATCTTAAATGATTCTATTTTGTTAAAGGAAATAAATTGTTAAATTTATTTTTTCAGGAATCTTGAAAAAAGAAATAAATTGTTGAATTTATTTCCTTATATAATTCTATCTTTTAAAGGTAAATAAATTATCGGATTTATTTTCCTATTTTGGAAAAGGGAAACAAATCGTTGAATTTAGTTTCCTATTTTATATAAGAAAATAAATCTTTGGATTTATTTTCCTATTTTATGAAATGAAATAAATTATTAAGTTTATTTTCCTATTTTACAAAAGGAAATAAGTTCGGATTTTCCTAAGAATCTTATATGATTCTAATATGTAAAATGAAATAAATCGTAGAATTTATTTTCCTCTTTTGAAAAAGGAAATAAACAGGTAAATTTATTTTCCTAAGAATATTGTATGATTCTTGTTTGTAAAAGGAAATAAATCGTTAAAATTTATTTTCATGATTTGTAAAAGAAAATAAATAAGTGGATTTAATTTATTTTCTTGGGAATCAAGTATGATTCTATTTTGAAAGAAAGAAATAAATCATTAAATTTATTTCTTTGAAATCTCGATATGTTTGTAAAGTGAGATCTTAAAAGTAAATTTATTTTGGAAATTGAATTTCTGTCGAAATAATGGGTTTAATTGATATACTTTTACAAAAAAGAAGAAATAAATATTTTATTACATTTATTGGTGATAGCAAAAAGTATTGCTATATATTTGCTAAAGAGCAAAGGTGAAGCTATAGAGAAATCTATTCTCTATAAATTCAAAGTTGAAAACCAACTTAATAAAATCATTATGATGGTAAGAAGTGATAATGGTGGTGAATAAATTGAACCATTAATTGCCAATATTGTGCACAACATGATATTATTCATAAAGTGACACCATCATGGGGGTAGCAAAGCGGAAGAACTAATTCTTAAAAAGGAAATGATGAACGCAATGCTAAGATGTTCTGGGTTATCAAAACATGTAGGGGAAGCTGTTTTTTCAGCTAATTACCTTTTAAATAAGGTTCTCCAGGGAAAATTGACAAGACACCGTATGAGTTATGAAATTGTAGAGAATCTTTATACAATTACTTAAAAATGTGGGGGTGTCTTGTAAAGATAATGATCTCATTATCAAAGGAAACGAAATCCCAAATCGATGGATTATGTTGGCTATGTAGATTATAGTAAGATATATCGACATCTTACGTATGGATCAAAGAACCCCGAGATTCACAAGAATACGATAACAGAATCAAAGAATATCTTATTCTTTGAAAATATATTCCCTTATAAAACTAAGGAAGATGACCGAAGACTATCAATAAATATGAGTCTATATGTTCAACAAAAGGTTGAAACAAATATATTATCATTATGACAAACTTCTAAAAAGTAATTATGAGAGAATTGTGATATCTCATATGCTCAAGAGTATGGATTGTATTATCCCAAGACCATGCTTCCTTAAAAGGATACTCTGATTCCAGTTGAATATATGATATTCAAGATATCAAAGGAACAAGTGAATATGTTTCATATTGTGAAGATGAGTCATGTCATAGAAATCCTCAAGAAAACAGTTATAACCAAATCCAAAATGGAATATGAGTTTGCAGCTTAGACAAGTGTAGAGAATAAGTTGATTTACTTTAGAATTTCTTGGGGGATATTCTTGAATATCCAAAGGTTGTGCCCACAATATTCATATATTAGTAGAGCACAGAACTTTATATATAATGGTATGTTGAGATATATACATTATCAACACAATACTATTAAGCAACTGATCTCAAATGGAGTTATCACTATTGATTTTGTAAGATCAAAGTATAACGTTGCAGATCCACTAATCAAAGGGTTAAAATCAAGATCAACTTTAAGAAAATATCTAGAGGAATGAGACCAAAGCCCATGGAAAATTGAACGTGTTATGTGAAGGAAAAACCCTACCTAATTGACTGGAGATCTCAATATCTAGGTTCAAAGGGACAACCTAATTGTATAAACCATGTGCGATCACTGTGGGGTTTCTTATCCCAAGCTCATTCCTATGATATAAACAGTCATCAAATTGGTATAGGCTAAACAAAGCTTTTAATAACCATTGTGTGTTTCGGTGAGCCAAGCAACATAAGTAACCTATGTGAGAGTGAAGTGAGGTCACTTCAAGGAGACTATTGGGCATAGTTCTTTCAAACTCTTGCAGAACCAGGCGATGTCCATGGTTTTAAAGACATACCCATGAGAAATAAAATTCTTGTTAGAGAGTTCTTTCATGTTATTAATTGTGTTTGTTTTATTCTTGGTTCATGTACACGGATTTTACGACGAGATCCTGTCGAGGAATTGAATGTCGTTTGACGCGACTTGTATGAATCACCATGAAAGCAAATTGTGTATCTATTAAATATTTGATTGTTTTATTTTCTTTTTGTCTCAAATTGTTATACATATAACATATATTTATGGATTACATATTTTAAGCTCAAAGCCATTACAAATTAAGACCAAATTATTTTTTAACCATACTATACTCATTAAATTATTAACACCTAATTAAATTTCAACCAAAATAAAAAATACTTCTGTTATATTTAAATTAATATAATTAAATAGAATTATAAAAAATTGGTTAATTCGGTTAACAGACTTAAATAACCAAACTTTATCCGGTTTAGTTAATATTTTCAAAAAAAAATTTGTTCGGTTAAAGAAAAAAGTTTGGTTAATTCGGTTAATGGTAATTTGGTTCGGTCAGTGACCGAATTAACCGTTTGAACACCCCTATATAGCCCTAGAACGAACGCTATTATTTATAACATTTGTTAATCATTGTTTAAGAGTCGTTATTTTTTTTATTAAATAAAGAGGTAATACATTTTCAAAGTAAATATTAAAATTCAAACTCACACAAGATGAGACAACATAAACATTTTTAACCACTCAATATTAATGGATCTTAAGAGGCATTATATTTTATTTGGAATGTACAAATTTTCTTTAATATTAAAAATTATATTATAAAATAATTCATTAATTATTGTATATAATTGACATTTTTAATTCTAATAATAAAAATTATTTTTACGTTCATAATCTTAGAACAATTAAACCAACCTTTCATTAATTTTTCTTTTTTTATTTTTGCCCATTATTTTTGAACTCCTAAAATTTCGACCATGGGGTCCATGTGTGATATTAACTTGTCAGTTGAAAAATAATTTTCAAACTAAATTATTGTTTGATTTGATATGTTTATTCAACTTTTTTATATAACATTTATATATATATATATATAAACAATTATAAATAACTCATTAAATAAATCTTATTTAATAACTAATAACTCAAACTAGCTGGGGATTCAAACCCTCATTGACAGTTTAAAGAAATGGGATGATTGATAGAATTTTAGGTATCTATTGCCGTTTATAAAAATGCTTTTGATTCAAAATTTCGTTTGAAACGTAAAAGTATTCCTAAATAATTTATTTTCAGCTAAAATTTCACGTTTTAAATGTGATTATTGACTCAAACTAAGAAGTTCAAAAAATTGTGCCTTTACGTGATAAAGTTCATTGAAAAAACTCATTTGGAGAAACATTCCCAAACATACCCAAAAAACTCGAGTTGGTGATTAAAGTTTCGCTTTATAATTCCTTAGCTGCGGTGGCAGAGTCATATATAGTTGAGGATGGGCACGTGCTCATCCTGGAATTCAAATTTTCTTTAGCTGATTATTTATCTTATTGATGATGTCCGCTCTGAAATTTTATTTATGCTCACCCATTCAAAAATTGTGTTATTAACCTATGTGTATTCATCCTAAAAAATATTTAGAGATTAACGTCAATAGTTACGTCGGATAAAATGTACTCGAAAATTATTCTTTTGGCTTAGCAAAAATCTCAGAAGATCCAAATTGTTGTGATGGTCTTGAAAGAAAGGCCACAAGTAGGGCTGTAAAAAGCTGACCCGACCTATAAAACGATTGAAATCGACTCGAGTTAAAACTGTTTTGACCTGCGCTGTGATGATCCGAAACCGACTCGAGTCGAAACTGGTGTTGACCTGAACCCGAGTTGGACCTGTAAATTGTAGATCTGTACTCGACCTGCATCCAACCTAAGAACGACCTGAACCTGAATTGAACAGAAAATATGATACCCGAACCCGAATTGCATCTGACTGATATGAACTCGAACCCGATATTGACTTAATAAATAATTGGTATTACCCGACATGTTTTCAACCTGACATGTTATAAATCTGCATGTAATTGACTCAACCTGTAAATGATCCGACATGTTGTTAAAGTGATATGATATTATCCTGACTTATAAGTGAAATTACAATTAATATAATTATGTTATTTTAAATTTATAATAAACTTATGATAATTAAATTAATATGACTACTTTTTGAAATTTTATCATAAATTATTATGATAATCAAATTAATATGATTACTTTTTGAAATTTAGTTTTATATTAATTATAATTTGTATATTATAAATTTGATTTTTATGTTAATTCCAATTCATAAATTTCTTTATATTTCTTATATTTTAAATTTTATTTATAATCACTAAATTAAATTTAAATATTATCTTAATAAACTTGATTTTATTAAATTATATTAACTGAGTTAAAATATTCATAAATCTAATTTACTTTTAATGTGAAAATTGATTAATAATTTAAGTAAACTTAACTTGAAATTTTAAAATCAAAATATATTAATTGAAATGGACTTATTAAATATTAAAACTTGAATAACGTTACAAATACTAAATAAATATTTATAAATGAAGGTAATTTTATTACACTTCAAAACACTAAAATTACAATAAAATCAACTAAACAAAATAAATTTATGTTGAAATAAATGCTCTCAGATCTTATAGCTAATGTTTACAAGGCTAAAAAGCCTAATTATACTACGAAAAATACCATCATGGAGCTTTTATACCTAAATGCTGCCAACATGTTTAATTATGGGCAACTTTCTAGCTTTAAAAGCCAAAATGCCACCAACATAATTAAACATGAGTAACTATTTAGATAAGAATTTATAAGGTTCTAAAATTGATTTAAGTCAGACCAACAACAATAATTTACAATTCATCGGTGAGTAATAGACAGCAACAACCGGCAAGGATTAATGTACCAATTCAGCAAGCATCGTTGCATCGATTCAGCAAGGATCCTGCATTAAGAAAGCATACAATCAGTGGTAAAGCCAAAGGGAATTCGATGGCTAACAGTGCATACCATTTCCGACTTTACCAAACCCTTACAAATATCAAGTAGAAGCAAGCAATATCAAACAGAATCAAACAATATAAAACATAATCAAGCAGAATCAAGCACCAAGTATTGCATCTTGTAAGGCACCCTACAAAAGAAAAGACTAATTAATAAACAATTTGAAACTTTTATTAAATAAACATAATAAATATAAAATATTAAGTTACCTTTAAAGGGAATAAAGAAGACATAATCTCCAATTCGAATCTTCAATTCGAATGATTTCAGGGACCTTTAAACACCCTAAAAATTACAAAGAAAAATTAAAATAATTAATAAATAATTTGAAATATTAATGACATTAACATAAAAAAAAATTGGATTACCTTTACAACGAAGACTCGTTAACCACATAATGATATTCTTCGTCCTTATCCTCCGACTCAAAACCATACAACCAATTACGGGTTGTTACAAAAATCTCAATATTTTTAGGTAAGAGTTTAGCTCTTAATTTGTTCAAAATTCAACCTCTCATACTAAAGGAGGATTTGGATGCAACCGAAGTAATTAGAATAGCCAATATATCTCTCGCCATACGAGAAAGTACCGGATATGAAATACTTTGATTTTTCCAATAATCCAAAATATTAAATTCAATTTCTCCAGTATGAGGGACAAGAGGCAAACCGATGTAAGAATCAACATCAAATCGTCCACTCCTTGAAGCAGCTAAATTGGTATCAAAAGTCTAAAAAATAAAAGACAAATATTAGTAAATGAAAACAAGAAATAAGTAAGATAAATTCAACTTAAAATTGTAATTACTAACCTGAAATAGATCTGATTTTCTAAAAGCTCGAGGCCGATTGGAATTTGACTCACTTCTGCCCAAGGATTTGTTACTTTAGACAGAAGAAGAAAATGAAGAACCACAAGGTGCATTTTTGAATAAAATACATAAAAGTTTGGACAGAAGAAGAAAATGAAGAACCTCGTCCTCAACATAAAGAACATTGTACAACTCTTTCAGAAGTTGTAATTTATATCGAGGATCAAGTAAAACAACAAAAGATAGAATCATTGAGTGATTAGACCAATATTTCTCAAATAGTTCAAGCATGGGTCTAGCCATTGCAGAAATACCTTCACATGGATCATTATGAGCATCACACAATAATTTTTCAATTAAAACAACATTAGCCAAATACAAGTTAAAAGTGAGATACTTAGAACCAGAGAACAGAGTAGTAATTTCATAAAAAGGTTCAAGAAAATCATAAATTGTTTGCACAATTTCCCACTCTTGATCAGTAATGAAATCTAACTCATTTTCCCTATTAACATACAAATTAATTGCTAATCTAGCCTCAAGTACCCTATGGACCATCAAGTAAGTAGAATTCCATCGAGTAGGAACATCCAATACTAACTTACCAGGGAAAGAAGTATCACAATCTTTAACAACCAATTCAAATGCACAAAGTCGAGAATCAGAAGAATCAATAAACTTAACAATCTCACGCACTTTATTAACAGAAGAATCAATTACCTTCAAACCTTTTTGAATTATCAAGTACAAAATATGGGCATTACATCTTATATGGAAGTACTTACCATTGCATGAAAGAGGAGAAATGACATTCAAATTATCTTTTAGTCACCTGACTATTTTATCATTTGCAGAAGCATTATCAAGTGTAATGGTAAATGTTTTTTTTCAAGACCCCACTCACATATCATCTTTTTAACAAACTTAAATATTGACTCCCCATAATGAGGAGGAGGAAAATGATGAAAATTAAGAATTTTAGACTGAAGTTTCCAGTTATTATCAACATAATGAGCAGTAAGAGCAAAATAAGAACGTGAAGTGCAGGCAGACCAACCATCACATGTAAAACAAACACGACTTGAAACAGTATGCAATGAATCAAGTAGCAATTTCTTATGCTTTTCATGCTCTAACATGCAATACTTAGTAACAATATACCTAGATATATCCTTAACAGAATAATTAAGGTAATGTTGTAAATCCCTAAGTTTTTCATGCTCAACAATACTATATGCATAACCATGACACATAATAGCCTCAACAAACAATTCACAGTATTGTTTTGATTAAAAACTACACTACCAAGATTTTCAGCAAGAAAATCCTTATATGCTTGGCATTTCTCAGTATGCCTTTTAGGGTTAGATGTACCAATATAAGAATTAGCTTTATACCTTTTAACTTTGCAATACTTACACTCGGCATAAACAGAACCATCATCAGATTTGGAGAGTGTGTAGTGGTCCCAAACAGGAGAGGTTCTTCTCCCAAAATCGGATGAACTAGTGGATTTCCTCTTAGAGGATTTATTTAAATAAATTGCTTCGAACAGTAAATCATTTACATCCCCTTGCAAAAAAAAATCATGGTTAGTTTACATTACAACAATAAACCAGTATATCATTTACATCAACAAATATAAACTAGTACATCATTTACATTAACGGCAATAAACCAGTACATCATTTACATCAACAACAATAAACCAGTATATCATTTACATCAACAACAATAAACCAGTACATTATTTACATCAACAACAATAAACCAATACATCATTTATATCAACAGCAGTAAACCAGTACATCATTTACATCAATAGCAATAAACCAGTACATCATTTACATCAACAACAATAAACCAGTATATCATTTACATCAACAGTAATAAACCAATACATCATTTACATCAACAGCAATAAACCTTATATCATTTACATCAACAACAATAAACCAGTACATCATTTACATCAACAGTAATAAACCAGTATATCATTTACATCAACAGCAATAAACCAGTACATCATTTACATCAACAGCAATAAACCAGTACATCATTTACATCAACAGCAATAAACCAATATATATATATATATATATATATAAAATATCAAGCATATACAAAGAACGGAATGGGCAGTTTACCTCTTTCAGAATGATGGTCACTCTAATCTGCTGGGTTTAGACCTACAAAACAAATAAATAATAAATTAATTCGAATATTTAAATAAAAATGAAAAATGAAAAAAAAATGAATGAGAAATACCTGAGTAATTCAACTCGTACAAAAAACTATCCATGACACCGTAGGAAAAAATTAAGGTTTCGAATATTTTGGGTTCGATTCTGGTTAGGGTTTGGGTTCAAGTTTTGGTTAGGATTTAGGTTCAAGTTTGGGTTCAATTTGGGTTTAGGTTCGGTTTGGGTTTGAGTTCGGTTTGGGTTTGGGTTTAGGTTGGGGTTTGGTTTAGGATTTAGGTTTAGGTTTGGGTTTCGGATTGGATTTCGGTTCGGTTTGGATTTATGTTCGATTAGGGTTTAGGTTTGGGTTTGGGTTTAAGTTAGGGGTTAGGGAAGATGAATAGTTATTTAGAGTTAGGGGTTAGAGAAGATGAATAGTTTGGGTTTTGGTGTTTGATCGAGAAAACCAAGTTAGTTTTAAGTTTTTGGTGTTTTGTAAGGATTTAGGGAAGAACACGGATGAACAATGGATGAATTTGTTGGTGTTTAAACGAAAAAACACGAAATGGTTTGGGTTTGATGTTTTTGAAGATCAAAGGAGGGTTTTGGGGAAGAACTAGGATGAACTAATGAAGAACACAGATGAACACCGAAGAAAATTTGGGTGTTTGAACTGAAAAAAAACACGAAATGGTTTGTGTTTAGGTGTTTTTGAAGATCAAAGGAGGTTTTGGGGAAGAACTGGATGAACAAATGAAGAACACATAAGAACACGGATGAATATTTGGGTGTTTGATCGAAAAAAAACACGAAAATGTTTTGGTTTTGGTGTTTTTGAAGACCAAACGAGGGTTTTGGGGAAGAACTGGGATGAATAAATGAAGAACACGGTTGATTTTCTAGAGAGAAGACAGAGGAATTGAGAGAATCAGAGAGTTAGAGAGAGAGAGCAAAATAACGAAATGAGAAAAACTGAGGAAAATGCTGAAAATGAAAAAAAATCCTTTTATACGGGTTCGTTTGGGTTTCGGGTTTGGGTATGACCCGTGTGTTTTTTTAACTTCGTGTGGCATTGTAGCATGGTCTCCTAGTTTTGAATTTGTTCAATTTAGTCCAGATTTAATGATGCAATATATTAATTTAAGCTTAATATTTCAACTTTTTTTTCAATTTAGTCCAAATTTAATATTACAGTTTATTAATTTAAGCTTCATATTTAAAAAAATTTCAATTTATCCTTATATATTTTCCAATTCTTTCAATTAATATATATGCTTATATTAATAAATTAATATATAGGTTATAATATACTAATGAACTTTTCAATATATAGTTTATATATACTATATAGTTTATATATACTAATGAACTATTTAATATATAGTTTGTATATGCCATATATTATATAGGTTATATATACCAATGCACTATATAATATATAGTTTGTATATACAATATACTATATAGGTTATATATACTAATGAACTAAATAATATATAGTTTACATATACTATAGAGTTTATATATACTAATGAACTATATAATATATAGTTTATATATACTAATGAAATATATATAATGTATAGTTTATATATACCATATAGTTTATATGTATTATATAGTTTATATATATTATAGTATAAATTATTTTATATAGTATATAAATATAAACTATAGTATATAGTTTATATGGTTTTTATATATAGTTCATATGTAAATTATACTATATAGTATATATATAATATATAATATATAGTATATAAATATAAACTATAGTATGTATTGTATAAATATAAACTATAGTTTATATTTATAGTGTATATTATATAAATAGTTTATATAGTTCACTAATAAACTATATATATATTGGTCATATGTAAACTATATAGTTTATATATATAGTTAATATGTAAACTATAGTTAGTATATAAACTATATAGTTTAAATGTAAACTATAGTTCATATATAAATATTAACTATATTATATATATATAGTTCATATGTAAACTATATAGTTTATATATATAGTTTATATGTAAAATATAGTTCATATGTAAATATCAACTATAGTTTATATGTAAAATATAATTACTATATAAACTATATAGTTTATATGTAAACTATAGTTCATATATAAATATCAACTATAGTATATATATATATAGTTCATATGTAAACTATATAGATTAATATAAACTATATATATATATATATAGTTACATATGAACTATATATATGGTTTAGGGTTTAGGGTTTATTTATATAAACTACATACTAGAATTTATATTTATATATATTTTTATACTTTTATAAACTATAGTTTATATTTATACACTATATATATGAACTGTGGTTAACATATAACTATATATATAAACTACAATAGTTCATTTATAAACTATATAGTATTATAGTTTATACATGGTATATATAATTTATACATAACATATATATATAAATTATATAGTTTATATATATATATATATAATACATATACTTTATATATAAACTATCTAGTTTATATTATATATATATATTAATTGTTTTAATTTCTTCTCAACTTTTGAAATGAATGCAATTTAGTCCATTTTACAATATTTTTCATATTTGATCCCTTTGTGTTGTTTAATTTATTTAAATTTTTATTTATAATTTCATATTTGTTCAATTTAGTCCTCCAAATTTTATTTCCTTTTGAAATTGACCCATACGTATTATTTATTTCTATTTTTAATTGGCCCAAACTTTTTAAATGAGTAATTTAGTACTTTTTGTATTAATTTCAACCTCAAATTTTAAAATTATTTCGATTTGATCCCTCATCAATGTGTGTTGTTTAATTTATTTAAATTTTTATTTGTAATTTCATATTTGTTCAATTTAGTCCTCCAAATTTTATTTGCATCTGAAATTGACCCATACTTATTACTTATTTCTATTTTTTAATTGGCCCATAACTTTTTAAATGAGTATAATTTAGTACTTTTTGTATTAATTTCAACCTCAAATTTTAAAATTATTTCGATTTGATCCCACATCAATGTGTGTTGTTTAATTTATTTAAATTTTTATTTGTAATTTCATATTTGTTCAATTTAGTCCTCCAAATTTTATTTGCATCTGAAATTGACCCATACTTATTTCTATTTTTTAATTGGCCCATAACTTTTTAAATGGGTATAATTTAGTGTTTTTTGTATTAATTCCAACTTTACAATTTAAAATTATTTCGATTTGATCCCTCGTCAATGCGTGTTTTTTAATTTATTTAAATTTTTATTTGTAATTTCATATTTGTTCAATGTAGTCCTCCAAATTTTATTTGCATTAAAATTGATCCAAACTTATTACTTATTTCTATTTTTTAATTGGCCCATAACTTTTTAAATGGGTATCATTTAGTACTTTTTTTTATTAATTTCAACCTCACAATTTAAAATTATATCGATTTGATCCCTCATCAATGTGTGTTGTTTACTTTATTTACATTTTTATTTGTAATTTCATATTTGTTCAATTTAATTCTTAAATTTGTATTTTCCATAAAATTGAACCATGATTATTTATATTCTTAGTAATTTACTCTAAATCATATACAATTACAAATTGTAATTCAACGTTCGCGAAGGAAGAAAATAATTAATCTAAAAATAAAATTAACCTGATTTGAACTCAATCCATATCTAATAGAGATCCGACCTAACTTTTATTTGCCAATGATGTGACCCGATCTGAACGAGATCCGCCTGAAGTCCATCTGAACCTGAATTAACCTGCTTTTTAACTGCTCCTGACCTAAACTGTTTTGACATGAACTGCCATCGATCCGAACTGAAAGTAACCCGACTTGAACCCGAACTGTACCTGGTGTCAAATCAACCTGAAAATGACCTGGACCCGACCTGATCCGAGTCGAAGCATCAAATTTATCTGACTTGACCTGTATCTGATTTTACCCGACTTGACATGATCCAATTGAAACATGAACGATTACCCGATTTTACAACCCTAGCCACAAGTAGGGGTGTGCAAATCCGGGTACCTGGGTTTTTGGATACCCAAAGTGCTAGGTACCCGGATCTTCGAGTAATTGATTTCTCGGCCCGTGTCCTGACCCGGATGTTGTCGGGTACCCCTTTTTTCTTCAAATTATTAATTAAAAAAACACACACAAATTTAAATGTTTGAAACTTTGAATTATATAGTTCAACATCCAAACATAATTAAAAAATGTTAGTCCAACATCCAAACATAATTAAAAATGTCATTTTAGCATCATTGTTCATTTTTAAAAACGAGTGACCAAAACAAAATCAAAATGTAACGGTAGGTATAATTTTGAAAAAAATAATAATAAAGTGACCAAAACATAAATTAGATAATATATAAGTTACCAAATAGGTAGCTTACCCTAAATAAAAATATATATGAATTATATTAGATAATATATAAGTGATCAAATAGGTAGTTTACCCTAAATAATAATCGAGTCGCCAAAACATAAATTAGATAATATATATGTGACTAAATATGTAGTTTACTCTAAATAATAATCGAGTGACCAAAACATAAACTAGATAATATATAAGTGACCAAATAAGTAGTTTACCATAAAAAATTCCTAATCGGGTAACCGAAAAAAATTCAATTTTGTGAGCCGGGCCAAAACTGGGAAATATTGGGTCGGGTAACCGACCCGGCCGGGTAATTTTTTTAGAAAATCACCCGATTTTTTTAGGTTATGGTCGGCGGGTCGAGTTAACTGGATCGGGTATTTTTGTACACCCTAGCCACAAGTAAACAACCTCTAAAATCCCTTCTGAGCAATGTAAATATATTTCCCCTAAACGAATCAAAAGCATATAAGACCTGAACATCAACAGTTGTATCCGTAAGATATTTACATTATTAATAATTAAAAAATAAAAAAAATCTAAACATATAATATGTTGTAATTATTTCATATTAATAAGAGAAAAAAAAAGGGAAAACTTAACGTTTCATGTAAAATCTGATTGCCGACTCCCCTACGTCCATAAATGTATTTGCCTCCAACTGCTATGGGCTTTATTAAAAAGGATTGGGTTGTTACTCTATTAGTGTGTCAGACTTGTTGGGTCCTTACTGATCTGTAAAATATTTTTTTATTCAATTGGGCTGTTATGATTAATGAAATAATCTGTTAGGAATTTTTAAACAAAAATAAATAAATAAAGTAATATCAACGTAGAAAAGACCTAATTCCTTACAGCGAGAAATTTGTGAAGCGAACATGGAAGCTGCTTGTATCTCCAAGATTAATATACTTCTGGTCAGCTATCATTGTATACCTCAATGCCCGATACTCTCATTCCTCTGCTCAATGGGGACACCGTATGCCCCCTGGACATGCCTAATGTACTCCTTTAGGCTCCTTTCACTTCTAAAACACGTAGAAAACACATACTAGATGTGATATTTAAAGTGGTTCAATATCGACTATCTCCAAAGGTGAAAAGAATAATACTATACTATAAGCATAGAGATCACGAAGAGTACGAATACATTGTATCACATATATCCTAAACTTCAATATCTATATCAAAATCCAAAGGATATCAAATCACTCTCTCAATATCCTATAGAACTCGTATATACATAAATCTCAAAAGTTACAGAAACTACAAAAGTTTCTCTCTCATAATTCTAATGTTAAAATATACTTTATATGTATAGAATCAAATACTTGATCATTAAGAATCCTTATTCCATAAAATTTCTTAGCTAAATAAACCCGATCATTAATTAATCTTCGACTAACATAATTACAATAAAATTTAACTTAATTTCTAATTAGATTTTTTTTTGAAAAAATTTAAGTCTAATCATAACCCTATTTAGAAGGGAGAGTAAGGAAAAACTATAGGGAAAAGAAGAGAACTGCTCTCAGTGAATCTAAACCGAGGATCTAAGAAACATGAACAGTATGCATACTCAATTTCTAATAAAACAAACTTATATTATATGGGATTCCTTATTATCAAAACAAAAGGAGAAATGACATTCAATTAACGACAAAATTCTTTTGATAACATATGCCATCAAAGATATCTTTCTTCTTTTTCTACTCCTCAATAATCTTTTTTCTTTGTTCTTAAATGGAAGAGTAAATTATCAACCCAAACATTAAATCATTCGGTTGAGTAAGTTTAATTAAGAATAGATAATCAATCTAATTCGATATATTTGATAAAACTGAACTTTACAGAATAAAAAATCAAATCAAATAATATGATCAAAAAGTGATTAAAATTACAAAATATGTTTTTTTTTTTGAAATTTAAACTTTAAAAATTTTAATTATATAGTTAATTAAATAATATTTTTTTTATTTAATATTAGAATCAAATTTTTAGTCGGCGATTTTAGGAGTCGTTTGGGAATATTTTGTGGAAGTGCTTTTAATCTAAAATTCCGTTTGAAACGTAAAAGTATTTATAAAAGAATCATTTTTAGCCAGAAAACTATGTAAAGTCTATAAAGGTGGTTACTTTTTGTAATCACTTTATATTAAATGTCAATGTTCCTTTCTATTGTCCCATTGACAACTGACTCCCTAACCAATTATGCATTGTTCTTTATGAGATGAAAACTTTTAGGGTAAATTACATTATTCATATCATTTAATTATCATCATGTTACTTAATTATTTAAATAAATATTATTAGGTTATAATGTAATTTAAAGATGCATAATATAATTAAATCCGCTTATATAAGATAATATTTTATTTTAGGCATAATATCAAAAAACTAGTCTTAAGATTTAAATAAATAGTCATTTTCATTCATATTCTTCTTTAGCATTTTGACCCCCTGATTTTATATTTTAGGACAAAAATACCTCCAATATTTGACTAAGTAGTCACTTTAGCCTTTATTCATTTTTTTTATCATTTTGGCCCTCAATGTTTCATTTCAAGAAAAAAAATCATATTTTAAAGTGTTAACCGTTTGTTAACTAACCATTCTATCCACAAAGAGTTTTTTTATTCTAAAATAAAACGTTGAAGGGTTAAAATGTTCTAAAAAAAATAAAGAATAGAAATTAAAATGACTATTCAATAAAATGGAATGTGTACTTTTTATCATTATGCCATTATTTTACCCAACTTCAACCTTTAGCGCAAACATATGCATTTACCGAAAGCTATACACAACCGTTACACTAGGACGAAAATAAATGTCGATCCCTTGCCAACCATGGTAACCCTCCCTGCTGACCGACACTAAAGAGAAAAATAGATAGGACAAATGCAAATGTGTCGTTAGTACCCAAAAACCCCATCTAGAGATGTGCAATGGAAGGGCAATCAGGACATTAAATTCTGATAAAGTTTGAACATGAACCAACCTTCTCCAGTTCTCTGTTCTCACTGCACTTGGTTTGGGCTTCAACTTCACTTACTCAAAATGAACTTTCAACACCTGTGTTTCGTTTCCTTCACAAGTTTTGCTTTACTTTTCATCTACGTTGCTTCAACTCAGCCTCCATTTTCATGTGATTCACTAGACCCATCAACAAAAACCTACCCTTTCTGCCAAACTACACTCCCCATTACCCAGAGGGCTAGGGACCTTGTTTCCAGGCTGACATTAGATGAGAAGATCCCTCAACTCGTTAACACTGCTCCCGCGATTCCTCGGCTCGGTATCCCCGCCTACGAGTGGTGGTCGGAGGCGTTACATGGTGTTTCCAATGTCGGCCCCGGCATCAAGTTTGGTGGTACTATTAAAGCTGCCACTATCTTCCCTCAAGTCATCCTCACCGCCGCTTCTTTCGATGCTTATCAATGGTATCGCATTGGCCAAGTAAGTCTCCTTTTGTTTCATAATTCAGCTTCCTTTTATCAAGGCTGATCGTTTTGATGATGTGAATGAAGGCTATTGGAAGAGAAGCAAGGGCAATATACAACGCAGGAGAAGCGAATGGGATGACATTTTGGGCCCCAAATATTAACATATTTAGGGACCCAAGATGGGGGAGAGGGCAAGAAACACCAGGGGAGGATCCACATGTTACAGGGAAATATGCTGTGTCATATGTCAGAGGATTTCAAGGGGATACTTTCCAGGGAGGGAAGCTTGTTGGACACCTTCAAGCTTCAGCTTGTTGTAAGCATTTTACAGCTTATGATTTGGATAATTGGAAGGGCGTAAATCGGTTCGTCTTCGATGCTCGTGTAAGTGTTGCAGAATCTAAATTTTCTGCATTTTGGGGTATGTTTCAAATTTTCTGCAATTTGATTATCATATTTGCTTGACAAAGAATCAGAATAACGTATAGCCTACCTTTTGAGAACAAACTGTCAAAAAGTGATGAATCATGCAAGTTGTTGTAGGGGAGGAAAATGCGGTTGTTGCTCAACTTTAGTAAAAGCTACTTTAAGAAGCTCAAATTTTCACATATTCTCTCAAGCAGAACAGCACTTGTACCTTTTGCTTGTGGGGTAATATCTAGTTTGGATAATTTTAAATTGTGTAGGTCACTGTGCAAGACTTAGCCGACACATACCAACCACCGTTCAAGAGGTGCGTGAAGGATGGGCGAGCAAGCGGCATAATGTGTGCGTACAATAGAGTGAATGGGGTCCCAAACTGTGCAGATGAAGACCTCTTATCAAAGACAGCTAGAGGTGAATGGGATTTCAAAGGGTAATATTCGTTTCCTGTCATTTGTCAATTTATTATGCTGGAGAACAGAAAATTATGATTAGTTTGTGATGGCATCTATTCACAGGTACATCTCATCGGACTGTGATGCTGTCGATGTAATGTATAACAATCAACGATACACCAAAGCACCCGAAGATGCTGTTGTCGATGTTCTTAGAGCTGGTATGCTGGACCTCACCCTTTCTAATGTTGTCCTATGCAACATGTGTCTGTACTTTCTACATTCATTCTCTGTTTCTCGAAAGTCTTCGCTTTTATCGAAGAAAATCATATCGACCAGTTATGTATGTTCAGATATGGGTAGAGTATATGATCATTCAAAGATCCTCCACATACATGAAAAAATTTACACCCAAGTTCGACTAATATATGTTGCACTTGTTGTTTGAAATTTCCTGCATCAATAGGTCTAGCTGGAAATACTTCCATGGAAAACATGTAGGCATAGGGTTTGAAAGAATTTGTTGAAACATTGATAATTCATCTTTGAAAGAAATTGATGAAATTTTGATAATTTACAGGCATGGATGTCAACTGCGGATCCTTCCTGCAGAAATACACGAAATCAGCTATTCTACAGAAAAAATTGCCTGAATCCTTGGTAGACCGAGCTCTTCATAATCTCTTTTCTATCAGAATTAGATTAGGCCTTTTCAATGGAAATCCAGTGAACAATCCTTTCGGTAACATCGGGACTGATCAAATTTGCTCCCCTGAGCACCAGATTCTAGCACTGGAAGCTGCTCGTAACGGCATCGTCCTTTTAAAGAATGATGCAAAACTCCTTCCACTTCCGAAAGCAGCCATGTCGCTAGCGGTAATAGGCCCTAATGCCAATTCCGCGCAAACACTTCTCGGAAACTATGCAGGTCCACCATGCACGTCTTTTACTCCTTTGCAAGCCTTACAGGGCTATGTTAAGAACACCGTGTACCACCCCGGTTGTGATACTGTTTCTTGTTCGGCTGGTGCGATTGACAAAGCAGTAGACATAGCAAAACAGGCAGATTTCGTAGTATTGATAATGGGATTAGACAAAACTCAAGAAAGGGAGGGGCTTGATCGCGTCGATTTGTTGCTTCCCGGGAGGCAACAGGAACTCATCACCACTGTTGCAAAATCAGCAAAGAGACCAGTTGTTTTGGTGCTTCTTTCTGGAGGTCCAATCGACGTATCTTTCGCAAAGGATGATCCGAGAATCGGAAGCATTTTGTGGGCAGGTTATCCAGGACAAGGAGGAGGCACTGCACTTGCAGAGATAATCTTTGGTGATCACAATCCTGGTAACAAGCCATTGACATTGCTTAGAAAAGAAAATACTTAATTCAATCTAAACAGAACAAATTATATTGCCTATTACTGCATGCTTCTATGTAGGAGGGAGATTACCTGTAACTTGGTATCCACAAGATTATACCAAAGTACCAATGACAGACATGAGGATGAGGCCCGAATCAGATTATCCGGGTCGAACTTATAGATTCTATGAAGGGGAGACGGTCTTTGAATTCGGTTATGGCCTAAGTTACTCAAAGTATTCTTATGCATTCACACACGTGTCCCGAAAGAATCTCTACTTGAATCATTCTTCGAGTTTACGTACAACCAGGACCTCGAATTCCATAAGATACAATCTCGTGTCGGATCTAGGCGATGAAGTCTGCGATCAAAAGAAGTTTACCATTAGAATTCGAGTCGAAAATCACGGGGAGATGGCCGGTAAACATCCAGTACTGTTGTTTGCGAGGCAAGGAAACCGTGGAGATGGAAGTCCAAAGAAGAAATTGATAGGATTCAAGAGTGTGATTCTAAGTGCAGGGGAAATGGGTGGCATTGAGTTTGAGGTAAGACCCTGTGAGCATTTAAGTAGGGCTAATGGATATGGTTTGATGGTAATGGAAGAAGGGAGGCATTTCTTGGTTGTAGGGGATGATGAGCACCCAATTACTGTAATTGTCTGATACATGCGGATATTATTGATAAATCCCAAATTGTTGACCATAAGTTCCAATAATAATAATTAATCAAGTGAATAAAATACGAGTATCCTACGAAACTTTGCTCGTTATCTTATCTACTTTCCAGTTGTCGGTTGAATGGAATATATGGCCAAATGCCAATAATATGCATGTAAAACATTTTTTGATTGGCCCTCAGAAAAAGCCAATATTGAAGTTTAAGCTCAATTTGAACTTCCAAGTTGTAGAAAGGTGTGATATTCCAAGCAAATAATGTCCTAGGATGCTTTCATTGATATTAATTCTAAAATAAGGTCTAAACTATACTTTTAATTTTATATGTCTGATTTTTTTTTGTCAAAATAAGTTGAACGTTTCATTCCACACTTATTTTGCACCTTGACAGATATAACAATCAACTATGCAGATAACAAAATTATGAAACTAATGGGAACTCGACTCGAATTAGTATCAAATTTTTATTTTTCCTTCTTAACAGAGATTTTGTTTAAAGCATCTCCTGAAATATGATAAGATTATGCAGTCAGATCACATGTTAGTTCCATTTTCTCAGTAAAAATGTGGCACTGGTGTGAATAATGCACAACACAGAAACATCAACTTAAACCTTTAGATTCCAGTGTATTTGATACAATAATAAAGAATGCAAACAGAACCAGAGCAGAAGTATGGGCTATTAATATATGAGATTCCCTAGCGATAGAGCAATAGGTGCGCTTACCGTACGATCGTTCGTTTGAAAGGTTGCGACGATAAAACCGGGATCATCCCTCACTTTCCATGAGAGACCGAAAACAAAGATGCAAATTTGCTTTACTGCCCAAAGTTTTTAATGTAGGCACCTTACTTCATCAACATGAATTTCATGCCTGCAGCCATGCTAATAAGTTGTATTATATGATATTCGATTTGCCCAAAATGCAGTAATTCTCCAAAGATACATTCTAAAAGATATCAAATTTGTCCAAAGCTTATAATGCTGCCCAAAAAAGGGGGAAACCAAATTATTACCGGTAACCTTTAGCGGAACGCAGTTAAATAATAGCAAAAGCAGGAGGCACATGCATACATACAATAAGGTAACAATAGAAAGTGCAAAGATAAGCAAGCAGAAAATTCCTTGCAGATTCAACAGTGGATGCTTACAGCTTACCTAGGTTTAAGAGCATGAAAAATGTATTCCGTAGCATTTGGTGGGATAGTTCGCGATAGATCATAAGGGTTGGTCTTAGAAAAGCCTCTCAAGGAAGAGAAACTTTTTTAGAGTTAATTAGAATGCTTGCCGGAAAGATGACAGATCAACCTATAATTACTTGGTCGTTGGGAAGTGAATATTCAGAGAGTGAGTTCAATACTATATCAAATCTGTCACAAACATGAAACTTTTAACATGAAGGAAATTAAATTAAACTATTTAGGGGATCTGGACGATGATCAGGCTCGTTTCTGAGATTTTAATGGTTTGAGGTGCGAAATGTAATCAATTTATAAGTTGTATTGTCTCTTATGTACAAAGAGATGTGAATCGAGTTGCTCATAAGTTAGCTACGACAGCACTTGCTTCAAATACATCCTTTTTCTTTGGGCGAGATTACCTTGAGTTTCTCGCATCTAATGAAAAGAACGATTTGTTGTCGTATTAATGAATATTTTGTGGGTACTTTTTCCCCTTAGGACCCTAACCTTGTGTTGGTAGAAGAGTTTTTTAATGAGGCCCTTTTTTTCTTTAAAAAAAATAATGGACCGAGGTGAATATGAAAATTAAACTTCCAATAATAAGTATTGAAAAAAATTAAATAGTAAGAGTAAGAAAAAATAAAAATTTTGTTTGTAAATTATTTTTTTATTACGATTAATAAATTATCTAATAAATACATCAAATTTTAAATAGAAAACATAAAAAAAAAATTATTAAACACCCAATTGCTCACACAAAATAAGCATGACCCTACTTTAAGAGGGTAGGTTTGATTTTAACTTTATCCACCTTAAAAATTAATAAAATTATAATTAAATGGAAAGTAAAAAATAATTTAAAAATATCAAATAAAAATTGTTGTCGAGTTTTTAATGATGGGTAACAAAAAAAATTAAAAAGTAACGTTAAGTAAATTTTTTTTAAAAAAATAATAGAATAACCAAAACAAAAATAAAATAATAAGCGAGTGACTAAATAAATAATTTATTTTTAAAAATTATATACGAGCTCTATAATTGTAACACCTCGAAAACCTGATTAGTAATTTCGGGTATTAGATGTTGGGTTTGGAATGCTAAATAAGCTCAATTTAAATTTTTTTACCAGGGATGAAGGAATTGGGCTTGTGGGAAGCCCATTAAGTGTTAAACATGGCATCTTTATTTTGGGCATCAAAGAAAAGGGACCAAGGGTGTAATTAACCCCTTGTTTGAAAATAAAGTTGAATAACCATTAAGGAGGGATGATGTAAACGGGTAAAAGTCTGAAACAAATCTCTTCTCTTTTTCTGCACCTTTGTCATCTTCTTCCTTTCTTCGCTTGTCTCTTCTTCATCCTCAAATTTGTTAAAGGTGAGAGCTTTTTGGTGAAGCAAGGCTTTTCAACATTTCTAAAGGTAGGAAAGGAAATCTACACCCTCAGAGCTTTAATTTAGC